>NW_006159809.1:3999589-4002238 GCF_000334495.1 Tupaia belangeri chinensis
TCAAAAAGGAATGCCCCACAAATGTTACCATGGCAAAACTGGAAGAGTCTACAATGTTACCCAGCATGCTGTTGGCATTGTTGTGAACAAACAAGTTAAGGGCAAGATTCTTGCCAAGAGAATCAATGTGCATATTGTGAATATTAAACATTCTAAGAGCAGAGATAGCTTCCTAAAATGTGTGAAGGAAAATGACCAGAAAAAGAAGGAAGCCAAAGAGAAAGGGACCTGGGTTCAACTAAAGCGCCAGCCTGCTCCACCCAGAGACGCACACTCTGTGAGAACCAATGGAAAGGAGCCTGAGCTACTGGAACCTGTTCCCTATGAATCCATGGCATGATGGGTGTTAAAAATGAACTCATCTGTGGTCTATAAACATGTTTGCCTTAATTGAGTAGAATTATGTTCCCTCCCCAAAGCTAATTTTTATTGGGCTCTAATTCATTCTGTAGTATCTTTATTCAAATTTAGTATTTTTTCACCTGAAAGATGTTAAGTAGTTTGGTTTATACAACAAATAAAATTCAGTTGGTTAAGAAAAAGAAAAAAAAAAGAACACATTAATTCTTGACCAAGACACCTTCTATTTCAAAATCACTGAAATAGCAGTAGAGCAACCAGTCTCTGAAACACTCAGCCAGAGAAAGCTATGACTATTTTCTGATTACAAAAACAATTCAATCAATTCAATAAACACTTACATACATACACTGGAAACTACAAAAAAGAAAAAAGAAAAAAGACTAAGAAGTAGAGACAAAACAACACCCACTATATCATCCAGGATTAGAATGACACTGTGCATGGAGATGAATACCAAACTTGAGCTGTGAAATATTGCTTTCCTTGACTAAAAAAATGAAGATTTTCTGCTGAGTCTTCTCCTTCCAGATTCATTTCTAGTGGGAAAGGCAAAAACCCAGGCCCACTTTGAGATGGATACTGAACTTGAGCTGTGAAATACTGCTTTTGTGCAGCGTGCATGTGCGCCACTCGGTTTTCATTTCTTGCTTTTTAAAATTAAAATCTAAAGTTTTTTATTATCATTTCTTTCTTCTTTTTTATTTTTTCTTCTTTCCCCTTCTCTAATGCTTTTCCCTTTTTATTTTTATTCATTGGTTGCTCAACCTTTATGCACTAAGTATCTAGGCAGAGCCAAGTGAACAGAATCCGAACATCTGAGTACGATTGATTAGAGTGAGAATATTCCTAAATTCCCGCTGAGTATGACACACAAAGAGTGAAAACAGAATGGAAGAGATATTGCAGATCACCTCCTCCTGCACGCCTCTGAATGCTCAGATTGAACTTCAAGAATTAGGAAGAAACATACTATCCATCAGATGACTAGAAATCACTGTAGAGTCACAAGAGATATGAGAAAGCAAGAAAATATCTCTCCTCCAAGGGAAAAGAATAACTCCTCTTCATCCTCAGACAGTACAATGAAACTCACGGAAGTGAGAATATTCATAATAACAAAGCTAACAGAGATAAATGAGAAGAGAGACAATGAACTGCAGAAGAGGCAGGAGAAAGGAGCTGATGAGTTCCAGGAGGTGAGGAAACTTGCAAGATCTAAAAGAGGAAATACACACTCTAAAAAAAAATCAAATGGACCTGTTAGAGATGAAGGCTATAATAGAGGAAGTCAAAATCTCCCTTGAAAGTATTAAAAGCAGACTAGATCATACAAAAAAATTTGAATCTCAGATGTAGATGATAAAGTCGCTAGCCTAGAAAAATCTACCATGAAGACTGAGAAAACTGCCCAGAAAAAAAGAGAATAATATAAGAAATATTAGATACCATCAAATGTCCAAACATCTGGATAATTGGTATCCCAGAAGGCAAAGAGACTCATAAAGGCATTGTTAATCTATTCCATGAAATCCTGCAAGAAAACTTTCCAAACCTAGAGAGGCACTCAAAGGTCCAGTCCCAAGAAATACAAAGGACCCCAAATAGAATCAACCCAAGAAGATCTTCTCCAAGACACATTATAGCCAGATTGACCACAACCACAGACAAAGACGAGATACTAAGATTGCCAAGAGAGAAACATCAAGTTACCTACAAAGGATATCCCATCAGGCTGATAGCAGACCTCTCCTCAGAAACAATGCAAGCAAAGAATGGGAAAATATATTCAAAGTGTTAAGGGAAAAACAATTTCAACCAAGAATACTATACCCAGCAAGATTATCCTTCATATGGGAAGAGAAGACAAAGGCATTCTCAGATAAACAAAACCTAAAAGAATTTACCAACACCAGACCAGATCTTCAAGAAGTTCTCAAGTGGGACCAGCAGTTACCGTAATGGCTATGTCACTGGACTCCCATGTAGTCGACTGCGGTTCAAGTTCCAGACCCAGTGGCTTAAAACTCATGCCAGGCGGACGTGTGTGCATGCCCAAGATCCCAAGAGGAGAATGGAAGAGAAGGGATTGAGGTGTGGCCATCCCCCCTAGGGGGTAATTTCTTGCTTTCTGTCTCTGTCTCTGTCTTTCAGGCAAGCGCACACGCCCTATAGCAAAAACCTCTCCAAAAAACAAAAAGTTCTCAGGGGAATGCTATACCAGGAAAATTAAATACAGACACACAGAAAAAAGAGTTCAAAAACTAAGAAAATGGCCAACTTAACTGT
>NW_006159809.1:4002487-4005356 GCF_000334495.1 Tupaia belangeri chinensis
TATATATATATATATATGAAAATAGAAATAGAAAATTATTTATGATAACATGCATGATTAAGTCACTATGTAATATATTCTGGATGGGAAATCACATTTTGTATGCTGTGACAATGCTTAGGGAATGAATGTAAATTAATTTTAAAAAGTTTCAGGAAAAAAAAGCTCATCGAGGGACCAGCAGTTAGCGTAATGGCTACGTCACTGGACTCCCATGTGGCCGACTGCCACATGATTCAAGTCCGGTTCAAGTCCCGGGCCCAGTGGCTTAAACTCACGCTGGGTGCCCAAGATCCCGAGAGGAGAATGGAGGAGAAGGGATTGCGGGGGGTGGATTTCTTGCTTTCTGTCTCTCAGTCTCTGTCTTTCTGGAGAGCGCACATGCCGTATGGCAGGAAAAAAAAGCTCATGGAAATACATGTAATGGGAAAACTCTGTATGAATTCCAAAAAGATTTTGTATCAAAATAAATTCATACTTTAATTGTAAAAAAATGAAATAAAATAAAATTTAAATAATTTTAAAAAAAAAATTTAAATAATTTTAAAAAAAAGGATCCCATGTTTGGAGAACACTGGCCTGAGAATTAGGATTTAGGTCCTCTTTGACTCTTTTGTCTTGCCTCTTTTTTTTTTCCCAAAGAATTATTTGTTTATTATTAGTAATTAATTTTCTACATGGCACAGGTGCTCACCGGAGAATGAGAGTGAGAGACAGAGAGAGAGAAAGTGAAAAAGCAAGCCTCTTGGTCTGGGACTTGAACCATGGTCAGCCATTAGCGAGTCCAGCACCCCAACCACTATGCCACTTGCTGGTTCCTTGTCTTGCCCTTTTATCCGGCAGTGTCTTGTGATTGAGGGGTTCTTTTGGATTTGGGGGAGTCAGTGTGGTACCCCGACTAGATGCAAGTGATTTTTCTTCTCATTTGAAAGAAAAGTGGGAAAGTAAGAGGACCTTACTTATTTATGTTATTATTTTTTAAATTTAATTTTATTTACTTATTCATTTATTTTATTTTGATCAGAGCGACACACAGAGAGAGAGAAAGTGAGAAAGCAAGCCACCAGGTCCGGGACTAGAACCACAGTTGGCCATGTGGGAGTGTCCAGTATCTTAACCACCATGCCACCTGCTGGTCCCTATTTGTGTTTTTATTTTTAAGAGGGATTTTTGCTATAGGGCACATGTGCTCACCAGAGAGACAGAGAGACAGAAAGCAAGAAATTATCCCTCCCCCAGGGTGGTGGTCACTCTACAATCCCTTCTCCATTCTCCTCTCGAGATTTTGGGCACGCACGCACACACACCAGGCATGAATTTAAGCCACGGAGTCCAGGATTCAAACCTCAGTCAACTAAAAAAAAAATGTGTAGATCATTAGCCATGTGGCAGGAAATGTGCTAGATTCTCTCCTTACATTCCCTTATATGGTTCCAATATTTTTGTGAGGTCTCTATTTTGTCGTTCCTGTATTATAGAAGAGACAGACTGACAAAGGTAAAATAATTTGCCCGTGGTGGCCAGCTAGTGATGGCAGAGCTGAAATTAAACATCAGGCTGCCTTCATCTAAAACCCATGTTCCTCCACAAAACATGCCCAGGACTGTGTGTTAGGTCAGATCGAAGACAGGGCTTGTGGCAGAATGCACGACTGGGACAAGGTCCGAGAGCACCTACTGGAACGATTCTCTCTGAAGGGTACACTCTAACAAATCCTTCTTTCTTTCTTTTTTCTTTCATTTTTAATTAGTTTACATTCACCCACTGAGCATTGTCACAGCATACAAAAAGTGATTTCCCATCCAGAATATACTGCATAATGGCTTAATCGTACATGTTATCATAAACCGTTCTTTCTTTACCTCCTCCCCTCCTTCAGCTCTTCTCTTCCTTCCTTTTCTTCTCTTTTTCGTCTTGCCCTTCCTTCTCTCTTTTCCTTTCAGCCTGCTAAAAAACTCTCATTAACTAACCATATACCAAAAAAAAAAAAAAAATTTTTTTTTGGTTTTATTTGCCAGAGAGCACAGTGCTGGCCAGAGACAGAGAGAGAGGGGAGAGGGAGAAACACACCCCAGTGAGGTGTAGTCACACCGCAATCCCTTCTCCTCCATTTCTTCATCCTGTTGGGATTCTGGCATGCACCCAGTGTTTCTCAAAGGCCTTGGGGTGGGATTTGAACCAGCTCCCTAACCAATGGCTAGGCCACAGAATCAGCCCACAGAAATTTGATATGACTGTTTTAAAGAATAGAGATGTTATCAAACTGCTTAAAAATTAATGACTCTGGAGCCGCGGCTGGGGGGCTCACACCCCCTGCGCAGCTGCTAGCCAAACAGCCGGCCCCCCTCCGGGGCCGGCCTCCCTGGCCTCTCCGGCGCTGGATGTCCCGGAGGCCGAAAACAAGGTTGAAGAACTTGCAACTTGAGAAGATGATAGCTACCAGCCCTGCATTACCTCAGGGGAAAACAAGAACTACTCTGCCATTCTTAAGGAAGCCAGATACCCAAGGACAACTCACACTGCAGATCCCCACAACACCATTCCTGGTAACTACAAGATGACTGCTGTGCCGCATCAGCTGATAATCATCCCTGCGTACCAGAACTGCTTTCCTGAAACTGCACTCCCTGGAGACTCACCTACACTTGTGGATCTGCAGGAGACCCTCCCTTAATCCAACCCTGAGTGGAGTTTATGCTCCCTATTGCCAAAAACTTTATGAGCTGATGGTTGGAACTCGTGGCCTCTCTCCCTTTACTTGTATGTATCACTTTTTCAGTAACTCTTCTGGAAGACAACTGTATATAGCAGGGATATTGTAATGGGAGAGTGAGACAGGGCAGAGGGACAAACATAGGAAAAAAAAATT
>NW_006159809.1:4006045-4012512 GCF_000334495.1 Tupaia belangeri chinensis
ATAATTATTGGGAAATGCATGGAAAAGACATTGAATGATAAAGCGGGGAGACTGATGTCTCTGTATTGACTGACATGCATGGCATTCCCTTTTGAAAAAGCAATGGAAGTCAATGTAAAGTTATATGTAACCCAATGTAATATAAAGAAGATTATGATGATAATAAAAAGAAAAAAAAAATTAATGACTCTGATAGCCGCACCAAAAACTGTTATTGAAAGTATTGCTTGTTTTTCCTAACCTTAGGACTTAGATAGACGCATCATGTTATTGCTTATCTCCTTATGACTAATCACAAATAAATGACAACCTGTGTATACATATACACAATTCTTTTTCTTTTTATTTTATTCATTGTCATTATTTTATTTTATTTTTTTGAAGTTGACCAGAGACAGACAGAGAGAGAGGAAAGTAAGAAAGCAAGTTGCCAGGTCCAGTACTTGAACCGTGGTCAGCCATGTGGGAGTCCAGCTGCCCCAACTACCACCTGCTGGCCCCACATATACACAATTCTAATCCACTGTGTGTGGGGGTATATATATACACATATATACATACATATATACATATATTTAGAATTGTGTATTTGGATTGTGTATATATATAATACATATGTAAACTTTGATTATATGTGTGTGTGTGTATATATATGTATATATATATATATATATATATGTTTAAACTTTAGGTTTTAGTAACTTTAGGGTAATTGGGGTCTCTCCACAGTTGAAAGCAGTAAGACCCAAATTTCCGTCACCATATCTCACTGGAAAGTCCCTGTCAGGGAAGGCTGCTCTGCAGTGAGAACCACAGGGCACACCTGGAACAGAGTTTTCCTCAGTACACCTTGTCCTTGCTCAAACCTCGTCTACACTGACAGCACTTGCCAGGCCCCCCTTCCGAACCTCTGCAGCGGCGCGTGAAGATGAGAATGCCATCACAAGGCTTTCCCAGGGTCACCACGCTCGTCAGCTTCCCCTTCAGTCTTCTCGCTGGAACTTTCAAGAGTAGTCAGTAAAGTTGGCTCTCTCACTTCTTCTTTTTTAATTTGCCAGAGGGCACATGTGCTCACCGGACAGAGACAGAGAGAGAGAGAGAGAGAGGGAGAAGGCACTATCCAACAGAGTATGGTTATACTGCAATCCCTTCTTCATCATTTCTTTAAACTGTTTTTTAGAGTTATTTTTTATTTAACTTCATTTACTTATTTTAATTTTACCAGAGAGGGACGGGGCAAGGAGAAGAGGGGAAGGGAGAAAGCAAGAAAGCTAGCCATCAGGTCTGGGACTCAAACTGTAGTTGGCCATGTGGGAGTGCAGCGCCCCAAACCGCCATGCCACCTGCAGGCCCCTCTCCATCATTTCTTACCCTGTTGGGATTCGGGGTACACATGCACATGTGCTAGCATGTCCCCCAAGTCACTGGGGCAGAAACTGGTATTGCACAGTCAGCCATGAGGGATCTGGCTCTCTTAACCACTAGGCCACAAGGCTGGCCTGACAGTTCAGAATGAATACATCCAAAACAGACTCCGGATCTACCCCAAGGCTGATTTTCCTCTAGTTTTTTGCATCTCAACAAACAGGAACAGCCAGCTGCCAGTTGTCTATGCCAGAAACAGGAGCCCTGACCCCACAACCTGCTCTTCACCGAGATGCGTACATTTTTTTCTCTAGTGTATATCTCGGTTCCACCTAACTTTCCAGTGACCTAGTCCAGGTCAACTCCATCTCCTGCCCAGAGAAGTATGAAAACCTCTTAACTGCATCATTTTTTTTAGTTAGTTTTTTTTTTTTTTTTTTTTTTTTTGCCATAGGATTCCATAGCTTGCCAGAGAGAGACAAAGAGAGACAGTGAGAAGGCCACATGAGCTTGCCAGAGAGAGACAAAGAGAGACAGTGAGAGGGGAAGTGAGAAATCACTCCCAGGGGACATGGCCACATGCCACACCACAATCCCTCCTCCTCCATTCTTCTCCTCGGGATTTTGGGCATGCATGCATACACACCTGGTGTGAGTTACAAGCCACCAGATCTGAGACTTGAACCACATGTGGCCTTGTGGGGGTCCAGTTCTTTAACCACCCGCTGGCCCCACATCAGCTTTCTAAAGAGCAGAGTGTGTCATGCTGTCGTGCTTCTCCTGAAAACCACTCAACAGCTGGCTACTTTGTTCAAATTGGATCTAAGATTCTCAGTGGCTGGTTTCATCTTCCTTCACTTTCTCCCTTCCCCTCGGGTTCGCCTCACACTGGCTTCTTTCAGTTTCCTGATATAGTAACTCTTATTTGCCTTTACATACACTGTTGATTCTGAGGATGAACCAAGCAGGGTCCTCGAGAGGGTTTTTCTTTCTGCTAAGGGAAGAAATGGAAATATCCCCAAACTGCAAGCTGTAGAGAGCTAGATTAAACAGAAAACCATTGCTGACATTAGCTACTGAGCCATAGTTAAAACAATGATATACTGAACAACTCTGGCCATAGGGTTCCAAAACCCCACTTGAAGGAAATGAGACAATTTTAATTCAGATTTAAGATATCTTGCAGGGAGGCCGGCCAACATGGTGTGGTGGTTAAGGGCTCTGGACTCCCACATATCCAACCATGGTTCAAGTCCCCCGGGCTTGGTGGCTTGCTTTCTCACTTTCTCTTTCTCTCTCTCTGTCCCTCTGTCCCTGTCTGGTCAAATGAAAATAAATAAACACATAAATAAAGTTAAATAAAATAATTCTTTAAAAAAAAAAAAAGATGCTTTGCAGGATGTGGAATTGACTAAATGCAACTGAGTAAGAACACACAGACCCCAGATTAAGTGGCAAAAGAAACCTGATGATTGTCCCCTCTGAGGATAGAGATTGACTACTTAAGGTCCCACCAATCAAGAAAACTCAAGACTTGTGTTAGTTCAGTTACAAGCAGGCCTCATCTCTCTTGCTTCATTCTGCTAACTCATTACTATGATTTCAACGTGTCTGCCATAAATTCATGGTAGAAATTTGGTTGTGATGGGATTAAGAGAGTGAAAATTAAATAGGACCATGATGTTGAAAGGTGAGGCCTGGGGACCAGCAAGAGGCATGGTAGTTAAGGCACTGGACTTCCACATGGCCACCCATGGTTCAAGTCCTGAACATGGAGGTTTGCTTTCTCACTTTCCTTCTCTCTCTCTCTCTCTTTCTCTCTCTGATCAAATTAAAAAATGGTAATAATAAATTCAATAAATAATTCTTAAAAGAAGGAAAGGTAGGGCCTAGGGGCAGTCTGTGACCATGGTAAAGGTGGCCAGATCTCTCATGGTCGGCCGTGTGGTTTGAGTTCTACACTCGGTGCCTTGCAAAACATGTTTGGCATGTGTGCATGTCTGCTTAAAATCCCAAAAGGAGAGAAAAATGGAGGAGAAGGGATTGTAATATGACTAGCCCCCTTGGGGGGGTGCTTTCTCACTTTCCCTCCCTCTCTCTGCCTCTTTCCAGTGGGTGCATAAACCCTCTAGCAAGTTTTCTCTTTAAATAGAAAGGTGGGGCTCTTGAGAGGAGATTAGGATTAGAGAAGGTCATCAGAGTGAGGGCTCCCTAAATGAATCTTGGTGGATTTGTAAGAAGGGAGAATGAGAGAAAGAAAGAGAGAGAGACATGGACACAGACATGCAGGTTCTTGCCATGTGATGCCCCACACCATCTCAGGACTCAGAGGGTCCCCATCAACCAGAAGACCTTTATCAAATGTGGCCCTTAGGGCTTGGACCTCCACGACCATGAGCTAATGAACCTCTATTCTTATACAACACCCAGACTCAGGTATTCAGATATCAAGAAACAGAAAGCCTGACTAAAAAATTCATCTTCTGGAGACTCAGCTTAAATGACATCTCCTTAGACTGCTCAGTCTCTCTTAGGTCTCTCCTGTCATCATAGTCTCTCAATGCTTTGAGTATATTCTGGGGTTTCCCTCATAGCAGTCACCATAATTTGTAATTACACTTCACCTCTTGGTGCAATTATTTTACTAATTTTTTTAAGAATTATTTTATTTAACTTTATTGATTTATTTATTTTAATTTGACCAGAGAGGAGCAGAGTGAGAAAGAGAGAAAGAAGGAAAGTGAGAAAACAAGCTGTCAGGTCCAGGACTAGAACCATGGTTGCTCACATGGGAGTCCACACCACCTGCTGGCCCCTATTTTATTAATATCTATCTTCTCCAAGTGAAAGAAAGCTCTAGAGGCCATGAGTTTTACTCACCTCTGTATGTGGCTGACAGAGGTCTGACCAGGGACTAAAGACATTATCAAAGTAGAAACATTCTTTTTTTTCTTCTTTTTTTTAAAGAATAATTTATTATTATTATTATTATTTATTATTATTAACTTGAACCACACTCAACCATGTGGGAGTCCAGTGCCTTAATTACCATGCCACCTGCTGGCCCCATCAAAGTGGAAACTTTCATATGACTTCTTTGCTAAGTGAATTTACAGTGTCTGATAAATTGAGACTTCTCTTTCACAGTCTGCAACCCGAGGTAACGGGCAGGAACAGCTTAGCAACTTTATGTCTATTTTCTTCCTTTTTTTAAAAAAAAAGAATTATTTTATTTCATTTATCACCATTATTATTATTTGTTTAATTTGACCAGAGGGAGACAGAGAGAGAGAAAGGGAAAGTAGGAAAGCAAGCTTCCAGGTCCAGGATTCGAACCATCGTCTGCCATGTGGGGAGTTCAGCACCTTAACTACCACACCACCTGTCAGCCCCAATGCCTGTCTATTACAACTCATTCCTGACAAAGGCTAAAATGTGAGCCCCTGAGAGCACTCACTGGCTGAGAGGGACAGGAAACTATGACCAAAGTGGGAAGAGGCCCTGCATGGGCGAGGCTGTGAGGGCAAAGCTGGACTTGTGTGAATGACAGGACACCACATTTACACAGAATGAAAATGCAGCGTTGCAAATTCAGCAGAGGGAGCTAGAAAGGGGAACTGTGTGATGAATGGGGGTAGAGGGGGTCAGAAAAGGCAGTCATGGCTGCGTTATAATTTGCCACTTAGCTTCTGCTTTCAGCATCTGCTGGGACCAGATGGTGTGCAGTGATCTTTCTGGCCAGCTGAACCAAGGAGGGAATAAAACTTTCCAAGTCTTTGAACAGACTCCATCTGGTGGGGAATAAATTGTCTTGTAGCAATTAGCAATTTCTTTCTTTCTTACCAGGATATTGATATCTTATTGGGATATTGATATCCTGGTCAAATACTGACCTGGAATTTTCTTCTAATCCCTCCCTCATCTCCTCTCCCCTCCCACAATATAGCTGTCCTAAAATGTTTTCCTAATAAATATCCTCAGTAATCCTTACCTTGAAAAACAATTCCACTAAAAGGGAACAAAACTGATATGAATTCCTTTCTTGTTTTGAACGTTTTTAATGCTATATTATTAAATAACAAATTATTATAAAATATAGATCTACATGTCCTTATCTTTATAGCTTCTACACAGATATATCAAATCACACATATTTATAGATTAAATATAAGCAAACCTACAAAACAATAAAATAAAAATCAATATAATTACTTTAATGTGACAAGTGATAGTTGAGTAAAATAAAACCACAGGCAACATTAGTGTCACAGCTACAGGTATGGGGCAAGCTCTTTTACAATGGATGGGCATTCTGTATCATTGTTGAGATATGGCTCGAGACTCTTACAATTTTCCTTTTGCTCATTTTCTTTACCTACTAGGGCTGTCACTTAGTGTGAATGCATCATTCGCCCACACAAATACCTGTACATGAATGTTTATGGCAGCATTATCAATAATATCCAAAAAGTGGAAACAATCCAAATGTTTATCAACAGATGAATGGATACGTAAAATGCGGTCTGTTCACACAGTGGACTATTCATCCATAAAAAGCAATGAAGTCCTGAAACATGCTACAACACGAGTGAACTTTAAAACATTATGCTAAGTGAAAGAAGCCAGTCATTAAATAACACATCTTGTATGATACCATTTATAAGGAATGTCCAGATTAGGCAAGTCTACAGAAATATAAAGAAGACTAGTGGATGTCAGAGATTGGGAGGAGGTGGGAATAGGGAGTGACTGCTTCTTTTTGGGGTGATGAAAATGTTCTAGAATTAAGTAGTGGTGATGGCTCCACATCTCTGAATGTATTTACCAAAAAACAAACAAACAAAACAAAACAGAACACTGGAGCGCACATTTTAAAAGGGTCAATTTCAAGCTATATGAAAACATATGTCGGGAACCAGCAGTTAGCGTAATGGCTATGTCGCTGGACTCCCACGTAGTCAACCGCGGTTCGTGTCCCGGACCCGGTGGCTTAAAACTCACGCCGGGCGCGTGTGCGTGCGTGCCCAAGATCCCAAGAGGAGAATGGAGGAGAAGGGATTGCGGCGTGACCATCCCCCCTGGGGGGTGATTTCTCGCTTTCT
>NW_006159809.1:4012524-4012978 GCF_000334495.1 Tupaia belangeri chinensis
GTCGGGCGAGCCCACCCGCCCTCAAGTGAAAACCTCTCAAAAAAAAAAAAAAAAAAAACAAGAAACATATCTCAACTCAAAATTAAATGAAACTGTAACACAGGGCAGGGCCGGACCACGTTCAAAGAGGTCCATCTGCAGCCAGACGGCAAGGAAGAAACCCAACCTCACCCTCTCTGAATAAAACACGAGGGCCCCCATTCCAGGTGCCGGTGCACAACGGTCCTCACCACGCCTCCGATAGGGAAAGGCCAGCCTCAACAACTTGATTGGTCGGCCTCTGTTAGGAGGTGGGGCCAAAAGGGGCGCGTCAAGCTTCTCTTTGAGGGGCGGGGCCAAAGCCTTCGCTCGCGAGATTTGGCTGGTTCCGCATCTCGGTTCTGTGAGGAAGGGGAGACTGACGAGCCGGACACGGTAGCTTGCTCTGCTAACGGCCGTTCGCACCCCGGCTCCA
>NW_006159809.1:4013107-4013801 GCF_000334495.1 Tupaia belangeri chinensis
GCCGGGGCGGATGGTGCCAGGGCGGAGGGTCTGGCAGGGGCCCTGGGCGAGCGCCGGGCCTGGGAGCGTGGTCTGGGTTCTTGGCCTTGGCTTTGCCTCTTTCCGGACGCAAGGTGGAGGCCGGGACGTGCGGCCAGACTCGCGGAGATGAAGGTCGAGGCAGAGGAAGTGGAGCGAGAAGGTTGGGGAGTAGCAAGGCCCCGAGGCCGGCAGCGCCTCCAAACTTTTCCGCCCGAGCGCCCCCGAAGGCGGTGAGACGATCCGGGGACGCGGCCGGTCACCCGCCACGGGCTCCCGGTTTCGCTCGAGTCCAGAGCCTCCAGTCAAGACCTAGGCTGGTTTAGCTTTTCACTCGTTCGTACGTCCAGTTCAGCCTTTACTGTTGTGTTATTTTAGCCTCGCGGAGAAGTGCCGCCCTGGAAAAAGGGGAGCGCTCCAGTTTGGGAAGCGGCCTTGCAGCCAAACCCTCCTATCCGATTCTGATTCTGCCCCTTAATGGTTTTGTGACTTTGTACCAGTTAACCAATTTCTCTTGTCCTTGGTAGATCCTATTTGAAAGATAAAGGATGGGCCCAAATGGAAACGTTCGTAAATTTTCTGTTTCTTAATTAAGCACATAAAGATTCCAGAAGCCGTGCTCTTGCTTTTTTTTTTTTTTTTTTTTTTTTGGGGGTTTTTTCTTTTGGGGGGGTGG
>NW_006159809.1:4013869-4043948 GCF_000334495.1 Tupaia belangeri chinensis
TTGAGAGGTTTTTGCTATAGGGCGTGTGCGCTCGCCAGACAGACAGAGAGAGACAGAGAGATAGAAAGTGAGAAATAACCCCCCAGGGGGGATGGCCACACTGCAGTCCCTTCTCCTCCATTCTCCTCTCGGGATCTTGGGCATGGATGCACACGCACCCAGCGTGAGTTTAGGTCACTGGGTCCGGGACTCGAACCGGGTGCGACTACATGAGAATCCAGCGATATAGCCATCACACCAACTGCTGGTCCTGTTCTTGCTATTTAAAAATATCTATATTTTAAATATTTATTTATTTACATTCATCACTGTACATCATTACACTATACAAAATAAGATTTTCCATCCAGAATACACTGTGTATTGGCTCAATCAAGGATATTACCGTATGTGTTACCATCAACAAATAATTTTCCATTTCTTGTTTATTACATATTTTGCTCTCCTGCCCCCAACTTGATTGCCTATCTTTCACATCTGCCATTTCCCACCCTTAGATACAGTCTCTGGTATCTACAGTTGTTTTCCATCCCTCCTCCCTTTTTTTATTGATTCACTAAAGCTCTTCATTAATCTAAATACTTTCTGTAGCAAGCACAGCTGACACATACATGTCCATGAACACATGTCTGACTATAGACAAAAACTTCAGTTAGTAGAACGAACATACTATAAAGTAGCACATAGCTGGGCTATATAGCTTACTGCAGTCCTTAAATAGCTATTTTTTAATTTCAAGAAACAGTTTTAGTTTTCATAGATCACAATTAAAAAATGTTAAGAGAAATTTGCTTAAGACTTAAAGCCAGGAGAAAGGTTAGGATTCACTTCAGACAGGAGGTAGATGAACTTCTCAACAGTTTAAGAGAAGACAAAAATCCTTAAATCTGAACAACAAAGTATAGAAGAAAATACAGTAAGGTTTTAGTCAACAGACATAAAAATTCTATTTCACCAGTTCAGTCTCCTGAAATTAATCTCTTTTATTGAATTTGCTGTGTTACTGTGGTCTGATGTTTCCATTTAAATTCTAGAAATTAACATTCAAAGTTATCATTGATCTTTTTGGACTTATCCCTGCCATTAAGTTAGCTATTCTTTTGGTTGCTTTATCTATTCTTATTTCTGTGTGTGTGACTTTAGTTTTCTTGGTATAGCACTCCCTTCAGCACTTCTTGGAGAGCTGGTCTGGTGTTGGTAAATTCTTTTAGGTTTTGTTTATCTGAGAATGTCTTTGTCTTTTCTTCCTATATGAAGGATAATCTTGCTGAGTATAGTATTCCTGTAATGGTTTTTCACTTAACACTTTGAATATATTTTCCCATTCTTTCTTTGCTTGCGTTGTTTCTGATGAGAGGTCCAACGTTAGCCTGATAGGGTAGCTTTTGAAAGTAACTTGACGTTTCTCTTGCCGGTTTTAGTATCTTGTCTCTGTCTATGCTTTTGGTCAATCTGGCTGTGATGTGCCTTGGAAAGAACCCGTGCTCTTGCTATTTACTGATAATATTCTCAGGGCTAGCTCTACCTTGTGTACTACTTAAACATGTGTTACATGATTAAGTATTCATTTTTAGTATGGACACATCCCACCTGCTTGATATTTTTGTTAAATTTTATTAAATTACACAGTATTGGGACCAGCAGATGGCACAATGGTTACGTTGCTGGACTCCCACATGATAGACTCCAGTTTGAGCCCCAGACCCAAAGCCTAACTTGTGTGGACGTGTGCCCAGATCCTGAGATGAGGCTGGAGTAGAAGAGATTGTGGTGTGGCCATTCCCCTTTGGGGGTTATTTCTTGCTTTCTGTCTCTCTGGCGAATATATGCGCCCTATAGCAAAACTCTCCCTCTAAAAAAACCATTACAGTGTTTTATAATGAGAATTTATTTATCTATTGCTTTATTGTGAAAAAAATTTGAATTCTTTCTAGTATTTTGTTGTTATAAAATAGCACTACTAAGAACATCTTGGTGCGACCAGCAGTTGGCATAATGGCTACAGTGCTGGACTCCCATGTATTCAACTACTTTTCAAATCCCGGACGTGACTACCTAAAACTCAGGCCTGGCACGTGTGCATGTGTGCCCAAGATCTGAAGAGAATAGAGTAGAAGGGATTGCAGGGTAGCTGTCTCTGGCAAGCACACGTGCCTTATAGTAAAAAATCTCTCTAAAAAAAAAGAATATGTTTGTCCAGATTTCATTATTCTATCTTTGGACTATTAAGGATATAGCCTCCAAATACAATTACCATGTCACAAAGTCTGAATTGATAATTTTGTATTACTAGAAGTATTATGCTTGTGTGCACCCTCCACCTCCATGTTTGTACAGTTACTTTTTAAAATATGAGACTTTCATTTTTTTTAAAACTTCATCTTGTTGGTGGACACTTGTTTCTACTTTTTGTCTATTAGGAATAATGCTGCTCTGAACATTTGTGTACAGATTTTCGTTTGGATTCATGTGTTTGTATCTTTAGTTGTCTACCTAGGAGTGGAATTGCTAGTTTGTATAGTAACTGTGTGTTTAACCTCCTTTTTTTTTTTTTATAAACATGTCCATCATGTTTGACTTTTTTTTTTTAGAATTATTTTATTTAACTTTATTTATTGTTATTATCATTATTATTTTCCAGTTTGATAAGAGAGACACGGAGAGAGAGAGAGGAAGTGAGAAAGCAAGCCACCAGGTCCGAGACTTGAACCGTGGTCGGCCATGTGGGAGTCTGGTGCCTTAAACCACCATGCCACTTGCCGGCCCCGTCTTTTAATGTCTTTTTTTCCTCTTAATTGATCTCATCTGAAATAAGATTTTTTTTTTTTTTTTTAATTTGCTATAGGTGTATGTGCTCACTAGAGAGTGACAGGCAGAGATAAAATGAGAAAACATCCCCAAGGGGGAAGGCCACACCTCAGTCCCTTCTCTACTTTCAGGATTTTGGGCACATTCACCTGGTGGTATCCAGGATTTGAGCTGTGGGCCACAGGGGATCCAGCAACATTAACCACCATATCACCTGACTGGCTTGTATTTGTATTTCTTTCACATGAGAGACAGATAGGTATCCCTGACAAGAGCTCACCATGCAGTCTTTCAGCAGGTGCAGCCTTTAAGCAGGATTTTGGGTATGCCCTGCCTTTTGGTTGACCTAGAATCTGAACCTAGGGCCTCCCATGTGGCTCCAGTATCACCCAGTGGTGCCCTACCACCTGTAGCACTATGATTAGGCCTCAGTGTTTTTATTTCTGAAAGAGAAAGAGAAACAGGTACCCACAGCAGGGGCTCCTCAAACCTCGATCCTCTCCCATAGTCTTTCTTTTTTTATTTTCAGAGAGAGACTTTTGCTATAGTGCACAGGCACTCTTTGGAGAGACAGAGATAAAGAACAAGAAATCATCTCCCTGAGGGATTGGCCATGCTGCAATCCCTTCTCCTCTCAGGATCTTGGGCATGCATGCACACAACGTCCAGCGTGAGTTTGAAGCCACTAGGTCTGGGACTCGAACTGCAGTCGACTACATGGGAGTCCAGTGACATAACCATTACACCATCTGTTGGTCCCACTCCCATAGTCTTCTAGCCAGTTAGGATCATGGGCTTGGGAAACCATCCTGAATCCAAACCGTATTGCTCCAGTATGGCAGAGCAGTATACTACTTCCTGTGATGCTGCTGGAACTGGGTCTCTAACCTTTAGAGGACCAAACTTTTTCAAAGGATTTGACATTCCCACTAGCACTCCATGAGGGTTCCACTAGCACTGGACTTTTTTATGATAGCTATCCTAATTAGGGTGAAGTGATGTCTTCTGATCTTGATTTACACTTGTCAAGTGACTAAGGATGTTCCTCCTCTATTTTGGATGTTTATTGGCCATTTGCGTGTGTTCTTCTGAGTACAGTCTACTCAGATATTTTGCCCATTTTTATATTGGGTTGCCTTTGAGTTGCAAGAGTTCTTTGTATATTTTGGTGACAAGTCCCTGTTACATCTATGATTTTCACCCATTCTGGGATTTTCACTGTCTTGATGGTATTATTTGAAACACAAGTGTCTTAGTTTAGATCAAGATTGTATTAATGTTGAGAAATCATTTCATGTTACTTTTTCATAATTAGCTTTCTCATTCTCAGCTTGTTTCTATTAGGTTATTGGGAAAGTCATGACATATTTTTCTGTTTCTATACAAAAATGTGTCATGACCTCCCCCCAACAACCCAATATTTGTAAAGAATCATTCTTACTAATGTAGTACTTTCCCATTTTCTATTAAATACAGGTTTGGTTTTGTTTGTTGATAGAGGGCATATACACTGAGAGAGAGAAGGAGAGAGAAAAGGAAAGTGAGAAATTCCTCTTCCACACTCCCATGGGGGATGACTATGTTTCAGTCACTTCTCCATTTCTTGTTTGGGATTGTGACACGCATGCATGCACCTGGTATGCTTTTTAAACTGCTGGGTCCAGGACTCGAACCACATAGTTGGCCATGTGGGATCCAGCTGCTTTAACCACCACACCACTGGCTGGCCCTAACATAGTACTTCTTTAACACGTTAAAAGCTGGGACCAGCAGTTAGCATAATGGCTATATCGCTGGACTCCCACGTAGTCGACCACAGTTCTAGTCCCGGACCCAGTGGCTTACACTCACGCCGGGCGTGTGTGTGTGCGTGCCCAAGATCCCAAGAGGAGAACGGAGGAGAAGGGATTGCGGCGTGGCCATCCCCTCTGGGGGGGTGATTTCTTGGTTTCTATCTCTCTGTCTCTGTCTGTCTGGCTAACGCTTGCACCCTATAGCAAAAACCTCTCCAAAAAAAGAAAGGAAACAGGTACCCACAGCAGGGGCTCCTCAAACCTCGATCCTCTCCCATAGTCTTTCTTTTTTTATTTTCAGAGAGAGACTTTTGCTATAGTGCACAGGCACTCTTTGGAGAGACAGAGATAAAGAACAAGAAATCATCTCCCTGAGGGATTGGCCATGCTGCAATCCCTTCTCCTCTCAGGATCTTGGGCATGCATGCACACAACGTCCAGCGTGAGTTTGAAGCCACTAGGTCTGGGACTCGAACTGCAGTCGACTACATGGGAGTCCAGTGACATAACCATTACACCATCTGTTGGTCCCACTCCCATAGTCTTCTAGCCAGTTAGGATCATGGGCTTGGGAAACCATCCTGAATCCAAACCGTATTGCTCCAGTATGGCAGAGCAGTATACTACTTCCTGTGATGCTGCTGGAACTGGGTCTCTAACCTTTAGAGGACCAAACTTTTTCAAAGGATTTGACATTCCCACTAGCACTCCATGAGGGTTCCACTAGCACTGGACTTTTTTATGATAGCTATCCTAATCAGGGTGAAGTGATGTCTTCTGATCTTGATTTACACTTGTCAAGTGACTAAGGATGTTCCTCCTCTATTTTGGATGTTTATTGGCCATTTGCGTGTGTTCTTCTGAGTACAGTCTACTCAGATATTTTGCCCATTTTTATATTGGGTTGCCTTTGAGTTGCAAGAGTTCTTTGTATATTTTGGTGACAAGTCCCTGTTACATCTATGATTTTCACCCATTCTGGGATTTTCACTGTCTTGATGGTATTATTTGAAACACAAGTGTCTTAGTTTAGATCAAGATTGTATTAATGTTGAGAAATCATTTCATGTTACTTTTTCATAATTAGCTTTCTCATTCTCAGCTTGTTTCTATTAGGTTATTGGGAAAGTCATGACATATTTTTCTGTTTCTATACAAAAATGTGTCATGACCTCCCCCCAACAACCCAATATTTGTAAAGAATCATTCTTACTAATGTAGTACTTTCCCATTTTCTATTAAATACAGGTTTGGTTTTGTTTGTTGATAGAGGGCATATACACTGAGAGAGAGAAGGAGAGAGAAAAGGAAAGTGAGAAATTCCTCTTCCACACTCCCATGGGGGATGACTATGTTTCAGTCACTTCTCCATTTCTTGTTTGGGATTGTGACACGCATGCATGCACCTGGTATGCTTTTTAAACTGCTGGGTCCAGGACTCGAACCACATAGTTGGCCATGTGGGATCCAGCTGCTTTAACCACCACACCACTGGCTGGCCCTAACATAGTACTTCTTTAACACGTTAAAAGCTGGGACCAGCAGTTAGCATAATGGCTATATCGCTGGACTCCCACGTAGTCGACCACAGTTCTAGTCCCGGACCCAGTGGCTTACACTCACGCCGGGCGTGTGTGTGTGCGTGCCCAAGATCCCAAGAGGAGAACGGAGGAGAAGGGATTGCGGCGTGGCCATCCCCTCTGGGGGGGTGATTTCTTGGTTTCTATCTCTCTGTCTCTGTCTGTCTGGCTAACGCTTGCACCCTATAGCAAAAACCTCTCCAAAAAAAGAAAGAAAGAAAAAAAAACATGTTAAAAGCTTTTCTTTGGGATAGAGAAGGAGAGGTACTCCCTATAGGGGCCTCATGCTATGATCTGACACGGGTGAACACACCTAGCATGTCCAGAGAGACCTCAGGAACAGAACCCTGAACATTTCCCATGTGAGTCCAGTTGTGCCACTCCCATACCACCACCCAGACCCTCTTTTTTACTTTTTAATCAGTCTGACTTAAAACTAAAATTACTGAGGTAAAGTAGAAATCCACAGATTCCTAGAAGTAAGTGTCAGTGTGTATCATTTCTGATATTTCTATGCATTTACAAAATGGGCCCCTGCTGTACATTTGGTTCTGAAATGTGTTTAACCATGTTTTGAAATCTCTATGTACTTCTATCTATACACTTCATGTACTCTATCTGGCCTCCTTAACTAGTGTACAGGGTTCTATGATGTGAATGTCCTACAGATTATTTATTCATCTCTCTACTGATAAGCTTCAGGGTCATTTCTTGTTTTTTCACTTATTAAAAACAATCCTGGGGAGCCAGCAGGTGGTATGGTGGTTGAGGATGCTGGACTCCCACGTGTCTGACCGCGGTTCAAGTCCCAGACCTGGCAGCTTTCTTTCTCACTTTCCCTCTTTCTCTCTGGTCAAATTAAAAATAAATAAATTGGAACCAGCAGCTTGCACAGTGGTTAAGGCATTGGACACTCGCACATGGCCAACCATGGTTTGAGTCTGAGACCTGATAGCTTGCTTTTCCACTTTCCCCTTTTCTCTCTTTGGTCAAATTAAAATAAATGAATGAATGAATAAATAATTATTTAAAATAAAGAAATAACTTGTCTTTATCTAAGAGGAGTAATGTAGAAGCAATGTGGCTGATTGAAGAACTTTTCATTGCTAACAGATACTGCCTTGTTGCCTTATAAAATACTGTACACTTACATTTTTATCAATAGCATTTTTTTTATCAATAGCATATTAATGTACTTACTTGTCTATACTCTAGTCCACACTTAATAATGTAATTAACTTTTGAGGAAAATAAATCAATAAATTGAACAGTTTTTCACATGTTAATTATACTTCTAAATTGCTTATTCATCTCCTTAGCTAATTTTTCTAAAAGGTTCTTACATTTTTTAAGGATTATTTTATTAAGTTTATTTATTTTATTTTAATTTCACCAGAGAGGGCCAGAGTGAGAGAGAGAGAGAAAGAGAGAGTGAGAAAGCAAGCCATCAGGTCTGGGATTCAGACCACAATCAGCCATGTAGAAATCTGATGCCCTTAACCACTACTCCTCCACCTTACATTCTTAACAAGTTATAGGAGCTCTTTACCAGTTAATCCTTTATAATATATATTGCAAGTACTTTATGGTTACTTGTCTTTTTATTCTGTTATGGGAATTTTAATTGTTATGATTTGAAATAAGTTTTATTTTTATAAGACTTCTAGGATTTTTGTCATGTTAGGAAGGCCTTATAGAGAGTAAGAGAGAGAAATAAAAACTTAAAGTTTTTTCCTTCTAAAAACTTTAAGAGACCAGCAGTTAGCATAATAGCTATGTTGCTGGACTCCCGTGTAGTCAACCACTGTTCAAGTTCTGGACCCGTGTTTTGGTGACATCCCAAATATTCTGATATTGAAAACTGAATTTTTGGGTTGGTCCCACAATGCAGACAGAGCCAGATTTCACATGGCTCCCCCCAGTTCAAATTCTGACCCCAGTGGTTTGCAAAACACTCCAAGTCGTGTGTGCTTGTGTGTGCCCAGAATACTGACAAGATGGAGAAATGGAGCAAAAAGGATTGTGGTATAACTAGGCCTCATGGAGGAGAGCACCCTCTCTCTGTGTCTCTGGAAAACAAACAAACAAACAAAAATACTCATTTAAAAAAAGAAAGCTGAATTTTTAAACTGTGAGGACAGTAGGGGTACCTAATTCCTTGCACTATTTTCTGTAGGTGAAAATTGAGGCCAAAAAGTTCGGTTTCTCAGGCAGTCACAGAGTTCATGGCAGGTCAAGGACTAGATTCTAGGGTTTTTTCTTTGATTCAAGTGCCCTTTATACCAGACATCTTAAGGGACACAGACAGGTGCCTTATTTGTACAGTTGTGCTGGAAATCCTGCTTTTTATATGTGGGAAGAAAAAAACATAAAGGTTTTTTTTATTGTGATGAACTATTTGTATTTAGTTTTGCAGAGTAATATATGTGCCTAAAATTAGGCCTTTCTGTTTTCAGTCCTAAAAATTCATATACTTTTACTTTTACCCTAACAGTAGCAGCCGTTCTTCAAAAACATTCAAGCCAAAGAAGAATATCCCTGAAGGGTCTCATCAGTATGAGCTCTTAAAACACGCAGAAGCAACTCTAGGAAGTGGAAATCTGAGACAAGCTGTTATGCTGCCAGAGGGAGAGGACCTCAATGAATGGATTGCTGTGAACAGTAAGTTTATAATAACATTCAGCTTTGCTTGTCTAGTCGCTGAAATCTTTATGTTGATGAACCTTCTTTTACAGGTAGAACTGGAAACTATTATAACAAGTTATCTGTAAAGAAACCGATCCATTGGTACCAGCAGTTAGCGTAATGGCTATGTTGCTGGACTCCCACGTAGTGACCGCAATTCACGTCCCGGACCCGGTTGCTTAAACTCACGCCGGGCGCATGTGCGTGCGTGCCCAAGATCCCGAGAGGAGAATGGAGGAGAAGGGATTGCAGTGTGACCATCCACCCTGGGGGGTGATTTTTCTCTTTCTGTCTCTCTGTCTCTCTCTTTCTGGCGAGCGCACATGCCCTATTGCAAAAACCTCTCAAAAAAAGAAAGAAAAGAAAAGAAAAGAAAAGAAAAGAAAAGAAAAGAAAGAAAGAAAGAAAGAAAGAAAGAGAAACCCATCCATCGAAAACTGTTCTCAGATTAGTTGGTGGCTTGTGGGGTTGAGTAGAAAGACCTGAGAAGCAATGAGAGCTTTGGGGAAATTTCTGAATATGGTCAAAGATTGATAAATGCACTGATTCTACCTGTGGTGGACCATGACTTTATAGGAAATCCATCTGTACAGTTTTGTCCACACTCCCAGTCAACAGAAAAGTCAATTGCAGTTCATAAGGTCATTCAGTTGATTGTTGTGACCTATGAGTAGTCAGAAGGAAATTGGGAGAAAATGGAGTGATCCAAGGGCTGAAAGCCACTCTGAGGTCAAGAGAACGAGGGCATGACATGGACTGATATATGCTGAGGCCAGAGATTTGAATATGAGAGTCTGTAATTTTTTTTAAAGAATTATTTTATTTAACCTTATTTATTTATTTTTATTTGACCAGAGAGGGACAGCGTGAGAGGGAGAAAGTGAGAAAGCAAGGCTGCCAGGTCTGGAACTTGAACCTCATTCGGCCATGTGGGAATCCAGTGCCCTGAACCATACCATCTGCCGGCCCCAAGAGAGTCTATAATTTCTAAGATAATATCAGATTCAGGTGTTAACTTTTAAATCTTAGTAGTTTTGACTGTTCCAGAAATTTTAAGCACATTCTCTCTTTATTTAATTGCTAGAGGGTGCATGTACTTGTCAGAGAGAGGCAAGGGAAGCACCCCCAATGGGGCATAGTCATGCCAGAGTCTCTTCTGTTTCTCTGTCTTGTCAGGATTTGGGGCACACACATACACATGTCTTATGTGTTTCATGCTGCTGGAGCTGGTATTCCAAGTCCTAGACCTTGTGGCCATGTAGGAAGTTGGCTATGTGGGATCTTGTTCCCTTAACTTCTAGTCTATGGGCTGTCCCTTAAAGACCTTTCAGTGCAGGACCAGCAGATGGCATAATGGTTAAGTTGCTGGACTCTCACATGGCGGACTGTGGTTTGAATCCTGGACCCAGTGGCTTGAAACTCAAGCTGGTGCATGTGTATGCAAACCAGGATCCTGGCAGGAGAATGGAGGAAAAGGGATGTGGCCATCCCCCTCCAGGAGATGATTTCTTGCTTTCCCTCTCACTGTCTCTTTCTCTCTCCATCAAGCACTCGCACCCTAAAGACAAAAACCCTCTTCAAACAAACTTTCAGTTGGATTTTTCTAACATAAGTAGAGAAATTAGAAGAATGAATTTCTCAGGTATCCATTATCCAACTTCAGCAATCCCAATGGATGGCCAGTTATGCTTCTGCATCCTACCTTGATTATTTTGAAGTAAATCTAAGACATGTTATTTTACCTGTAGATCTTTCACAAAGTATATTAAAACATAAGAACTCATCTTAAAGATAATAATACCATCATCCTTTAATATCCGGTCTATGCTACATTTTCCCCATCCTATACATTTTTTGTTTGTTTGTTTTAATTTATGCTTGGTTTAAAACAGGATCCAGCAAGGCCTATATGTATATTTCTTGAATCTCTTAAACCACAGGTTTCCCCTCATTGCAGTCTTTTATCCTTGCCATTTTTGTTGTTGTTGAAGAAAGCAAGTCTTTTTTTCCCCACAGCATGAATCTAGCTGGTTGTACCCCAAGTCATCCATTAGTATGTCCGATTCTTCCCTTTTCTTTTTTTTTCCTGTTCTTTATTTCCTGTAAACATTAGCTATAGAGCAGTACTGTCCAGTAGAACTTTCCATGATGAAGAAAATGCTGTGTACCATCTCTGTGGTCATTTAGTATTTGAAATGTGGCTAGAGTGACTGGGGAACTGTATTTTAAATTTAATTAAATTTTAATATAAGTAGTTATTTGTGGTTGTTGGCTACCATGTTAGTGCAGACTTGTACCTTGATCAAATTCAAGTTTGATTTTGTTTTCCCATAAGACTACTTTATAAATGATGGGATATATTTCCATGGTGCCTAGTTGTTATTTTTCTTTTTTTATAATCACCCAAAGCCTGTGGTTTACATTAGAGTTTATTGTTGGTGTTGTATATTCTGTTGTTTGGACAAATTTATAATGACGTGTCCACCACTATAATATTGTCATAGAGTCGTTTCGCTGTCCTAAAAATTCTCTTTTTTCTGCCTGTTCATTCCTCTCCCTCCTCTGTGCTCTGGGAACCACTGCTCTTTTTTTTTTAATAATTATTATATTAATTAATTAATTATTATTCTTCCATTTGAACAGAGAGAGAGAGAGTGAGAAGGCAAGTTGTCAGGTCCAGGATTTGAACCAAGGTCAGCCATGTGGGAGTCCAGCACCTTAACCACCATGCCACCTGCTGGCCCCACCACTGATCTTTTTCATTGTCTCCGTAGCATTGCCTTTTGCAGAATGTTTTCTAATTGGATTCATACAGTATATAGCCTTTTCAGGCTGGCTTCTTTGACTTTGGGATAGGCATTTAAGTTTCCTCCATGTCTTTTCTTAGCTTCATTTCTTTTTTATTTATTTTATTTTAGTTTTTGCTAGAGGGCACATATTTTCACCAAATAGAAACAGGGAGAGGAGAAAGCACCTCCTTGGGGAGTGGTCACTGCACAGTCCCTTCTCTTCCATCTCTCCTTAAGCTATTTTGGGCACACATGCATATGTGCCTGGTGTGTTTCTCATGCTGGACTGGGCCCTGGACTAAATGATGCAGCTGGCTATATGGGATCCAGCTGCCTTAACCACTAGGCCACAGAGCCAGCTTCTAACTCATTTCTTTTTAGCACCAAATATTTCATTTATTGGATATGTCAGTTTATCTATTCACTTCTTTTTTTTCTTTCTCTTTATTTGGAGAGGCTTTTGCTATAGGTTGTGTGCGTGTGCCAGAAAGACACAGAGAGACAGAGAGACAGAAAGTGAGAAATCATCTCCTGGGGTGGTGGCCACACCACAATCCCTTTTCCTCCATTCTCCTCTCAGGATCTTGGGCACACACGCATACGCGCCCAATGTGAATTTAAGCCGCTGGGTCTGCGACTCGAACTGCGGTCGACTACATGGGAGTCCAGCGACATTGCCATTACGCTAACTGCTGGTCTCTCCATTCACCTCTTGAAGAACATTTGGTTGCTTCCAAGTTTTGGCAGTTATGAATAAAGTTGTTGTAGACATAAGCATATAGGTTTGGGTATGGACTTAAGTTTTCAACTTTTTGGGTGAATATCAGGGACCCACGATACGGTAAGAGTGTGTTTAGTTTTGTAAGAAACCACCAAACTTTTCTTCTGAAGTGGTTATATTGTTCTATAGTGAATGAGAGTTCCTGTTGCTTCACATCCTTGCCAGTGTTTGGTGTGCAGTGTTCTGGGTTTTGGCTATTTTGAGAGGTGGCAATTAAAAGAACAACAAAATACACACAAAAAGGAAAGTACTCTGCCATTTGCCATAGTGTGGGTAGACCTGAGGACATCATGCCAAGTGAAATAAGACAGACATTGAAAGGACAATATTACATGAGCTGACTTAAATGTGGAATATTAAAAAACAAAACTCGGGACCAACAGATAGCTTAATGTATGTTGCTGGATTCCCACACACATAGTCAACTGTGGTTCAAGTCCTGGACCCATCAACTTAAAACTCATGTTGGGTACATGTGCGTGCATGCCCAAAATCTCGAGAGGAGAATGGAGGAGAAGGGATTGTAGCAGGATCATCCCTCTGGGGTGGGGGGGTAATTTCTTGCTTTCTGTCTCTGTCTCTGCCAAGCGCATGTGCCCTTCAGCACACATCTTGGAGACCCCTAGAAAATTCCAGTATACCCTCTTGAAAAAAATAAGAGTAAAAAAAAAGCCATTAAAATAATTTTGCCCTCACAGATCCCCCCTGAACAGGGGATTCCTCAACCATATTTTGAAAACAACTACTTTAGGTCAAACTGGCCACCATCTGGACATACTTTTTAAGTGAATATTCAGTGCCTAAATGTTACTTTCTTAGAAACATGACTAAGAGGAAGAAGTTTGTATACCATTTCTTTTGACAAGATGGAATTTTTTATCTATTTGTTTTTTTAAGGAACTTGGTAAAACCCTAGTTGACTTTTAGGTATTCCTTTAGAAAGGGAACTAAAACATTAAAAAAAAAAAAGACTTTCCAAGGTATACGTGGTTTTCTTTGCAGAGTAATTATACTTTACTCAAATAAGTGCTCTTTTTCCTTCCAGATCTAGCTGAAAGTCCTTTAGGAGGTATTTCTGATTGCTTCCATATTTTGTGATACTTTTTCTCTGACTCCATAGCACTTTTTGTTGGCCTTTGGGTTCTGTCTTTCATATCTTACATTATTAATTTCTTAATTTTGTCCTTTACGTTAGCTAGAGACTCTGAGACAAGGGACTTTATTCTTTATTCCAAGCACTGCAGTTCAGATTGCTACCAATGTGTTAGTAGACTGGGCCATGATGAGTTAGATTTCTAAAATGTCCATTATATAGCTGGTATAACTAACTGTCTCCCTCACCTATATTCCACAAGACTTTGTTTTTTCTTTGCTAACACAAGTAAAATCATCTGATTCAGATTGATAAGGTATGGGTTTTTCCTTCCCTTTAATGTAACCAATGATGCATTCTAATGATATAATAGTCACCATTAAGTTAGAATTACATCTAGTATTTTCTTTTTCTTTTTCTTTTTTTTTTGGAGAAGTTTTAGCTATAGGGCGTGTGTGCTCGCCAGCCAGACAGAGACACAGAAAGCGAGAAATCACCCCCAGGGGGGATGGCCACACTGCAGTCCCTTCTCCTACATTCTCCTCTTGGGATCTTGGGCACACACACACACACGCTCCACGGTCGACTACGTGGGAGTCCAGTGACATAGCCATTACACTAACTGCTGGTCCCAAGTATTTTATTTTTCTAGCTGGCAATGGTGCAGTGACTAAGAGTGCTAGACTCCAACATGGCCAGCTGTGGGTTCAAGTCCTGGAACTTTCTTCCTCTCTCTTTCTCTCTGTCTCACTCTGTCCATCTCTGGTCAAATAAAAATAAATGAATAAAGCTAAAGAAAATACATCTTTAAAAAAAAGAATTACATCTAGTATTTTTTTCCCTGTTAAATGCTAGTTAGAAGCTTAGTGTAAAATTTGGGAACCAGCAGTTAGCGTAATGGCTATGTCGCTGGACTCCCACATAGTCGACCGCGGTTCGCGTCCCGGACCCGGTGGCTTAAAACTTACGCCGGGCGCGTGTGCGTGCGTGCCCAAGATCCCGAGAGGAGAGTGGAGGAGAAGGGATTGCTGCGTGACCATCCCCCCTGGGGGGTGATTTCTCGCTTTCTGTCTCTATGTCTCTCTCTGTCTGTCTGGCGAGCGCACGCGCCCTACAATGAAAATCTCTCAAAAAAAAAAAAAAAAAAAAAAAGCTTAGTGTAAAATTTAAAAAACAATCAAAATGTTAAAAAAAAAAAATAGGAAATAAGGAACCAGCAGGTGGCATGGTGGTTAAGGCATGGGACACTCCCACGTGGGAGTCTCTCTCTCTGTCTTGCTCTGGCCAAATTGAAAATAACAATAATGAGGTGGTGTAGTTAAGGGTGCTGGACTTCCATATGGCTGATCGTGGCTCTAGTCCTAGATCTGGTGGCTTGCTTTCTCACTATGTCTTTCTCTTCTCTCTCACTCACTCTCTCGCTCTGTCCCTGTCTGGTCAAATTAAAATAAATAAATTAATTAATTAAATTAAATAATTATTTTTTTAAAAAGAAATAATGATAAATAAAATGAAATAATTCTTTTAAAAATAAATGAATGAATAAAATTAAATAATGCTTAAAAATAGGAAATAAAAAGGTTGGGCACAAAAAAATGCTTTGTGTGTGTGTGTGTGTGTGTGTATATTTAAAAGAACTGTTTTATTTACTTATTATTATTATTCAATTTGTTGGCAGAAAGAGAGAGAAGAGAGTGAAAAACTAAGCCACCAGATCCAGGACTTGAACTATAGTTGGCCATGTAGGAGTCCATCACCTTAACCACCACGCCACCTGCTGTCTCCAAAAGCTTAGTATATAAAAAGTTAAGGGTTTTTTTTTTAGAATTAATTAATTTTATTTTCAGTTTGAGCTGAGAGAGAAAGAGAGTGAGAAAGCAAGCCACCATGTCGGGAATCAAACCATAGTTGACCACATGGCAGTCCAGGGCCTTAACCACCATGCCACCTGCCAGCCCCAGAAGTTAATTTTTTTAAGTGTGACAACTTAAGGGAATTTATAGTATTGTTCGGTTATTGAATCTCGTAAGGGTTGGCCAAGAACTTAAATGCATTATCTACTTTCTCCTCAACTGAGAGATCTGACAGTTTTGTTGTGCTTTAGAGACATGCTAACACAATTTTGCTATTATCTTTGTAGCCGTGGATTTCTTCAACCAGATCAATATGTTATATGGAACTATTACAGAATTCTGCACTGAGGCAAGCTGTTCAGTCATGTCTGCAGGTCCAAGGTACATATACTACCTATCATTTAGGTTTTTGGATTACTTTTGCTTTATCACTAATTTATATAAATGAAATAAAAAGACTCTTTGCTTTTTTGGGTTTTGTTTGTTTGTTTGCCTTAAGGTGTATGCACTCACCAAAGAGAGACAGAGACAGTGATAGGAAGAGTAAGAAATGCCCAGGGGAATATAGCCATGCCACACTATATTCTCCTCCCAGGATCTTGGGCATGCATGCACATGTGCCTGGTGTGATTTTGAAGCCACCAGGTCTAGGACTCGAACTGTAGTTGACAGTGTTGGAGTCCAGCAGCATAATTGCTAGCCATCTACTGACATGACCTTTTTTTTATTATCGACTTGTATAAAGATGCTTCAATTAAATTTTATTAGTTTGTGAATACTCATCTTTAAGCTTTTATTATTAAATAAATATTTATTTAATGTTTATTACTTTGATATGTGGGTACTTAGTATTTGATTTCTATATTGCATCACAGTATTTCTAAATGTTCTATTTTAGGAGTAAAAGTATAGAAATTTGAGCTATGTTTAATCTCTCGTTGCAGAAATTCAATTTCATTAATGTTTGTGTTTCCTTTTTCTAGTTTTTAAGTGAATTTATTGAAAAAGTTTTTAGTGGTCTTTCCATATTTTATTTTTGGGTGTGCACTTATTTATTATTAAGTAAAGCTGTATAATTTAGAAGTAATTATCTGGCTTAAAGATGCCAGGTTTAAGAAAAATTTATTTTTAAAGATATTTACTATAGGTCATGTGTGCTCCCTGGAGAGAGGCAGAGAGACAGAGGCAAAGTGAGAAATCACTCCTTGGAGGTTGGGTATAGCCACACCACAATCCCTTCTCTTCCTGGGGTTTTGGACATACATGTTCCCAGCATGATTTTCAAGCTACCAGGTCTGGAACTCAAACCCAACTGGCCATGTGAGAGTCCAGTGCCTTAACCACTACACCACCTGCTAGCCCACTATATTAAAAAATTTTAAACCGGAGGCTGGCAGGTGACATGGTGGTTAAGAGGGGTGGACTACCACATGGCCGACCGCAATTTGACACAGTTGCTTGCTCTCTCTTCCTCTCTCTCTCTCACTCTGTCCCTCTCTAGTCAAATTAAAATAAATCAACAAATAAATAAATAGAAGTTCAGTAAAATAATTATTTAAAAAAAATTTTTTTTTGAGAGGTTTTTGCTATAGGGCGACAGAAAGTGAAAAATCACGCCTCCAGCGGGGATGGCCACACCACAATCCCTTCTCCTCCATTCTCCTCTCGGGATCTTGGGCACGCATTCACATGTGCCCGGCGTGAGTTTAAGCCACCATGTCCAGGACTCGAACTGCAGTCAACTACATGGGTGTCCAGTGACATAGCCATTATGCTAACTACTGGTCCCTACAAAAATGTTTTTTAACTAGTAAATTTTAAGAAATATTTTTTAAAGTTTGGAATTTTTAATAACGCATAATGTTAAGTCAGTATATAATGGAATCAATATTTTGGCATGTTTTCTTTGCTCATTTTTTCCTATAATTAGTGACTGATTATATGTGGTGATAGAAGGTATCAAGATGTTTGCCTCTTAGAAAAGATTGCCCTTCCTGACTTTGCTACAAATGTAAAGGAAAAAAAGATCCTTAATGATTTTACAGTCTTATTTATTTATTTATATATTTTAGAGGTTTTTTTTTTTTTTTTTTGCTACAGAGTGCATATGCTCTTTGGAGAGGCAGAGAGACAGAAAGCGAGAAATTTTCCCCCAAGAAGGATGGTCATGCCACAGTCCCTTCTCACTCTCCTTGTGGGATTTTGGTCATACACGCACATGCGCCAGGTATCAGTTTCAAGCCTCTGGTTCTAGGACTTGAACTGTGGTCAGCCATGTGAGAGTAGAGCAAAGTAACCATTATGCCATCTGCTGGTCCCAAGTCTATAGTATGTATGTATGTATGTATTTAAAGAGAGAGAGATTTTTGCTGTAAGACATGTGCACTCACTGGAGAGACAGAAAGCGAGAAATCACTCCCCATTGGGGATAGCCACGCTGCAGTCTGTTCTCCAGACTCCTCGGAGTTTTAGGCAGGAACACCTATGCACCTGGCATGAGTTTTAAACCACTAGATCTGGGACTCAAACCACAGTCTACTACATGGGAGGTCAGCAAGATAAGCATTATGCCATCTACTCCCCCTCTTTTTTTCCCTAAAGAATTACTTGTTTGTTTTTTTTTTTTTTTTCTTTTCTTGGAGAGGTTTTTGCTACACATGCGGTTACCAGAAAGACAGAGAGAGACAGAAAGCCATAAATCACCTCCCAGGGAGGATGTTCACGCTGCACTCCCTTCTTCTCCATTCTCCTCTTGGGATCTTGGGCACACATGTATATGTTCCCGGCATGAGTTTAAGCCACGGGACTCAAATCGTGGTCACCTTCATGGGAGTCCAGCGACATAGCCATTACAATGCCAACTGCTGGTCCCTGTTGTTTATTTTTTAAAATCTGCTATAGGGCATGTGTGCTTACAGGGTTGGGGGGTGGGGGAGAAAGAGAGAAAAAAAGAAAGCCGCCAGGTTCAGGACTCGAACTGCAGTTGGCTATGTGTGAGCCCAGTGCCTTAACCACCATGCCACCTCCTGGTCCTGTTTTAGTCCTCTTTAAAAGAGGTTAAAATAAAAAAGGAAAATGAAACTTAATCTATGGCTTAAATGCTTTTACACAGTGAAATTTTACATACATTTTTGTTAATCTGCCTCAGTAAAAAGGAAGGGGTAAGACATGCATCCTAAGGATATTTATGTAGCACTTTCTCTAAGACAGGGTTTTGTAATCTTGGTTCCACTGGAGCTGATAACTTGCTGGCCAGGGAGTTCAGAATGCTGTGGGGTTTGCAATTCTTTTCCCAGTCCTCAACACCCTGTACTTACGGACAAGGAATTTAATTATTTTACTTTTCCCAGGCCTGTGTTATCAAACATCCATTCCAGTATGCCAGCTGTCTTGTTATCTGTTTTTTTCTTGCAGTTATAACCATCCCATTTCAGAATAATTCTAGAGGGAACTCACAGTAATCTTTAGTAAAACTCTATGTACCTTATAAAGTTGTATATAAATTCTGTTGACTGAATAAAAACCTGCTCTCATTAGAAATTGCACACTTGTTAATGTTTTTGAAAACTTTTATCTATAAATTTTTTTTCCAGATACGAATATCATTGGGCAGATGGTACTAATATTAAAAAGCCAATCAAATGTTCTGCACCAAAATACATTGATTATCTGATGACTTGGGTTCAGGATCAGCTTGATGATGAGACTCTCTTTCCTTCTAAGATTGGTGAGTTAAAGTTGTAGAACTGTTTTTCTTTTTCAGTGATAATTTATTTTTGTTTAGAGATTTTTTACTATAGGGCATGTGCACTTGCCAGAGAAACAAAAAGCAAGAAATCATCCCTTGGCGGGGGAGCCCACACCACAATCCCTTCTCCATTCTCCTCTTGGGATTTTGGGTACACATGCATGCACGCATACATGCCCGGTTTGAATTTTTTTTTGTTTGTTTGGGGGTTTTTTTGAGAGGTTTTTGCTATAGGGTACATGTGCTCCCCGGAAAGACAAAGAAAGAGACAGAAAGTGAGAAATCACCCCTGGGGGGGATGGCCACACTGCAATCCCTTCTCCTCCATTCTCTCGGGATCTTGGGCACGCATGCACACATGCCCGGCATGAGTTTAAGCCACTGGGTCTGGGTCTTGAACAGCTGTCGGCTACATGGGAATCCAGCGGCATAGCCATTGCACCAACTGCTGGTCCCCTGGTTTGATGTTTAAGCCACCGGATCAAGGGCTTGAACCAAGGTCAACTACATGGGAGTCCAGCGACATAATCATTATGCTATCTGTTGGTCTCCCCCCGCTTTTTTTTAAACGTTACTTTTAAAAAATTGACTGTCAAAATCTTCTCCAAAAAGTTTGTACTTGTGTGTACTCCCCATACAGCCGTGCTTGTTTCTGCCTGTGCTGAACCAAAACTGGTTAACACTCATTTTTTTTTTTTTTAATTTTGCCAGAGGGTTCACTCACATGGAAAGTGAGAAAGCACCCCATGTTAGGGAACGGTCACACCATACTCTTCCATTTCCTCTTCAGAATTTGAGGCACGATGTGGTGTGTTTCTCACATACAAAGCCACTGGATCTGGGATACATGCTGTTTAATTGGCGGGATCTAGCCACCTTAAGTACCATGCCACAGGCTGGCCCAGTACTCACATTTTTATTTTTTCTAGCTTGGTAAATTCCCTTGTAATATTCAGCTGAAAAATACTGATGAGATTGGACATTTTTTGATTTATTGATTATTGTTTGCTTTGTGTTTGTACCCTTTGCCCATTTTAGGATGTTCACTTTTTATCTTGTATTTATATTTTTTTCCCAGGTTGTCTTTTGTCTTATTTGGTTCCTAGGATATTTGTGTTATATATCAGTATGGTATTTTTTCCTATTAATTGTTACCTTGATGACTCAGTAGTTGTGTTTTTTTTTTTTTTTTTTTTTTTTTAGAGATTTTTGCTATAGGACATGCTATTCCCTGGAGAGACAGAAAGCAACAATGTAACCATTATGCAATCTGCTGGTCCTGATGACTCAAGTTTTTAATACAATGAACACAAAGGTTCCTATTTTGGGATCAGCAGTTAGCATAATGGCTATGTTGCTGAACTTAATGGCTGTGTTGCTGAACTTAATGACTATATTGCTGAACTTTCATGTGTTCCACTGCGGTTCAAGTCCCAGACCGGTGGCTTAAACTCATGCCGGGCGCATGTGCATGCATGCCCAAGATCCCGAGGAGAGTGGAGGAGAAGGGACTGCGGTGTAGCCATCCCCTCTGGGGGGTGTTTTCTCGCTTTCTGTCTCTCTATCTCCTATCTCTCTCTGTCTTTCTGACGAGTGCACATGCCCTATCACAAAAACCTCTCAAAAATAAAAAAGGTTCCTATTTCAAGATAATAAAAATACAAGAACAATTGCATTACTTTATTTTTGTAAACCTCTCCATAGGAAAAAAAAAAAAGGTTCCTATTTCAAGATAATAAAAATACAAGAAAAATTGCATTACTTTTTGTTGTTGTTGTTGAGAGATTTTTTCTATAGGGCTTGTGTGCTTGCTGGAGAGACAGAGAGATGCAGAAAGTGAGAAATTATGCCACAGGGGAGCTGGTCATGATGCAGTCCCTTCTCTTCCATTCTTCTCTCGGGATTTTGGGCATACACACACATGGACCTGGCATAAGTTTTACATCACCGGGTCCAGGATTTGAACCACAGTCGACTATGTAGGAGTCCAATGACATCACCATTATTGCCATCTGCTCGTCCCCTAAATTACTTTTTTTCTTTTTTTTTTTCCGTAGAGGATTTTGCTATAGGGCGCGTGCGCTCACCAGACAGACAGAGAGAGACAGAGAGACAGAAAGCGAGAAATCACCCCCCCAGGGGGGATGGCCACGCCGCAATCCCTTCTCCTCCATTCTCCTTTCGGGATCTTGGGCACGCATGCACACATGCCCGGCGTGAGTTTAAGCCACCGGGTTCGGGACACGAACCGCGGTCGATTACGTGGGAGTCCAGCGACATAGCCATTACGCTAACTGCTGGTCCCTCCCCTAAATTACATTTTAAAACAATAAACCAGAAAGTTGAGACATCTATTTTCAGAAGAAAGCTTTGGCTTTTGAGAGTAATTTAGAAGATAAACTTCTTTATATGTGTAGATTATAGTGACTCACAGTGCCTGTTTTGTTTTTGTTTTTTTTTTTTTTGCTTAGGAGTTTCAAGTCTTAATTTTGTGTATGTGAATGAGTTTAAGAGTTATATATACTGGGACCAGCAGTTAGTGTAATGGCTATGTCGCTGGACTCCCATGTAGTCAACTGTGGTTTGAGTCCTGGACCTGGCAGCTTAAACTCACACTGGGTGCGTGTGCATCATGCCTAAGATCCAGAGAGGAGAATGGAGGAGCAGAGATTGTCGCATGGCCATCCCCCCAGGGGGTGATTTCTCACTTTCTGTCTCTGTCTATCTCTTTGCACCCTATATAGCAAAAACCTCTCAAAAAAAAAAAAAAAAAAAAAAAAGAGAGATCTCTTTGTTATATATACAAAAAGTAAAAATTTTCTATTTATACTCAAAATAGTTACTCTTGTTAGATTTTAGAAATAATTTTTTTTTCTTTTTTGCTATATGGCACATTTGCCCACCAGAGAAAGAGAGGGGGAGAGGAGAATGTCCCCTCCATGAAGAATGATCATACCATAGTGCCTTTTCCTCTGTTTCTCCTTACTTTAGGTATTTAGGGAATGCACACACATTTGCCAGTGTGGTTCTCAAGCCTGTGGGTCTGGGCCTCGAACTACGGAGCTGGCTGTGTGGGATCTGACTCCCTTAATCATCCTGCCATAGAGTCAGTCCAGGAAGAAACTATTATTAAACAACTAAAAAATTAAGTTTATTTGAATTTGATTCAGCAGCATTTTATATAATTTGATGATTATGCCTAATATTCCAGGTCAGCTAGGAAAAGTGTGGTATGTGAGGATATACTTAGGTTTGGGTTCTTTCCCTTTGCCTTTTAAAAAATATACAGAAATAGGTATGTGTGTATTTGTCAATGTGTGTGTTTATGTATTACAGTTACTCATGGCAGCGTCTCAAATTTTCTGCTGTTGAGTTAGATAAAAGACTAATTGCTAAAAATATATATTTGATTGCAGGGGTCCCATTTCCCAAAAACTTTATGTCTGTGGCAAAGACCATCCTAAAGCGTCTGTTCAGGGTTTACGCCCACATTTATCACCAGCACTTTGATTCTGTGATGCAGCTGCAAGAAGAGGCCCACCTCAACACCTCCTTTAAGCACTTTATTTTCTTTGTTCAGGTAAGTTGAACCTTGCTGTAGGGTTAGATCTCACAGGTTAACAGCTCAGTCCTACAAGAACCCCCCCCCCTTCAAGCCAGTCTAAGGTCGTAGGTTGTCACCAATACTGCTGACTGAGAGGCTAATTAAGGTTCCCATGACCTTTTCCTTGGGTTCAGTTAAATTGCTAGAACAGTGCCAGCTCCATGGTTCAGTGGTACAGCCCTGCTCTAGAGGAGCTGGGTCCCACATGGCGACTGCAGTTGGAATCCCAGCTTGATCAGCCTAAAACCTGCGGGACATGTGCTAGTACCCAGATCCCACAGGCTGGAGAACTAGGGGAAGGGGATCAGAGTTAACCAGACCCCATGAAGGGTGCTTCTCCCTCCCTCTCCTTTCCATGCTGTACGTGTTCTATGTTGAAAAAAAATGTTTAATTGCTTGAACAACTCACAGAACTCAGAAACACATTTACTGGTTTGTTGCCTTTTTCTTTTTCTTTCCTTTTTTTAAAAAAATTGTTGTTTATTTTCCTTATTTTTCCTTGTTTCCACTTTTTGTAAGAGTCTGTGAAGAGCAGACTTAAGACCACTCAGTGGTTGTTCCCACCCATTCAGTGGCCTGAGCAGTGGGGGCTACAGACCAGTCTTCGGTGGCAGGCTGAGCACTCCAGTCTTCAGTAGGAAACTGCTGGATGGGCACAGAGCGCACCTGCACGCCTTCAGACCAGTCTGCGACCTCAGGCTGAGTAGCAGTAAACTCAGGAGCTGGAGCAGTCCATTCACCCTGAAATTCCTCCTTGGTCACAGCGTTTTCAGCTGCAGCCTGCTCCTCCTTTTCAGTCTCTTCAGGATCTCTGTAGAAGTAGAGATCAGGCATGACCTCCCACGGGTGTTCACGGGAAATGGTGCCACGCATGCGCAGCAGTTCCCTGAGAGCTCATGCACTTGTCAGAGGGAATGGTCACTCTGTAGTGCCTTCTTTATCTCTCCCTTCTTTTGGGAGTTTAGGCATGCACACACATGCACCTAGAGTGTTTCTCAAGCTGCTGGATCCAGGGCTTTAACTGTACAGTCTGCCAGGTGAGATCTAGCTGCCTTAACTACCAGGCTACTGAGCTGGCCCATGTACTGGTTCACTGTAAAGGATATTGCAAAGGATACAGATGAACAGCCAGATGGAAGAAATGCACTGGGTGGGACCAGCAGTTAGCGTAATGGCTATGTCGCTGGACTCCCACGTAGTTGACCGCGGTTTGAGTCCCAGACCCGGTGGCTTAAAACTCAACGCTGGGCACGTGTGCATGCATGCCCAAGATCCCGAGAGGAGAATGGAGGAGAAGGGATTGCAGCATGGCCATCTCCCCTGGGGGGTGATTTCTTGCTTTCTGTCTGTCTCTGTCTGTCTGGCAAGTGCACGTGCCCTATAGCAAAAACCTCTCCAAAAAAAAAAAAAGAAATGCACAGGGTGAGGTATGGAAGAAAGTGGAACTTCCATGCCCTCTCAGGCTCGCCTTTCTCCAGAAACTTCCACATGTTCAGCTATTCAGACATTCTCTGAAATCTTTCCTTTTGGGTTTTTATGGAGGCTTCACTAAACAACCACAGTTTGACTACATCATTGGCCATTGGTAGTCAGCTCACCCTTCAGCTTATCTCCCCTCCCCAGAGGTTGAGACTTAGGGTCAAATGTCCCAACCCTTTCGCCATCCTTGATCTTCCCAGTGATGACCCTCCATCCAGAAGCTGTCCAGGGACCCCAGCCACCAGCCATCTCATTATCATGCAAAAGACACTCATTGGAGATTCCAAGGATTTTAGGAACTGTATGTCAAGAAATAGGGACAACGACCAAATGCAGTCAGGAATAAGTTTGATTTCAGTTTGGTCGATTTAGATTTGCCACTTGTGTGAACATTATTAGAGTCTACTTGCACAAACCTGGATAGTGTGTCCTACTACACACCGAGGCTGTCTGCTGTAATCTTACAAAACCACCATCGCATATGCAGGCTGTCCTTGACCAAACTGTCATTCTGTAGTGTCTAACTGTGTCTATCTCATAATTTCTCTCTCTCATACACACACACATCCCCATGTATTTTTTATTACCAAAGGGCACATACACTCACCAGAAAGAAAGTTCTCCCTAACAGGATGTGGTCACACTGCAATCCCTTTTCTCCTTTTCTTTTTCCCATCAGGATTTTGAGCATATATGCACATGGTACCCCTCATGTTTCTCAAGCTGAGAGGGGCTGGGTTTCAAACTGTGGGATCCAGCTCCCACTGCATAGCAGCTTAACTACTGCACTAAAGGGCTGCCCTACACTTTTTAAATGAGTCAAAACAATCCTGTTTTAAAATATTTAGAGATTTTTTTTAAATCATCCTATTGGATTTCAGAAAACTAGGATTGGAAATCCCTTCTCTAAAACACATTTAAATTAAAGAGTTGTAATTTTAGGAGCCAGCAGGTGGCATAGTTGTTTAGGCACTGGACTTCCACATGGGCAACCATAGTTTGAGCCCAGGACCTGGTGGCTTGCTTTCTCACTTGCTACCACCCCTCCTACCCCCTGTCTGTTTCTCTCTGGTGAGCATGTGTGCCCTATGGCAAATTTAAAAAATAATAAATAAAATTAAATAATTCTAAAAAGAAAGAAAGAGTTGCAACTTTAGATTTATTTTGAAGTTTTCTTTTTGTCTTTTTAGGAGTTTAATCTGATTGACAGACGTGAGTTGGCACCTCTTCAGGAATTAATTGAGAAGCTTGGATCAAAAGACAGATAAATGTTTCTTCTAGAACACAGTAACCCTCTTGCTTCATCTACTGCTAAAGTTATTTCATTGCTATCTGATAGACTAGTGATACGGACTTTAAGAAAACAGGATAAAAAGACACCGATACCTGTGTCTACTGATAAAATTGTCCCAAAGGTAGGTTCACCAAAAAGCTGCAGAGTGAGACCTTAAGGACACAGCCAAATCTGAGGTACTACTGTGTGACCACTCCTGTTACTGTCAGAGACATACTTGGTTGTAATACGTGATGACTAACCTGTAGCTTATTAGTTTACTTATTATTCTTTTACTCAAGAAAATGATTGAGTCTGTTTCAGGTGATAGCATAGTGGATCTTAAGAATTAAGTTTCCAGAACAAATTTCCTAACAACACAGATTGGTTTTTTTCTACTTTTATTTTACAAATAAAAAAAGTATTTGTAAGTTTCCTTAAGATAGAGAATATTGGTCTCACTTTAGAGAACCTTCTAGTTTCAAGTTCGTATGCTAGTGTTTTTATAGTTAACATATGTATATTTTTTCAAAATCCATGATTGCAGTACAAATCATCATATGGCATATGTGGAATGGGAGTAACCAAAGTTATTTTAAAAGTGACTTTATTATTTTTTTTTATCTTTATTTGGGATTTGTATTCACATCTATCTAAATTATTAGTGTATCAGAAATGATTTTTTTTCAGCTTTTAAGGATGGTCTTGTAGATTTTTATTTTGAATGTTTCAGTGAGATGAATTTAATGTGTAGCTTTTGGCTCAGAAAGAAAAAACTTGCCCCAAATTATGGCAAATATAGGTCTCAAAGCCACTATTTTCATTCTCATTGTTTTTTAGAGGCTTGGGCATTCTGGATAAGAGAACGGGAAAAAGTACTCTAAGTACTTCATTTGTTGTTGTGGTTGTTTGCCATAGGGTATGTGTGCTCATCAGAGGGAGAGAGAGACACAGAAGGAAAATGAGAACTCACCCCCCACGGCAGATGGCCACACTGCAATCCCTTCTCCTCCATTCTTCTTGGGATTTTTTTTTGGGTCCATATACACATACACCCAGCATGATTTTCAAGCTGCTGGGTCTGGGACTCGAACTATGGTGGGCCATGTGGGAATCTAGCACCTTACCCACCATGCCACCTGCTGGCCTCATTTTGTGTAGCAATTCATGAACTTTATCCTAGTAAGGATAAATCTTAAGGAAACCACAATAAAAACCTTGAAGATGTACACATTTTAAATCTAGCTAAAGGTTTGGTGTGCTACCTATTCTTTAGAGAGGTGTGTGTTTTTTAATGGAGACAACATGGGAAGAATAAGTTTTTAAAAACTTCCTTTATTCTGTTAATAGTGAAAGGATAGATTGAGCCCCTATAGGGGTTATATCCTATTTTGTTTTTCTTTCAAAACTTGAAATTGTTTCTATTGGGATAAAAGAAACCTCCTTTAGTGAAGAAAAAAACAATTTTCACTTGGTTCCTAGGATTTAGTAAACTCTAGCTGACTGTTTAAAATGTATTGAGAACGCAGCAAATAACACTTGAAGACTTGGCAGCCTTTATTTTTATTTTTCCACTAGACTATGGAAAAAGTACTCTAAGTACTTCATTTGTTGTTGTGGTTGTTTGCCATAGGGTATGTGTGCTCATCAGAGGGAGAGAGAGACACAGAAGGAAAATGAGAACTCACCCCCCACGGCAGATGGCCACACTGCAATCCCTTCTCCTCCATTCTTCTTGGGATTTTTTTTTGGGTCCATATACACATACACCCAGCATGATTTTCAAGCTGCTGGGTCTGGGACTCGAACTATGGTGGGCCATGTGGGAATCTAGCACCTTACCCACCATGCCACCTGCTGGCCTCATTTTGTGTAGCAATTCATGAACTTTATCCTAGTAAGGATAAATCTTAAGGAAACCACAATAAAAACCTTGAAGATGTACACATTTTAAATCTAGCTAAAGGTTTGGTGTGCTACCTATTCTTTAGAGAGGTGTGTGTTTTTTAATGGAGACAACATGGGAAGAATAAGTTTTTAAAAACTTCCTTTATTCTGTTAATAGTGAAAGGATAGATTGAGCCCCCATAGGGGTTATATCCTATTTTGTTTTTCTTTCAAAACTTGAAATTGTTTCTATTGGGATAAAAGAAACCTCCTTTAGTGAAGAAAAAAACAATTTTCACTTGGTTCCTAGGATTTAGTAAACTCTAGCTGACTGTTTAAAATGTATTGAGAACGCAGCAAATAACACTTGAAGACTTGGCAGCCTTTATTTTTATTTTTCCACTAGACTATAAAGGAAAGACTTGCTTAGAAACTCCATTCAATTGAATTTCAATAAGTTCTTAAATATATATATGTATATAGTTTCAAAGGAAATATAAGCATTTCATCTAATTTGGGCTGAAACCACACTTGCCTTTTGAGGAACTGAAGAATAGGATTATCACTTAGGAGGGAATGAGAAAAGCCCTCTATGAAGCCTTCCATGGTCCACCTAAAGCTTTTCCAGAGGTCCAGTTGGCAGCCATTCTGTGTGTTTACTTTGATCTTTCATGAGGAGGAAAGCAGGTTTCTGGATGTCATGTAGAATGTAACTGCCTCTTAACTTTAAACTCTGTTGACTTGAATTTTTTAAGTCCACAAGGCATGAGGTTATGTTTCTCAAACAGGGTTGTACTTTCACCATCATTTCTACTATTTCAGGTATTCTCAACAAAAGGGTTCTCACATAAGACCAAAAAATAAAAACCAAGTCTCAATTTTCTCCATTTATTTTTTGGGATAGAAATCCTCCCTTTCTTCAGGAGTAAGCCCCCAAATGAACCAAAGATGGTCACTTAATAGGAGAATAGTAGTAAAAGTAGCTTATTAATAAGATAGAAATAAAAAATTCATTAGTTACTTTGAGACTCAGAATGTCTTATTCTTTAAAATATAAAAACATTACCAGTTTCCTAGGCCAAGCTGGCTTAACCAGCAGTACATCTAAACATTCATGCTAATATTTGTTGATTTCCAAGGCCAGTCAAGGACAGGAAGAGAACTAGAGGAAGTGGGGAGAATGGGAAGAGGAGGGTACCTTCCTGGTGTGGCAAGAGGGCCAGCCTCTGATAAGAGGTTGAAGAAATTGGCCTGCCTTTGGCTCCTCCTCTCATTTTGCATTACCTCCCCATGCCCAGGTCTGCTGATCCTCTCCCTACCCTCCTCCTCTAGTATCCAGTCTCTGCTCTTCACACCTGATTACAGTCCTGGGGTGGAGCGTGCATGCTAAATTATGCGGTTAACCTTATGGTGCTTTACCTTTGAGGCCTTCTAAAAAAACTTGGACAGCAATGTGCACATTTTTACTTAAATATTCAGACTTCTTATCCTGTAGATTGTATTGACAGCCAAATGTATCTCCTATTCCTCAGATTGTGAATAAAGTGATTTTATAGGGTTGGCAGCTAACAAACTATTTCCTTCCATCTTAGACGTGACATACAGAGCCCTAGCTCATGTAGCTGCTTACTTGAAAAATGCAAATCTGTGTTCACTATTACTTTGATAACAAAGGTAACATTTTCTACTAGCATGGAGGCAAGAGGAACAATCCTGGTGGTATTACCATTTGCAGGCATTGCTCGAGGTGTCCTGTATCCTGTTGGCCTCTCTGAGCACTGAGGTCATACTAGAAGTACAGCTTCTCAAACATCACATTACCTCATAAGCATAAACAAATCGGGCCCAAAGACAGGAAGTCCTAGAAATTTGTTACTGAGCACCATCAACAGGCATGTTCTTTCCTCCTGAGATCAGTTCAGTAGATTGATTTCTGCTACTGTAGAATTTTGGCAAAGAATGAAACTAGTAGTCCTTTGGTCTTCTTTTTACATTCAATTTTGATACTCCAATTGTTAAAAGGCTTTGGTGGAAGATTCTACATGTGGTAGCAGTAATTCTACAAAGTGACTGCGTCGAAATTCATTTGGGTTTTCTTTCATGAGATTCTGTTCCAAACAAGTATTTTGTAAATCCAAATGGATTACCAGTGTGTTCTAGCCTTATAGAACAACCTTCTGTGTTTGGTCTACATTGAAAATAGTTGGCATAAGTTAGCTTTGGTTACCATCTAAGATATTTTAAAATGTTCTTTACATAAAAGTTTATGTTGTATTTTTAAACCTTTAGGGGCTTTATCTATTTTTCTAAGTCAGTTAACTACTTTTAAAAAAAGTATTTTGTATCTACTTTTGTAACTTCATCAAAATAAAATATATTGAAAGCAAGAAATGACTGATTAAAGTATGTCTCAACACATCTCTATTTAAATATGGATTCTTGAGGTTTTTGCTGATTCTGTAGATTTTGAGTACTGTTTAAATTTGGAGGTTATCTTTCCATATTATATAGTATCTCAAATGTTTTCTTAGCCATTGAAGAGAAGGAAGTTCCTAAATGAACTAGATATTTTATAGTACCAGGAGCCCACCACCAAGAAACAAACTGTCCCTCAGTTTAATAGTGGCTGAAGCCCACCCCATACAGAAATACGGAGTCTCCTTCCTACCACGCTTGCCGAGCTCTGGCCCTCTTTGTACATTCCTG
>NW_006159809.1:4043960-4044546 GCF_000334495.1 Tupaia belangeri chinensis
ACACTGAGAAGAGAGACCCTGAGGTTGAGTTAGTTCATAGCCTTGAAACAGGTGTCCCAAATAGCCATTTTTCATTATTGTAGGAGAAATATTAGTAGTTTTTATTTTATTTATTTTTAAGGTTTTTGTCATTGAGCATGTGTGCTTGCCAGAGAGAGACACAGGGAAAGTGAGAAATCACTCCCTCACAAAGGGGGATGCTTCTCTTAGAATTTTGGGCACATATGCACATGCGCCCAGGATTGTCAAGCTGTCAGGTCCAGGACTCAAACAATAGTTGGCCATGTGGGAATCTAGTGCCTTAACTACAATGTCACCTGCTGACCCCTTACTGATTATTTTTAGAGGTCAAATTAGGGTGCATTTTAGATCTATTTAAAAGTGCTAGAGGGGCCGGCAGGTGGTGTGGTGTTTAGGAATGCTTGACTGTGGTTTGAGTCCTGGACCTGGCGGCTTGCTTTCTGTCTCTCTCTCTGTGTGTCTTGCTCTGGTCAAATTGAAAATAGCAATAATGGTAAATAAAATAAATAATTTAAGGGACCAGCAGGTGGCATGGTGGTTAAGGCACTGAACACTCCCACATGGC
>NW_006159809.1:4044597-4051071 GCF_000334495.1 Tupaia belangeri chinensis
TTCTCTGTTTCTCTCTGTGGCCAAATTAAAAAAAATGAATGAAAAAAACAAATTAAATAAATAATTTTAAAAAAAAAAAAAAAGTGCTAGAGGGGCCAGCAGGCACTGGACTCCCACATGGCCTACCATGGTTCGAGTCCCAAACCTGGTGTCTTGTTTTCTCACTTTCTCTCTCTGGTGAGTGCATGTATTCTAAAGAAAAATTTTAAAATAATAAGAAAATTAAATAAAGTAATTCTTTAAAAAAATTAAAAATAAATAAAAGTGCTAGAATTGTTTTGACCGTTTTGGAGTACAGTTAAAATTTAAAACAATGAATCTTGCTAAATAAACATTTTTTTAAAGAATTATTTTAATTTTATTTATTCATGCATTTATTTTATTTGACCAGAGAGAGATACAGAGAGAGAGAGAGGGAAAATGAGAAAGCAAGCCACCGGTCCGGGACTCAAACTGTGGTCGGCCATGTGGGAATGTCCAGCACCTTAACCACCACACCACCTGCTGGTCCCAAATAAACAATTTTTTTGTGTGTGAGTGTGTAGTGATTTGCCAGAGGGTGTGTGCACTGGACAGAGAGAAAGTGAGAAAACTCCCCGTTTGGGGGATAGTTACAACACAATCTCTTCTCCATTTCTCCTTCCTTTTGGGATTTTGGGCATGCATGCACACACACCAGGTGTTTTGAGTCACTGGGTTTGAGACTTGAACCGTGCAGTCAGCCCAACCGTGCAGTGGGATCTAGCCACTTTAACGACCATCTCACCAGCTGGCCCAACACTTTTTCTTTTCTTTTCTTTTTTTTTTTTAAAGGATATGGGTAAACTAGCAATCAGTGCTATCTGTCTCCCTCCCCACCCCCCAGTTTCAGTAGGTTTGAATTCGCTGGTTAAAATGGTAAGTTTGTAAGGGTATCTAATGACTAAGTCTGAACATTTTTTTTTAAGTTTTGCTATAGGGTACTTGCCAGAGGAGAGGAGTAAGAAATCATCCCTGGTGGGGATGGCCACACTTCAATCCCCTCAGGATTTAGGGCACGGTTGCGCACACACCCTGTGTGGTTTTTCAAGCCACCGGGTCCAGGACCTGAACCTGTTGGCAGTCGGCTGTGTAGGATCCAGCTGCTTCAACCACTGCTACTGGGTGGCACTGAAAACTTTAAACTTTAGGGAACCAGCAGTTAGCGTAATGGCTATGTCGCTGGACTCCCACGTAGTTGACCGCGGTTCACGTCTCGGACCCGGTGGCTTAGAACTCACGCCAGGCGCGTGTGCGTGCGTGCCCAAGATCCTGAGAGGAGAATGGAGGAGAAGGGATTGCAGCGTGACCATCCCCCCTAGGGGGTGATTTCTCGCTTTCTGTCTCTATGTCACTGTCTGTCTGGCGAGTGCACGCGCCCTATAGTGGAAATCTCTCAAAAAAAAACCCCAAAAACTTTAAACCTTATAAAAGAGTAGAATAACCCAAGTAATCTTTGGGAAGGCTAGAGTCAAGCTTTGGACGTTTGTAGCCAGAAACAATGTCCAGACCGTAACTTGGGCCTTTCTCTAGCAAATACTCCTTTGGTGTACCCACTAGGTATGGGTACTACATCCTGCACCATTATTGCTGGCTACTAGATGTCAGTCTGCCATGGCGCCTCCCCAAAACTAGATACCGTTTTCCTGTCCAGGATAAAGGATTTTACCTAGCACCTTCCTTTTGTGTGTCTTCCTAATCAGAAACTTACATAGGTGCCTCTTACTGGCAAATCCTAGTCAGACATCTCTGTCCTGGCTGCAAGATTGGCCAGTAAAAGTTTCTGGGGTTTTCTCTGGGGTGTGGAGTTTATAGCAAAATCATTGTTTTGTTTTTGAGAGATTTTTACTATAAGGTGTGTACAGAAAATGAAAAATAACCCCCCCAAGGAGGATGGCCACACTGCAATACCTTCTCCTCCATTCTCTTGGGATCTTGAGCACGCGTGCGGATGCACACACACGCACACACACACACCAGGGTGAGTTTCAAGCTGCCGGGCCCAGGACTCGAACTATGGTTAACTACATGGGAGTCCAGCGACGTAATCATTACGCCATCTTCTGGTCCTGCAAAACCAAAACTATTTTAAAGATGCTAGAGTGTGGGACTAGCAAATGGCGTAATGGTTACTTTTGTCGCTGGGCTCCCACGTAGTAGACTGCAGTTGGAGTCCTGGACCTGGCGTCTGAGAACTCACGCTGGGTGAGAGTGCATGCATGTCCAAGATCCCAAGAGGAGAATGGAGAACAGATTGCGGCATGGCCGTCCTCCCTGGAGGGTAGTTTCTCTTTCTGTCTCTGTCTCTATGGCGAGCGCACATGCCCTATAGCAAAAATCTCTCCAAAAAAAAGGTTAGACTGGCTGGGGCTATGAGCTTTTGGTTTCCGATCCATGAAAAGAGAAGGACTTTTCAGTAGAATGTAAGTAACTGAGTGCACTGTTTTGCTCAGCTGAATTTTAATTTTTATTATTTATTTATGTGTTTATTTTAGAGTTTTGCTCTAGGGCACGTGCACTCGATGGAGAGACAAGAGAGACAGAAACTGAGAAATTACCCCCTAAGAGGGATGGCCATGCAGCAATCCTTTCTCTTCCATTTTCCTCTTGGGATTTTGGGCACACACATACACACATGCCCGGAGTGAGTTTCAAGGTACCAGATCCAGGACTCGAGCTGTGGTCAATCACATGGGAACCCAGCACCTTAACTACTATGCCACCTGCTGGCCCCTATTTTAATTTTTTTACTTTTGTAGCAGACTTGCTATGAAGAAAGGTGATTGTTGACTTAGATTCTGGCCAAGCTCCTAAAATTGTGACTAACCAGAACTTTGAATCTCACTTCCTTAGGGGAGCCTACCTATTTTGAGAAACCCCTTTAATAGGCTCTCACTGAATCTTTATAACAATCTGGGGAAATGGTGGCAATTGAGGAGTACACTAGGAATTACTAACTAGTGTTAGTAGTGTTTTTCTAACTATGTCACAAAACTGACTAGTTCAAATTGCTAGTATTTAGCAAGTCAGGCCTGTTTCTCTGGATTGCATTGATAAAAATTATTTATGCTCTAGAGTTCTAGAAGGCTCCATAACATTTAAAAAATCATCTCAATGAGGTAAAAAAGATGTATCTAGGGACAAGCGATTGGCATAATGGCTATGTCACTGGACTCCCATGTAGCCAACAGTGGTTTGAATCCCGGAACTGGTGGCTTAAACTCAGGCTGGGTGTGTGGGTGTGTGTGCCCAAGATTCCAAGAGGAGACTGGAGAAGGGATTGATTACGGCATGGCCATCCCACCTGGGGGGGGGGGTGATTTCTCACCTTCTGTGTCTCTGTCTCTCTGGCGAGTACACCCACCCTATAGCAAAAACTCCCCCCCCCCAAAAAAAAGATGTATCTAAAGAGATCCTACTCGGAGGCCAGCTGATGGCATAGCAGTTATGTTGCTGGACTCCCACATGGCCAGCCACAATCCAGGTCCTGGACCCAGTGGCTTCAAACTCAGCACATGTGCCCAAGATCCTGGGAAGAGAATGGAGGAGAAAGGATTGTGGTGTGGCCATCCCCCTGGGGGTATGATTCCTCGCTTTTTGATTCTCTGGCTCTGGTGAGCACATGCACCTTATACCAAAAATCTCTCTTAAAAAAAAAAAAAAAAATCTTACCTGAAGAGTTTCTGAAGTTCGCCCAGGTGCAAATATTATACAAGGGGGTCTTCAAAAAGTTCATTAAAAAAATGGGTATTATTTCTGCACCAGGACAAACTCCTACTTTAATTCCATTTTCTATGAACTCTTTTTTTAAGCTTTGTTATAGTGCTTATGTGCTTAGCAGAGAGAGATCCCAGCCTCCTTAACTACCACACCACTGGCTGGCCCCCACAAACTTCGAAGTACCCTCGTATGTATGAAGGTTGGGAGTGAAACATAAAATCTCAAACTCAGCAACAAAAGTAAAATGCAGAAATGACCAACTCTTTTCTTGTGCTTATGCTGCAAGGCATGTGAAAACTAAACAGACATAATGTACTGCTGGGCTTTGCAGACAGAAGAAGCGTGAACATTAATTAGCCAGAGAAGGCCAGGAGAGGCTTCCCAAGGTGCTCCAGAGCTGAAGCACATGGCTTGCCTCCCCTATTATAACTCACGCCGGGCGCATGTGCATGCGTCCCCATGATCCCAAGAGGAGAAGGGATTGCAGCGTGGCCATCCCCCCTGGGGGGTGATTTCTTGCTTTCTGGATCTCTGTCTCTGGTGAGCGCACACGCTCTAAACCTTTCCAAAAAAAAAAAAAAAAAGACCCTGTCGAGAGTGTGCTCTCACACTGTCTTATCATGAAAGGAATAAGCTTTTTAAAAATCCATGGGCTCTGGCTGGCAGGTGGCATGGTGGTTAATGCACTGGACTCCCACATGGCTGACTGCAGTTCGAGTCCTGGACCTGGCAGCTTGCTTTCTCGCTCTCCCTTTCTTCCTCTCTCTCTCTCTCTCTGGTCAAAGTGAATAATAATAATAATAAATAAAATTAAATTGTTCTAAAAAACATCCATGAGCTTAACATGGATTGCTTAGTTACAGGTGACAAACTCAACTAAACCGCTTTAGTGCCACTTCCAGCACTGCTGGTTTCCAGTTGCACGAACAAAGTGAAACGTCTGTGTCTCCTCTTAGCTCTGCTTTCTTCTTTCTGTGCTGCATTTCCAAAGTTCTACCCACGTGGTTGTAAAGATGGTTGCTGCAGCTCCAAACTTTCTTAGCAACACAGTTGAAAAAAGATTTCTCTAGTTCCAGAAACATCCCCAGACCAACTCACATTGGTCTGGCTCAGATCATGAGACCACCGAGGGCCTGGGAATGGAGAAGCCCCACCAATCCCTGAGTAGCCAGGCCTGGGTCCTGTGTCCACTCCTAGAGTTGGGGCTGGGTCTGCCTCATCCAATCATGTGGGTTGAATGGCCGAAGAGTGGCTCTCCACTATGTCTCTGGGAAATACTTGGTTTAAATTATATCGCTGGTGTCAGTAAGGAAAATTAAGATAGCAGATCATCTCTAATCACACCAACCATAACTTTTTTAAAAGGAACGATTTAATTTTATTATTATTTTAATTTGCGCAGACCAGCAGGTGGCGTAGCTAAGGTGCTGGACACTTCCACATGGCTGACTATGGTTCGAGTCCTGGACCTGGTGGCTTGCGTTCTCACTTTCTCTCTTTCAGGTCAAATTAACATAAACAAATACATAAAATTAAATAATTCTTTTTAAAAATTTGCTATAGGATATACACACTCACCAGAGAGACAGAGAGAGATAGGGAATGTGAGAAAGCAAGCCTCCAGGTCAGGGAATCATACAGTGGTGGGTCATGTGGGAGTCCAACACTTTAACCACCATGCCAGCTGCTGGCCCCCCAACCTTAGAAAATGTGAAAAAGGATGTTAATAGTAGTCAGAAGGAGAAATTAAGATGGCCAGATCTTGGAGTCACTCAATAAATACTGGAATAAGTATGCTTTAGTCACTAAAAAACAACTCTAAGTCCAATCTACAACTAAGTGCAAAGCTAAAGCTATCGGTCATGTGCCTGCGCACAGTGGCAAGGCAGAAAGCAGGTAAATCCTGCAGGGCACAGCCAGGCCTAACCTGTAAACAGCAAGTGGAAGTGCTTGGTTGGAGTTCAGACTTACCTGACAAGTGTGTGTGTGTGTGTGTGTGTGTGTGTTGCGATCCCACTCAGCAAAGGAAGACCCCAGGGGTGATGGCTACACCACAATCCCCTTCTCTTACGTTCTTTTGGGATTTTGCACACCACCCCCAGCACTTTAACCTAGGTAGATCTAAACTGAGGTTGTCAGCCACCCCGCCGGCCACTCTACCTTTCATGCATTTCACTGTCCAAGCCCAAAACGTGGGTGTCATCTCAGATGCCTCCCCACCCTGATCCTCCATACCACACTATTCCATTCACCTCCCTAGTGCCAGTCCACTCTTCTCATCCTGCCCGCCACTGGTTTAGTTCAGCCCTCGCGGTTTTCCCTGCCCTGTTAGAGTAGCCTGGAAACCAATATCCTTGTCTCCAGTTTCAGCCCCTTACTCTCTTTTTCACGGGAACCAGAGTTAGCTTACTAAAACGCAAATCCGAAAACACCGCCCCACGCGCCCCGGAGGTCCTCCTACCTGGAGAGAAACCCAAGCTCGTGTAGACGCGGCGTTGCTCGCGCTGGGGAGTGAGTGGAGGAGAGCTCTAGGGGTACCTAGTGGGGGAGTCAGTGCTGAGCACCGAGGCCCGTGGAGTGCTTCGAGGCGGAACTCTGCGGTGGAGCCCGGCCCGGAGCGTGCAGGAGCGCGGCGCTAGCGAGGGTAGCGGGCGGCGCAGAGGCCCGCAGGTGCGGCCAGTTGGGGGCAGCGAGTCCCTCCCGCGTGCTCGGGGCCGGGGCGTGGCCAGGCTGGCG
>NW_006159809.1:4051213-4063619 GCF_000334495.1 Tupaia belangeri chinensis
GGCGGGGGGGGTGCGGCGCCTCGGACGGCAGGGGCCGGGGGGCTCCCGGCCTTTCATTCATTCGTTTATTCGCTCCGTGGCAACCGGCGTTCGGACAGGCGTCGGGCGGGGCGAGCGCTGCGGGAGCGCTGAGGTCGCGGGCGGGGGACGCACGCATCAAACTGTCATCATGCAGCGGGCACAGGAAGAAGAAATCCTGAGTTACGGAGCCGACGACGAGGGAGTCGCAGCGCGGGGTCACGGCGTGGGTGCCGGGCCCTGCGGAAGGGTCTGGGTCCTGGGAAGGCGGCCCGGGCCTCTGACCTTGACTCTCCCGAATCCCGCACGCCCGCAGTGAAGGCCCAGCAGAGGGCACTCCCTACGCGCGCTCCGACTCTGTCCTCCCCGGTTTAGCCTTTGCTTCGTATAATCCACTTTTTTCTTTCGTTTTTCTTCTCCGTGACTAGCCAGGAACCTGCCCCCCACCCCCCATGAACGGAGAGCTCTCCTTCACTGGTGACTTGCAGCGAGGACAGCTATCTTCTGGGGGTTTTGTCGGTCGATTGTTTCATTACGGACCGCAGCCGGGCCAGCGGTACAGTGGTGGCTCCGGTGGCTGGATCCCACAGGGCTGGATCCCACAGGGCTGGCCTGGGGGATGAGGTCCCAGACTCTGTTCTGAGAGAGACACGCTGGACACGTGTGTATCTAACATCTCAAGAGAATAGAGAAGGGATTGCCGCAAGGCCTTTCCCCTACCTTCCCGTTTCTCACTTTCCTCTGTCTCTCCAGCAAGCACATGTGCACTCTAACAAATTAGGGGGCGAATAAACCACCGCCCACAGGTCTGCCTCAAAGCAAAGAAAGGCCTCTGCAGGGCTTTCCCTCACCCATTAAAAGTTTTTGCCATAGGGCCTGTACGCTGGTCAGAGAGACAGAGACAGTGAGAAATCACTCCCTGGGGGATGGCCACACCACAGTCCTTTCTCCAATTCTCCTCCTGGGACTTTAGGCATGCATTCACACATGCCTGGCGTGAGTTTCAAGGTGCCAGGTCCAAGACTCAAACCATGGTCGGCCATGTGGGAGTCCAGCATCCCAACCACTATCCCACCTGCTGGCCCCAGGCCTCAGTCCTAATTCCAGACCGTTCTCCTCACCTGCAGTTCCACTGCTGGCAAGACCTCTGTGCAGCGCCCAGCAGGCACGCTCCTGACGTGGGAGATCTCCCCTGCTCGTTCCTTGATTGGTCACCAAGTCCTGGGGTCAGCTCTGGGATGCTGCCCCAGCAGGACAGACTGAGCCTCACTCTTTAAGTCCAGCTGGGACAGCCAGTGCACACGCAACTCACCTAAGAAGCTGCTCTGGGATCCTGGAACACAGGGCCCTGCCCTGGGCCAGCAGGAGAGGCCTGAGGATGGGCAGGGCTGAGGGGTGAACGGTGGTACTTCCGGCACCAGCACTGGCTAGACAGCCCTGAGTTCTCTCAGCAGCTGTCAAAGTCCAGGCAGACCAACACCTGTTGTTTTTTTGCAGTGCCTGTTTTCTGACCAGCTTTGTTTTTTCTTTTTTTTTTAAAAATTTTTTTTTTTTAGATAATTTTGCTATAGGGTGTGTGCACTCAGCAGAGAGATAGAAAGCGAGAAATCACCCCCCGGGGGATGGCCACTCTGCATTCCCTCTCAGGATCTGAGGCACATACGCACATGTGCCTAGTGTGAGTTTAAGCCACATGGTCCAGGACTCGAACCACAGTCGACTATGTGGGAGTCCAATGACATAACCCTTACGCCATCTGCTGGTCCTTCTTTCCTAACTAGCTTTGAAGGCACCGATTCCTGCAGGTTACTTTGGTACCAATAGCCCGAGTCACCTCACCTGACTAACAAAGCCTGAACTTTCCCCTGGCATTCAAGTCCTGCCACACTGTTTTCAGTATGCCTTCCCTAGCCCAGGGGCCACCCTCCTGGTTATCTGCCCCTCACTCCTAAGGACAGAGCACATGTGCTGGCTCCCTGTGACAGCCATCAGGTAAGAGCGTGTAGTTACCAGGGCTAAATGATCTAGAAATGCCCCTTCAGGTCAATTAGTAAAATTCCGCCTCTCCTACTGAGCGAGAACTGGTGTAGACTGCCAGAGGAAGCTGGCTTACTGAGGGTGGGTCTCAAGGTCACATCCTGCGGTGTAGAATTTGGCCCCACTGTGCAGGGCAGGGCAGCGTGAGGGAGGCTGCCCACCTCTCTCCTGGCTCCGCATCTTCCCAAGGGCTCCCACCTGGGCAGATTACTTGTGCCTCAGTTTCCTCACTTACAAACCTCGTGATTGGCTTTCTCCCAGCAGTATCCTGAGGAGTTAAGCTCTGCTGCGTTGGGTCTGGGGCCTTGTCTCTAGAGTCCCAGCGAGTGATCTGCAGTTATCCCCTCCTCCAAACAAGGGGTTCTGTGGTTCTGCGTCCCAAGGAGCTGGAGCAGATGCTGACGCCCTCCAGCCCCCGGGTGTAGCCATGGCTGTGCTGGCTGTGGCAGGCCTGTCTTGCAGGGGGCTGGCGGGCCAGGCCTGCACAGAGGCCAGCCCAGGGCAGTGTCACCTTGCTCTGCCTTGACCCTCTTCCCTCTGTTCTGCACAGCTTCCTCTCATCCACTGTGTCCATCGGACGTTTGCCTCCCAGACGGAAGGGGAGCTCAAAGTGACCCAAGTCCTCAAAGAAAAGTTTCCTCGAGCTACAGCTATCCAAGTCACCGACATCTCAGGTGGGGCCTTGTCTCCCCCATCCTACGGAGTGGGAGGATCCTGCCCTGTGCAGGGGTGGGAGGATCAGTCTGCAGTGCTTCTGGGCAGAGGGGCAGAGGGAACTGTGGGGACAAAGCCCAGCTGGCAGGACACCAGGCCCAACTCTGAGGTCTTTCCCGGTCACCCTGGAGTGCAGGTCTCGGTATTTCATGTACCTGCAAGGTAGTTTTACTCTGATTTCCCCAAGTTCTTCTGACACCCTAAAATGTCAGCTGGGGTGGGGCCCAGGAGAGTTCTGCCCAGCCCCTCACAGGCAGAAGCAGAAGAATCGGACCTAGAACCAGGATCAGGGCAGACCCGGTCTGTCCTAAGCCCAGCTACCAGCCCCAGGCGGGCCTTGACTCTCAAGTGGTCACCAGCACCTCACCAGAAGTCAGACTTGCCGTGTGTTAGGGCAGGCCAGGAACCAGCTCGTGCACCACAGGATGGGAAGATAGGCCCTTTATCCAGACACGCCCATGGCCCAGCTCAGCACTGCACAGGCAGATAGGAGCAGCCCGAATACCCTCCACGCGCACCACAGGGCTCAGAGACTTAGCTGAGAACGTAACATTTGCAAAGGTTCAGGGGAAAGTGTGGAAAGTGGATTTTATTCTGGGAACCGTAGGAAATGAATCCATCTGAAGGTCCATTGGACGATCAGTTTGTTGGTACGGGCCTGTAAGCTCAGCTACTTGGGAGACTGGCAGGATCATGAGTTTGAGGTTGGTCTGGGCAACATGGCAAATCCTGTTCCTTTTTCAAGTTTTTTTTGCCATAGAGCATGTGTACTTGCTGGAGAGAAGAGAGACAGAGAGAGACAGTGAGGGAACGTGAGAAATCATTCCCCAGGGGGATGGTCATGCTTTAGTCCCTTCTCCTTTCTCCTCCTGGGATTTTGGGCATGCATGCACACACACTTGACATGATTTTTTTTGAGAGGTTTTCGCTATAGGGCGCATGCGCTCACCAGACAGAGAGAGAAAGAGAGACAGAAAGCGAGAAATCACCCCCCCAGGGGGGATGGTCACACCACAATCCCTTCTCCTCTCGGGGTCTTGGGCACGCACGCACACACGCCCGGCGTGAGTGAGTTCTAAGTCACCGTGTCCGAGACGCGAACCGCAGTCGACTACTTGGGAATCCAGCAACATAGCCATTACGCTAACTGCTGGTTCCCCACCTGACATGATTTTTAAGCCTCTAGGTCCTGAACTTGAACTGTAGTTGGCCATATAGGAGTCCAGCACCTTACCACGCCACCTGCTGACCGTCAAGATCCTGTTCTTTCTTTTTTGGAGACGTTTTTGCTATAGGGTGCTTGTGTTCACCAGAAAGACAGAGGGACAGAAAGCAAGAAATCACCCCCCCAGGGGGGATGGTCACACCACAATCCCTTCTCCTCTCGGGGTCTTGGGCACGCACGCAGTGTGAGTTTAAGCCACTGGGGCCGGAACTCAGACCGTGGTTGACTACAGGGAGTCCAGCGACGTAGCCATTATACCAACTGCTGGTCCCAAAATCCTGTTTCTTAAAAAAAAAAAAAGAAAAAATTAATTGGCACGAGGCTATGCAAGGGTAGACAATGCTGAGGCCCGATGTTACTAGTTACCAGACTCTGCACCTGAGCCAGGCCTGGTGCAGAGCTAGAACCTGACCAGTGGGACAGAGTGCAGAAAGGCATTCGAGGCTGAGAACCCGAGGTTGACCAAAATGTGGACTCCTTATAAGAGAAACAAAACAAAGCCAGTGCATACATTGCATTCGCCTACAACGCCTGCTGTTGACAGTTCAGGGCCATCTTCTTGCCCGGGTTGTCGCACGTTAGAGCGGCCCGTTTCTCATCAGTCAGCACTAGCTCTCTAGCCACAGGGGCCGAGTAGGTTCACCCCAAGCTCTGCCCTGAGGGCTTTCCCCAAAGCTGCCTCTGCTCCAGCCCAGGATGAAAGCCCGGGTGTTGCCCTGTAGACCAGGAGGTGCCCGAGTACTCTAGCCTGGCACATTTGCTGTCTTCCTGTCCCCTGCCGACCCCCACTTCCTTGTTCCTTTCTTTTCTCTTGCATAGTATTACAAACAGTTTTCAAGCCAAATTCTGGTGTGTCCGTGCACTTAAAAACAAAACAAAAAAAACAAACAAAAAAACGGACTCCTGGTCCACTGGGGGATGAAACACTGGGATTCAGACCTGCCCACCCTCTTCCACGGCACTGGTTACCCTGCTAAGCGAAGTACTCATTATTCCCCGGATGGTGCATGCTTCGTGCTTTATCTTTCCTGCCCTGTGTGACAGCCCCGAGTAGTGCAGCTGCCTTGCCAAAGGACAAGGTCATTTTGGGTTGTGGCAGGCTGTCGGGAGGAGTATGTAGGCAGAGTGGAAGCCATGATCTTTCTCACATCTTGACATCTTTTCTCTATGCCGAATAACTACCCTCAGGCCTCCTTTGGATCATAGAGTACTTCAAGACACGTGGGACTGCACTGCCATCTTCTAATAATTGATATGCTTTGAATTGAATTTATCTTAGGAGGCTGTGGGGCCATGTATGAAATTAAAATCGAATCTGACGATTTTAAGGAGAAAAGAACTGTCCAGCAGCACCAGATGGTTAATCAGGTCAGTAGAGGTCACAGTGCCCCTTTGCCCCTGGCCTTCAGCATCTGAGAGCCTGGCGAGTGGGGGCTTTTCTTCTCTTTTCTCTTCTCTTCTCTTTTCTTTTCTCTTCAGATTTTTGCTACAGGGTGCATGCGCTCACCAAGAGAGACAGAAAGGGAAAGTTAAAAATCACCCTCCAGGGGGCATGGCCATCCGCAGTCATGTGCATGCACCTGGTGTGATTCTCAAGTCTCCAGGTCTAGGGCTTGAACTGTGGTTGGCCATGTGAGAGTCTAGCACCTTCACCACCTTCACCACCACACCACCTGCTGGCTCCAGGGATATTTTCTTTAAATCGCTTTACTTTTTTCATCCGAGAGAGACAGACAGTTACCCCCGGCAGGTTCTTCACATTGTGATCCACCCTTAGCCTCTCCCGCCCTGGATCAGGAGCATAAACAGATACAGTGTCTTCGGGGAGGTCTCCAGACGTGAGCCTTGGACCTTCCCACATGGGTCAGCCTCACAGAAAGTTGCGTTCCCACTGCACCACTGTCTGCCCCAGGATGTGTGTGTTATTTAAAGAATTATTTTATTTAACTTTTTATTTATTTATTTCAATTTGACCAGAGGGACAGAGTGAGAGAGAGAAAAGGAAAGCAAGAAAGCAAGCCATCAGGTCCGGGACTTGAACTGCGGTTGGTCATATGGGAATCCAGCACCCTTAACCACCAGGATGTGTTTTCTGCTGTCAGTCCCAAGAAGAATGCAATACCACAGTCATGTGACTAGGAAGTGAGACCTGAGGAAAGTCTAAGGGCCCACCTGGAGTCTGACTGTGGGCAAGTAGGAATTTTATTCAAAATCGAAAACAAGCCACCATAGTTAGGACTCATTTCTTCACATAATGCTAGTACGGTCTGCCGCTACTGCAAATGCTGAGTAGGATTTATGGGTAGGTAGTGCCGAAAAGTGTGTGTTTTTACCTGGAGGTTTTCAGTCTCTTTGGGACTGCTTTACAGGTGGGGGAATTGATGCAGGCATGACCAAGAATGGCTCTTGCTGCCCCAGGCCCCGTGACAGAACATCTAGGGCCTGGATCATCACGTTTAACCAGACTAAGGCCCAGGTTACACATTATGCCTGTTTAGTTTAACTGGAATCGATGTCAGCTTTGACCCTTCCACAGCTGTGTTTGACGTCACCCCGGGAGGCCTTACACATTGCAGGCTCCTTTAATTTCTGTAAAGCACAGCTCCGGTCATGAGAGTCCGTCCTGTGGCCCCTCATACACTGAGCTCAGGTGTCCCGGACTGCCGTTTAAGAGCTCCCGCCTTCTCTGTGCTCGGCCTTCCCGTCAGCCACTACTGGTTTCTCTCCGTGTCTGGACTTTGCCCAGCTCCGACCTCCTGCCCGGGCTCCCCGTCCCCAACTCAAATGCCACCTCCTCCATCCTTGGCAGGGCACGGAGGTGCCCACCCCCTGACTTCCTCTTTTGGCTGCTGCTGTTTTCTGCCTTGTGCCCTGGATCTTACCTCCCTGCCCTCTGCCCTTTGTGGACTGGTTTCCTTTGGGTCCCATCTTTGGATTCTCAAGGATCCTAGCCCTTCCTCACAGGTGGCACCAACAGTGCCCAGTGAGTGGGGACAGGGCAACAACCATCACCTGCCTCCCCCAGAAGCTCTCCCAGCACCCCTCCACATCCCCACCCTAGGATCTCAGGGATCTGTGGCAAGGAGGAACACAAGACAGGGGAGGCCTGGAGGGCCAGATTGTCCCCAGGTGGTGGGACATGGGGCGTTGTTCTGCAAACCACATGAGCTGCTGTTCCTTTTAGTGCGCCCCTTGGTCTGAAGCAATGGTTACCGTGAAGTGGCTGAGGGTGCAGGCTCTGACCGAACGTGCGCCTAATCTGGCCTCTGCTCCTTTCTGGGAGTGACCTGGAGCAAGCTAAACCACCCCTCTGTCCGAATCACGGAGGAGGGTGTCTGACACACGGGCCCTCAGTCAACACGAGGTGCTGTCCCCATTGTCATTGTCATCTCCAACACGGGGAGGAGCTGCACCAAGTCCGGGGAGGGCAGCGTCTGAGTTTGGAGGGTTGCCGCCTGCACTGTCTTGGCCCAAGGTGACCTCTGGGTCCTACAGTGACACGTGCCTTCCCCTGCTCTGACCTGAGTAGACAGCTGGTACTTTGTCTGTCGTCCCCCTAGGAAGCAGGCTCCATGCAGGCTGGAGCTGATGCAGAACAGAATGAGGACGTTCTTTACGCCCAGTGTGGAGAGATCTCTAAGACAGACGGTTTGAGGGAAAAGCAAAGTATAGAATGATGTGTTTGAAAGTTTTTTTAAAGAATTGTTTAATTTTAGTCACTATTATTATTATTAATTTGACCAGGAAGAGACACAGAGAGAGAGGGAAAGTGAGAAAGCAAGCCTTCAGGTCTGGGATTTGAACCATGGTCAGCCATGTGGGAGTCCGGTGCCTTAACCACTACACTACCTGCTGGCCTCATTGAAATGTTAACATTTGTGGGTGTTTATTTCCCTAGAGAATTCATGAGCTCGCCGGAAAGAGCAATAGTACCCTCCAATAGGCTATGGTCATCCCACAATCCCTTTTCCCTCAATTTCTCTACACTGTCAGGATTTGGGGCATGCATACACATATACTCAGCATGTTTTTCATGCAGCCAGGGTCAGATTTCAAACTGTGCAGTTGGCCATGCAGGGTCCAACTCACTCAAACATCAGGCCATAGGGCCCCGATTGTGTTTTTAAAAGGTAGTGTAGGGACCAGCAGTTGGCGTAATGGCTACGTCGCTGGACTCCCATGTAGTCGACTGCAGTTTGAGTCCTGGACCCTGTGGCTTAAACTCACACTGGGCATGTGTGCGTGTGTGCCCAAGATCCCAAGAGGAGAATGGAGGAGAAGGGATTGTGGTGTGGCCATCCCCCCTAGGGGTGATTTCTCACTTTCTGTCTCTGTCTCTCTCTGTCTTTCTGGTGAGCGCACACGCCCTAATTCAAAAACAAAAAAGTAGCATGGCATAAAATGTATATTAGGTTGAATATGTATTTTCAAATTCCTGCGAAGATACATAAGAAACTGTGTTAGCAGTTCTCTGTTTGGAGGTGGGGCGGACATGGAGAATGGAGGCAGGGTGGGAGGAGCACATCACTGGAGGTCTTTGTATACCTTTTGATTTTTTTTTTCTTGGAGAGGTTTTTGCTATAGGGCGTGTGCGATCGGCAGACAGACAGAGAGAGACAGAGAGACAGAAAGTGAGAAATCACCCCCCAGAGGGGATGGTCACGCCACAATCCCTTCTCCTCCATTCTCCTCTTGGGATCTTGGGCACACACGCACACATGCCCGGCGTGAGTTTAAGCCACCAGGTCCGGGACTTGAACCACGGTCGACTACATGGGAGTCCAGCGACATAGCCATTACACTAACTGCTAGTCCCATATACCTTTCAATTTTAAAACCATGTTCCATATTAGTAGTTGGAAGAAAATGTTTTCCCCCCACAAAAGGAAAAATTGCTTAAAGCAAGCAGAGTGTACACACAGAGCAGTATAAAAACACTCCGAGAACTACTGTGCTCAGTGACAGACACCTGAAACACGCCGATGCTCTTCTACTCCTCTAGGCCCTGAAGGAAGAAATCAAAGGGATGCACGGACTGCGGATATTCACCTCCGTCCCCAAGCACTGACCGCCCCGGCTGCGTAGATGCTGCCGCACACTGTGGACGACCTCGACTGACACGATTCTTCCCTAGGCATTTGCCAGAAGAAGTCATCTATTTCGTCCACAGACACTTCCATGTTATAGTTATAGAAGAGATGTTATCTAGCTAGATGTTCATTAAAGGCAACAGACAACCGAAGCTTTTGAAGGGTCATTGGCAATGCCCCCAGTCCCTTTATTTCAGAAGCAGTGCCTTTCATCCAAAGGGGTCTTGTCCTGGGACAGCTCTTTCCTGCGGCTACAGGGCCAGAATGGAATGGCAGCTTCCTGTCGTGTGAAAGGTTTTCTGGTTTCTTCTCCCGTTAGACTGCTCAGCCCCTTAATCTTTTTTTCTTTTTTTTGGAGAGGTTTTTTGCTATAGGGCATGTGCTCGCCAGAAAGAGACAGAGAGACAGAAAGCGAGAAATCACCCCCCAGGGGGGATGGCCATGCCGCAATCCCTTCTCCTCCATTCTCCTCTCAGGATCTTGGGCACACACGCACACGCGCCCAGCGTGAGTTTTAAGCCACCGGGTCCAGGACGCGAACCGCGGTCGACTACGTGGGAGTCCAGCGACATAGCCATTACGCTAACTGCTGGTCCCCAGCCCCTTAATCTTATCAGAAGACAAGAAAGATCCTTTGCTTTTACAATCCTTTAGTTTCTCACTCTCTTTCCTTGCCCCTCCAAACTTTTTACAAGAGTGATCTGCACCCTCAATTTCTTACTCTCTGGAGTGGACTCAGGACTGCAAAGTCTCCTTCCTGTGTCCGAAGGCCCCTCACCCCCTGGGCCCTGGAGGGAGGCAGAGCGCTCCCACAATAGAAGCTGAGGGGATTGTTTTCCCAGCCTCCCTTGCAGCCAAGTCATGGACAGATGGTCTAGACTCGGCCACTCAGACAACCTGCCCTGACCGTGGGAGCCAGCGGCACAGCTGCAGAGCCAGTGGGGCATCCACCCTGACAGCCACGGCCACAACACCTGGTACTCTGGGTGGTGGGGGGCAGGGAGTGGCAGAGTCAGTGTCACGAGCTGCCGTCTCGAGTCCATGGTGGTGGTTGTGGTGCCCAGGTCTGCAGCATGGTTTGGGCTCAAGCCACGGAGCCTTTCTAACTCCTACCCATTTTCAGAAGCTGCTTCTCCAGTGTTGCCAGAAATCCTGCAGCTGCCCCCGTATCCTTCCACTGAATTCTCTGCTCCCAGCAACCTGCTCTGTGTCTGTGCCTGCAGCATGACGGGTCCTCCAGCCCTTAGCTGTCTGGTGAGCAGCCTCTGACAGGTCACTACAGCCACTGCCCCACTCGGTCTCAGCACCTGGTGACTGCCGTGAGGGGAAGGTTGACCATTTGCTCCTTCCTCAAACTCCTACTTGGTCTCAGGGAGCCAACCGCCAGAGAAGTCAGTGGTCCCGGTCAGTTCTGAAGGCCTCTCCCTAAGAAACGAGGGTGTGTAGGTTGGACAAGCTTGGGTCCCTGATGTTAGGGGCCACAGATTACAGATGGTCTGTTCTCACACTGTGCTCCTGTCTTGTGGTTTAAAACGAATTCTACCTACACCGTGGGGTGGAGGGATTAGTATCCGACCGAAGTAGAACTGCCTTTTACGTGGAATAGAATCGCTCAGTGGTCTCAGAGCTGAGAAGATGGGACAAAACCGAGACAACCGAGCTGGGCCCAAACTGCCTAGACTCACTAGAGGACGGCGCTAGGCGGTGTGGCGAGGAAACACCAAGGCCTGGAGGCCCCGGGGCCCAGCATGGAAGTGGTCAGTGACAATGGAGGGACCACACAGATCTTCACTGACTCCTTGGGTGGAACCTAATTGCCTTCTTTTTTTTATTTTTTAATAATTATTTTACTTAATTTTATTTAACTTGACCAGAGAGGGAGAGAGTGAGCGCGAGAGAGCGAGAGCGAAAGTGAGAAAGCAAGCCACCAGGTCCAGGACTTGAACCACAGCCAGCCATGTAGGAGTCCAGTAGCCTTAACCACCACGCCACCTGCCGGCCCTCCTAATTGCCTTCTTAAAGGAGGCTGGACACAGGGCTCTGCTTCTAGAACAGGAATAAAGCGGCTTGTGGTTCCAGTGGCTGGTTCAGGAAAGACCCCGTGGCTCCGCTTCCTCAGCGCTCTCCATTGATTGCCTACTCTGGGGGTAGGTGGCTGCCATGTTGTGAGGACACTCGGCGTTTTGAAGAGACACAGAGGCCTCTTACCCACAGCTACCCAAACAGGCCTGTCAACAGCCTGCAGGGAGCTGAGGCCTTCGGCCACCATCAAGGCTTCAAAAGCCTGCAGCCTCTGCTGGTGTCCACTGCAGCTTCAGCGGGAACCACTGGCCAAGCCACTCCCCATTCCTGACCACCAGAAACTGCAACACGGCAGTGTTAGTTGTTTTAAGCCACTGAGTTTGGGGTACCGTTTCTGCATTAGAGAGGACTCTGGGGCATCGCTCACACTGATGGTCAGAGCCGGACAGCAAAGGCAGGAGTACAGTTGGGTGTCAGGAACACCAAGGCCACCGGGTCCCCTGAGGGTCCGTTCTGCAGATCGGCTCCATTAGCTCTCACTGGAGGTGGGCTCCCACCGTGTAACGGCGACCACCAGCCCCTCCCACTTACATGCCAGTGTCCAGGCCCCCAGAAGGGCAGACTTTCCTTCCAAGTCCCAGGGAAGACTCTGATCAGCTCATTTTGAACTGGGACGAATCAGCTGAAGCCCAGGAGTCGCGCAGAAAGCCTCTCGTTGGACTCTGGTTGGGAGTGGAGGGAGGAAGAATTACAAAAAGTGTGGGTTCTGGTCTTTGAAGGAGGTGCTGGGGCCAAAACAGCAGATACTCTCATCTGGAGGGACGGGTCAGCGTGGCGTGGCAGGCCAGGGCCCTGGGAGTCTTGGGACACCACTCTGTCCTCTGCTCTACCCCACCCCACTCTAGGGGGCCCTTCAGGCCATGAAATGCCTATCCTACCACTGTCCGAAAGTCTATTTTTCAAATCTGGCAACAAGTAGCACCCCAATACATGCACCAATTTTTCTCCCCAAATAAAAGGGACGTTGTGAGAGGATTTACAGAGTTTATTATTTTTTTTGGAGAGTTGTTTGCTATAGGGTGTGTGTGCTTGCCAGAAAGACAGAGATGAAGAGACAGCATGTGAGAACCCCCTCCGACCCACCCCAGGGATGGCCACAACACAATCCCTTCTCCTCCATTCTCTTGGGATCTTGGGCACGCACGTACATGAGCCTGGCGTGACTTTAAGCCACCAGGTCCAGGACTCGAACTGCAGTTGACTACATGGGAGTCCAGCAATGTAGCCATTACGCCATCTG
>NW_006159809.1:4063813-4064796 GCF_000334495.1 Tupaia belangeri chinensis
CCACCGGGTCCCCTGAGGTTCCGTTCTGCAGATCGGCTCCATTAGCTCTCACTGGAGGTGGGCTCCCACCGTGTAACGGCGACCACCAGCCCCTCCCACTTACATGCCAGTGTCCAGGCCCCCAGAAGGGCAGACTTTCCTTCCAAGTCCCAGGGAAGACTCTGATCAGCTCATTTTGAACTGGGACGAATCAGCTGAAGCCCAGGAGTCGCGCAGAAAGCCTCTCGTTGGACTCTGGTTGGGAGTGGAGGGAGGAAGAATTACAAAAAGTGTGGGTTCTGGTCTTTGAAGGAGGTGCTGGGGCCAAAACAGCAGATACTCTCATCTGGAGGGACGGGTCAGCGTGGCGTGGCAGGCCAGGGCCCTGGGAGTCTTGGGACACCACTCTGTCCTCTGCTCTACCCCACCCCACTCTAGGGGGCCCTTCAGGCCATGAAATGCCTATCCTACCACTGTCCGAAAGTCTATTTTTCAAATCTGGCAACAAGTAGCACCCCAATACATGCACCAATTTTTCTCCCCAAATAAAAGGGACGTTGTGAGAGGATTTACAGAGTTTATTATTTTTTTTGGAGAGTTGTTTGCTATAGGGTGTGTGTGCTTGCCAGAAAGACAGAGATGAAGAGACAGCATGTGAGAACCCCCTCCGACCCACCCCAGGGATGGCCACAACACAATCCCTTCTCCTCCATTCTCTTGGGATCTTGGGCACGCACGTACATGTGCCTGGCTTGACTTTAAGCCACCAGGTCCAGGACTCGAACTGCAGTTGACTACATGGGAGTCCAGCAATGTAGCCATTACGCCATCTGCTGGTAGGCCCAGAGTTTCTTTTTAATTGAGAAAGGGGATTACAAGTTTGCTTAAGTGCTGCTTGTGGAAACTGCTGGATTAAGACAATACACTTTCTGAGCCAGCTGTCCTTTTTTTTTTTTTTTTTTTTTTTTTGGGATTTTTTTTTTTTTTTTTAGGAGGTTTTTTAT
>NW_006159809.1:4064856-4067143 GCF_000334495.1 Tupaia belangeri chinensis
AGGGATGGCCACGTTGCAATCCCTTCTCCTCCATTCTCCTCTCAGGATCTTGGGCACGCACGCACATGCGCCCGGCGTTAATTTAAGCCACTGGGTTCGGTACTCGAACCGCGGTCGACTCCATGGGAGTCCAGCGACATAGCCATTACGCTAACTGCTGGTCCCCTGAGCCAGCTGTCCTTTTAAAAGCAGCGCACAGTCTTCCCGCGCCCAGTGCGGTCTCCTGAGCAGGTGCTCTCTGACCGCCAGTTAGGCCGGGGAAACTGTCCAACCCGCGCCTCCCGAGTACGCTGGGGTCCCGGGTCCCAGTAGCACCCCTTTCAGGCATGACCTGGACCACTGGCCTAGAGTGTGTGGCACAGGCTGCCGGCAACCTGGGAGGGGCAGAGCCGCAAAGCCCCACTCAGATGCCGACAGCGCTAAGGAGCCAAGGGTTCCGGTTCCCTTTCTTCAGAGTCCAAGCTGGGGAGGGTAAGTGGCCCAGGGACAGCCAGGGACAGGCTAGTGGCCGACGGGAAGCTCTGGGCAAATAAACCTGGGAATCCAAATTAGGAAGTGTGGCGAGCATCGAAGGAAACGCTGCAGCTGAACGAATGGGCTGAGCGATGGCATGAATAAAGGGCGCAGCGAGGACAGGGGAAGAAGCCGCCGACGCCGAAATACCGGAGCGCGATGACGCTCAGTCTGGCTGCCAGGCAGCGCCACCTGGATGTGTCAGACCACAGGGGATTCCTGCCAGGTCTCGGAGGCCAAGCAGTGAGGGGAGGGGAGAGTCGTGCGCCCTGCCGGAAGCACTCAGACTCCCTTGCGTACCCTGAGTTAGGACCACCCCTCCTCCACGGTCCCCTCCCACCCCCGGGCCTGCCCTGCCCACTGCAGCGTCCCCCAGTCGCAGTGCAGTTACTGCGCATGCGCTCAGAGCTGCTCAGCTTGGTCTTCCACCCCTTGGAGGAGAATTACCCCTAAAGCCACAGGGCACACAGCGGTGGGCAGAGCCGCAGCAGCCCTGCCCTAGCCCGAGCCAGGCGAGCCATGCCTGGGAAATGGTTGTAGCCAGGAGTGGTCAGTTTATTCTATCATCAGCAAGCAACCTGTGTGCCTAGGAGTCCACGGATTCAACCACAGGTGTCCCGAGTGCAGAGGGAAAGTAGGGGGGGTACCCAGGGACCAACAGTACACAATCCCCAGATCCAACCCGGGGTGCAGCAACCACATTCCTCATGGTGCCACTTTCTGAGGACGCTATGAAACATATTTTTTAGAATTGTGTTAGAGGGACCATCAGCGTAATGGCTATGTCGCTGGACTCACATGTAGCCGACCGGGGTTCAATCTCCGGACCCTGTGGCTTAAACACACACTGGGCGCCAGTGCGTGCATGCCCAAGAGCCCAAGAGGAGAATGGAGGAGAAGGGATTGTGGCGTGGCCATCTCGCTTTCTATCTCTCAGTCTCTTTCTGGCGAGCACATGCGCCCTATAGCAAAAAACCTCTCCAAAAAAAAAAAAAAAAGTAAATAGTAATAATTATGTATTTAGAGGCCAGCAGATGGAGTAATGGTTACGTGACTGGACTCTCACATAATGGACGGTGGTTCGAGGTCTGGACCCAGGGGGTTAAAACTCATGCTGGACACATCGGCGTGCGTGCTCAAAATCCCCAGAGAAGAATGGAGAAGGGATTGGAGCGCGGCTTTCGCCCCAGCGGGGTGATTTCTCGCTTCCTACCTCTCTGTCTCTCCAGTGAGCACACACGCCCTATAGAAAGAAAATCCCTCTAAAAAAATAATAATTATGTTTTAAATTTTATTATTTTTATTTAATTTTTAGGGCAGAGACAGAGACAGAGACAGAGAGAAAGGGAGAAAGCAAGCTGCCAAATCTGGGACTCAGACTGTGGTGGGCCAAGTGGGAGTCCAGGCCTTAGCCACCACACCACCCGCCGGCCCCAGCTGAAAAATATCTTAAACTTCGTGACTTAAGTCAGTTTATTGGCTGGAGTTGGCATTCTTACTGCTGCCTAAGGAGCCCCAGTCCCCACCGCGTGCATTCTTACCAGCCCCCTCTACGGGGGCAGCTGAAGGGCGTCTCAACTCCTTGAGCTTCATTTCCACATTGGCAGTGACTCTAGTAATGCCGGCACTGAGCTAAGGATCAGCTCTGTCAGTAGGTCCCTCCTTCCAGAAGTTTCCCTCATTTCCTAGGTTGTGGTAAGATATCCCAACAATGCAATTTTTTTTTTTTTAGAGGTTTTTGCTATAGGGTGTGTGGGCTCGCCAGCAAGAGGGA
>NW_006159809.1:4067245-4068018 GCF_000334495.1 Tupaia belangeri chinensis
GGCGTGAGTTTTAAGCCACTGGGTCCAGGACGCGAACCGCGGTTGACTACATGAGAGTCCAGCGACATAGCCATTACGCTAACTGCTGGTCCCTCCCATCAATGTTAATTTAAAAGAACATTTATGTACTTTATTTTATTTAAAAAAAAAAAAAAAACAACCTTGCCGGAGGGCATGTGTGCTTGCAGGAAAGAGACAGAGGTGAGAGGGGGTGGGGAGAAAGAAAACATCCCATGGGGGGTGCTACCCTGCAATTCCTTCTCTATTTCTCCCACCTTTTGGGGTTTGGGGCACACGAACACTCCTGCCCAGCATGGTTCTCAAGCCACTGTGTCCAGGACTGCAGTCAGCCATGTGGGATCCAGCCGTCTTAATTGCCATGTCACTGGCTGGGCCGGGCCTTCTCTTCTTTTTTTTTTTTTTTTTTAATTTAGAAACGATATATGCTCCAGTTGTCTGTAATAAAGTCAGGTGTAGGGAGCCAGCAAGAGACTTAGCTGTGTGTCACAGCTGTGGTCTCCTTCAGTGATAAAAACAAATAGGTCATTGAGGGGCAGGAACAAATGCACAAGAGACAAAAGAGTTAAAATAACTCATATTCAAGTAATGCTGTTAGTATATTTTATTTTTTCTTAGAGATTTTTGCTATGGGATATATGTACTCACCAGGGAGACAGAGAGAAAGCAAGAAATAACCCCCCCAGGGGGGGATGGCTACACTGCAATCCCTTCTCCTCCAATCTCCTCTCCGGATTTTGGACACACACACACAC
>NW_006159809.1:4068033-4071792 GCF_000334495.1 Tupaia belangeri chinensis
GGACACACACACACACTCCTAGAGTGAGTTTCAAGCCGCCGGACTCGGGATTCGAACCATGGTCAGCCATGTGGGAATCTGGCAACACAACCATTATGCCATCTGCTGGTTCCTATTTTATTTTATTGCTAAAGGGCATATGCATTTGCCAGAGAAAAAGAGGGAAAGTGAGAGAGCACCCCTACCAGGAGCGATCACAGTGTATCCCTTCTCCTCCATCTCTCCTTCCTGTCGGGATTTTGGACACCCCTGCACAAGTACCTTGCACATCTCTCAAGGAGCTGGGTCTGAGACTCAAACCACAGGTCACCTAGAGGGATCCAGCCACCTTAACTATCAGACCATGGATCTGACCTTATTTATTTACTTTTTTAAAATTTTCAAATTTTATTTTATTTATTTATTTATATATATTTTTTGGGAGAGGTTTTTTTGCTATAGGGCACATGTACTCACCAGACAGACAGAGAGAGACAGAGAGACAGAAAGTGAGAAAGTGAGAAATCACCCCCCGGGGAGATGGCCACGCAGCAAGCCCTTCTCCTCCATTCTCCTCTCGGGATCTTGGGCACTCACGCACACGCGCCCGGTCTGAGTTTAAGCCGCTGGGTCTGGGACTCAAACCACGATCGACTACGTGGGAGTCCAGCGACATAGCCATTACACTAACTGGTGGGCCTCAAACCACGATCGACTACGTGGGAGTCCAGCGACATAGCCATTACACTAACTGCTGGTCCCATTTATTTACTTTTTAAGGTTTATTTATTTATTACTTCCATGAGCAGAGGGACAGAGAGAGACAGAGCAAGAGACAGAGAGCACCCCCCACAGTGTCCTCATACCGCAGTCATGGGCCCACACATGGCGGGTGTCGTCAGGAAGGTTTCTGATACAAACGTCGAACCTTCCATGTGGGTCAGCCTTGCAGAGCGTCAGCCATTGCCCACTGCTCCGCTGTCCAGTCCCCTGTGCATGTATGTGTAATTATGGTCACAGTCATGACCATTAATGGGCCAAGATGAACACATTTTTAAAAATAATTATTTATTTAATTTTATTTATCTTATTTTAAAAGTTTGACCAGAGAGAGAAAGTGAGAAAGCAAGCCACCAGATCCAGGACTCAAACTGCGGTCAGCCATGTGGGAGTCCAGCATCTTAACCACCTCACCACCTGCCAGCCCCTTGACACATTATTAACGAAAGACCCTGGTTTCTTAGTCTTTCCCTCATGTCTTTGTCTGGGTGTCCCCTGCACACCACCACAGGACATTTAGTTGTCACGTCTCCTCGGTCACGTTTCTCAGATTTTCCTGGTTTTGGTGACCCTTTAGTGTTGTTGTTGTTTTTTTTTTAATTTAATTTTTTATTTGTCATTATAATTTTTTTAAATTTGACTTGTTAGAGACAGAGAGAGAGAGAGAGAGAGAGAGAGGGAAAGTGAGAAAGCAAGCCACTAGGTTTGGGACTCGAACTGCAGTCGCCATGTGGGAGTCCAGCACCTTAACCACCATGCCCGCCGGCCCCAGACCCTTTAGTGTTTAAACACATACAAATGTATTCCATGGGGGAAAATATGAATGTGTTTGACGGAAAGCTATTTTCAAAACAAAAATAAAACCACAAAAGAAGGTTATGGGCTGGGACCAGCAGCTGGCGTAATGGCTATGTCGCTGGACTCCCATGTAGCTGACCGTGGTTCGAGTCCTAGACCCGATGGCTTAAACTCATGCCGGGCATGTGTGTGTGCATGCCCAAGATCCGGAGAGGACAATGGAGAAGGGGTGGAATGGAATCCATGGCTGGACTCCCACATTCCAGCCAGAAGGGGGGCTGGAATCCACGTGGCTGCCTCTGCAGTTAGAGTCCAGGACCCTGTGGCTTGCAAATCCAGCTGGGTGTATATGTGCGTGCCCAAAATCCCAAGAGGAGAATGGAGGAGAAGGGATTACAGTTTGGCCAATCCCCAGAGGGTGATTTCTTACTTTCCCTTTCTCTCTCTTTCTGTCTCTCTCCTGAGAGCTCATGCACCCTGTAGCAAACAAACAAATATAATTTTTTAAAAAATATGCTCTTGAGTTACAGGTGCGAGGAATCAGTCCCTGTGCCTTAAGAGGATGGGTTTGAGGAGGCATGACTGGAGGTGGGTGTGCTAGATTTGTAAACACGGTGTTACGGTTTTGATCATGTACCCTCCAAAGGTTCATGTTTTGAACTTGGATGTCCCCTAAAAATTCATGGGTTGGGGGCCACCTGTGGTGTAGTGGTTAAAGAGTTGGACACGCACATGGCCAACCCTGGTTCGAGTCTAGACCTGGTGGTGACTTAAAACTCGAGGTCGAAATGGCAACACTGCAATGCCGTCTCCTCCGTTCTCCTGGGATTTGGGGTATGTATGCACACGCACACAGCATGAGTTTCGAGTTGTCAGGTCCAGGACTGGAACTGCAGTCAGCCATGTTGGAGTCCAGTGCCTTAACCATTAATGCCACCTGCTGGCCCCCAAAACAAGTGTTTTGTTTTGTTTTGTTTTTGGAGAGGTTTTTGCTATAGGGCACATGCGCTCGCCAGAAAGACAGAGAGAGACATAGAGACAGAAAGCGAGAAATCACCCCCCAGGGGGGATAGCCACACCGCAATCCCTTCTCCTCCATTCTCCTCTTGGGATCTTGGGCACGCACGCACACGCACCCAGCGTGAGTTTAAGCCACCGGGTCCGGAACTCGAACCGCAGTCCGCTACATGGGAGTTCAACGACATAGCCATTACGATAACTGCTGGTCCCCCTAAAGCAAGTGTTTTAAAACCTAAAGATTTACCCTGTGTTAAGCTTCTTTCAGTATTTGGTTTGCTTTCTTGGGTAGTTCGTTGGAAAACAAGTTTATCACCTGACATTGGCATTATCAACATGTCAGTTGAGGGATAACTCAAAATTATAAAAATCATGTAGGTATGGGTCAGCCTGCCACTAGGTAAAGGGCACTGCGGTTCACTCCGGGAGCCTTGCGCAAGGTGAGCTCACGCACTGCTGGAATCCTGAAAGGGGCCACACAGAGCGGCAAGCAGGAGCCCCTCTGCCGGCTCTGATGCTTTGAGTTTATGAAATGAGCCCACTGTGTGCACGCCAGAAGCTAAGGTTCACATCTAAAACTTGGAAGAATGTGGGGGCCAGCAGATAGCATAGCGGTTATGTGACCAGGCTCCCATATGGCGGACTGACATTCCAGTCCTGGACCCTGTGGCTTAAACTCATGCCGGGTGTGTGTGTGTGCCCAAGATCCCGGGAGGAGAATGGAGGAGAAGGGATTGTGGTGTGGCCATCCCCCCTGGGGGGTGATTTCTCATTTTCCTTCTCACTGTCTCTACCTCCCCACCCCCAATGAGTGCATGTACCCTAAGGCAAACACCTCTTTAAAAGAGTGCTTTTAAATTTTTATTATTATTATTGTTATTTTTCATTTGACCAGAGAAGAGAGAGGGAAAGTGAGAAAACAAACCACCAAGTCTGAGACTTGGACTGTGGTTGGCCGTGTGGGAGTCCAGTGCCTTAACCACCACACCACCTGCCATCGCAAAAAAAGTCTTACAAACAACTTGGAAGAATGAATATTTTTGAAAGCTAAAAGAGAGGAAAAAGAAAGAAAAAATAAGAGCGTGCGCGCGCGAGAGAGAAAGTGAAAGGAAAAAAAAGGAAAAAAAAAAAGAAGGAAAAAAGAGAGAGGGAGGAGGGAAGACACGGAGAGAGGGAGGGAGAGCC
>NW_006159809.1:4071817-4078912 GCF_000334495.1 Tupaia belangeri chinensis
GGGGGGGGAAGCCTCAACCTGACCCTTTCCTTCTGACCCACTTAGAGCTGGTTCTCCACACTCTCTGCTGAGATCCTCGGTCCTGGACGCTGGAGCTGTCTATGCATGTGACCAATTCCACTCTCCATCCTCTTGCTTCAGGGCTAATTTTAGAATGCAAATTCCTGTGTGGCCAGATTTCTTTAAAGATGGTGAGAAATTTTCTTTCTTTTTTTTTTTTTGGCTTAAGTTAAATCTCTTTTCTAAAGTTTACATTTACTGCTTTAAAATTTTCCAGTAATCTCAAAATTTAGGTCTTGAAGATACCGATGATTTCGAGAGCCACCCAGCTCTAAGATCAGTGCCCATGTGCCTATCACTGTGGCCACACTGCATTCCAGTTAGCGTCCGGCCCCGGGGAAGTGGGAGCCGAATACAGTCCCCTTTGCCACAGAAAGTTCAGCTGCAAACAGAACCAAGGGACCAAGACGTAGACGTACTATTTTTATTTAAGCTTCTCTACCCAGCACGAACATAGCTAATCAACGTGTCAGTCTGGTGGAAGAAGATCACTTGGTGTCACATGTAAAAAATCAAGAGATTGGGGACCAGCAGGTGGCTTGGTGGTTGAGGCGCTGGACATTCCCATGTGGCCGGCTGAAGTTCAAGTCCCAGACCTGGTGGCTTGCTTTCTCACTTTCCCTCTCTCTCTCTCTGAGTATGTGTGTGTGTGTCTCTCTCTCTGGTCAAATTAAAATAAGTGAATGAATAAAATAAAATTAAAAAAATGTTTTTTAAATCAAGAGATTAATTGACCAAACTTCTCGAGATCGCAGCTGGTTCTTTGGGATCAAGAAGACATCTAGGACAATCATGATGAAAACAATGATCTTTTTTTTTTTTTTTTTTGAGAGGTTTTTGCTACAGGGCACGTGCACTTGCCAGACAGACAGAGACAGAGAGACAGAAAGTGAGAAATCACCCCCCAGGGGGGATGGCCACGCCACAATCCGGGATCTTGGGCGTGTACACACATGTGCCAAGCGCGAGTCCAAGCCACCAGGTCTGGGACTCAAACCGCGGTCGACTACCTGGGAGTCCAGCGACATAGCCGTTATGCTAAGTGCTGGCCCCGAAAACAATGATCTTAACCATGTTTAAAGAAAAATAGTGGGGCCAGCTGGTGGTGTGGTGGTTAAGGCGTTGGAATTCCCACATGGCCGACCACGGTTCGAGTCCTGAAATTGGCAGCCTGCTTGCTCTCTCTCTCTCTCTCTCTCTCTGTCTTTCTCTGGCAAAACTCGTGAAAAAAATAACAAATGAATAAAATAATTTAAAAAAAGAAACATAGTAACTTTAGTACCAGTATATTTATTTATTTACTCAAAAAAGGTGAGATTTTTACCTTGTGATTTTTCTCTAACCAAATAATGCTAAATTTTAACAAAATGGCATAGTTGATTTCTTTCCCTTTTTTTCTTTTTAATTGCTAGAGGGTGTGTGTACTTACCAGAGAGGAACAGGGTGGGGGCAAGGCTGGGAGGGGGGAAGACCTCCCTCTACCCCGTGGGCTGTGGTCACATGGCAATTCTTTTTCCTTTCCTTTTCTAAAATTTTGAGTTTATTTATTTATTTATTCATTTATTTTTGGAGAGGGTTTTTGCTATAGGGCATATGCGCTCGCCAGAAAGACAGAGACAGAAAGCGAGAAATCACCTCCTGGGGGGATGGCCATGCCACAATCCCTTCTCCTCCATTCTCCTCTTAGGATCTTGGGCACACATGCACATGCACCCAGCGTGAGTTTAAGCCACCTGGTCTGGGACTCGAACCGCGGTCGACTACATGGGAGTCCAGCAACATAGCCATTATGCTAACTGCTGCTCCCCCTAAATTTATTGATTTATATTCATTTGCTGTACATATTACAGTACACAAAATGAGATTTTCCATCCAGAGTACACCGTATATTGGCTCAGTCAAGGCTATTACCACACTTGTTACAGTCAACAAATAATTTTCCATTTCTTGTTTCTTATATATTTTGCTTCTCTTTTCTCCCCCCTTGATTCCCTCCCTCTCACCCTCTGCCATTTCCCACCCTCGTCTCATACTGTCTCTGGTATCTACAGTTGCTTTCCATGCCTTTGTATTTTTTAAAAATAATTATTTATTTAAATTTATTTATTTATTTATTCATTTTTAATTTGACCAGAGAGACACAGAAAGAGAGAGAGAGAGAGAAAGAGAGAGAGAGAAAGTGAGAAAGCAAGCAACCAGGTTCAGGACTTGAACCATGGTTGGCCGTGTGGGAGTGTCCAGTGCCTTAACCACCATGCCACCTGCTGGTCCCCATGCCTTTTTTCCCCCCACATTTTATAGATTCACCAAAGATCTTAATTAATCTAAATACTGTCAATAGCAAGCGCAGCTGATATATACAGGGAACACCTGTCTGACTTTAGGCATAAAACTCAATGAGTAAACACACTATAAAGTAGCACCTAGCAAAGGCTACATAGCTTACTGCTGTCATTAAACAGTATTTTTTAATGCATTTTTAATTTTAAGAAAAACAGTTTTAGGGGACCAGCAGTTAGCGTAATGACTATGTCGCTGGACTCCCACGTAGTCAACCGTGGTTTGTGTCCCAGATCCGATGGGTTAAACTCACGCTGGACATGTGCGTGCGTGCCCAAGATCCCGAGAGAATGGAGGAGAAGGGATTGCAGCATGGCCATCTCCTCTGGGGGGTGATTTCTCGCTTTCTGTCTCTATGTCTCTCTCTGTCGAGCGCACGCGCCCTCTAGCCAAAACCTCTAAAAAAATTAAAAAATAAAAAAAAACAGTTTCAGTTTTAATAGATCAAAACCAAAAAATGTTAAGAGAAATTTGCTTAAGACTTAAAGCCCATGGCAATCTTTCTCTCCATTTCTCCATCCTACTGGGATTTGAGACACTCATCCACGTACACCTGGGTTTTTTGTTTTGCGTGTTTGTGTGTGTGTGTGTGTGTGTGTGTGTTTTGTTTTGTTTTGGAGCGAGATTTTTTGCTATAGGGCAAGTGCACTTACTGGAGAGACAGAGAATGACAGACAGAAAGTGAGAAATCACCCCCCAGGGGTGATGGCCATGCCACAATCCCTTTTCTTCAAGCCACCGAGTTCACGCTTGACCAGCATCTTAACCACTACGCCAACTGCTAGCCCCCACCGTTTGTGTTCTTCAAGACGGCAGGGCCAGGACTTCAACCACAGTCAGTAATGTGGGACACCTAGCTCTCTTAACTACCAGTCTATGGGGTCGGCCTTATTTAGTTTTAACAATTTCTTACTTTCTTCCATGAGTCAGAGAGAGACTCCAACAAGGTCTTTTCTTTTCTTATAAAGAGGACCGGGACCAGCAGTTGGCATAATGGCTCTGTCTCTGGACTCCCATGTAGTCGACCATGGTTTGAGTCCTGGACCCAATGGCTTAAACTCACATCGGACATGTGTGTATACCCAAGATCCCAAGAGGAGAATGAAGGAGAAGGGATTATGGCATGGCCATCCCCCCAGGGGATGATTTCTAGCTTTCTGTCTCTCTGTCTCTCTGTCTTTCTGGTGAGCACACGCGCCCTATAGCAAAAATCTCTCCAAAAAAATAAAAAGAGAGACAGAATCTCACTAAGTTGCCCAGGCTGTACTCAAACTTAGAGTCCTCCTGCCTCAGCCTCCCAAGTAGCTGGGATTAGAGGCATGCACTCACATGCTTGGCTCCTCAACAGAATTTTGATCTGTGGTCCACCCCCAGCTTCAGCCAGACCCAGATCATGGGCATGCACATCCCCTGCATACTCAGGGAGCTGTCTGGACTAGAACCCGGAACCTTCCCATACGGGTCTGCATTGCAGAGTGACATGTTTTATTGCTGCACCACCAGCTGGCCTAGGCGATGTATTATGCTATAAAATGTAACACTGTAATGTATGTAGCTTTATGGCAGACACTATATATAATATAAGAGAACTGGAATAAGGGTTAGAAACTAGAATCTGACTTTTATGTTATTTATAGATGCTGCCAAAAATAGAAATGTTCATCAGATTTCAAATGACACAGTTGTGAATTGGCGGGTGGCAGCTTGCCATGTACGATTTCATCTCAGCAAGAGAAACAGAGTTAAAACTAACCCAGGAAAAATCTGGTGTGCGATGCCTAGAAGTCCACTGTGAGGCTTTTGTGTGTGTGTGTTTGTTTTCGTAAGAGGGTGCAAGTGCTCACCAGAGAGAGACAGGAAAAGGTGCCCTCCTCCCTGGGAACAGTCCCGCCACAGTTCCTTCTCCTCCATTTCTCCCCACTCTGGGGATTTGGGGCACGTACCTACACACACCTGCTGTGTTTCCCAAGCTACTGGGTCTGGACTTGAACCATATGGTTGGCCATGTGGGATCCAGCTGCCTTGACCACCGGCCGCAGAGCTAGCTCATACTGTCTCTGTCTGAAGAACTGTACTAGGCTGTGGCCCAGTCTAGTCCATTTGTCCAGTCTTTTGAAGAGCTGCTGGTAACAGTTGTAGGGAAAAAAAAAAATCAACTCCATAATTAAAGGATTCTAAGTGAAAAAGATGTATCTTAGCACTCTGGCATTTTTATCTAAATAGATGGCAACAAATAAAGTAGAAACACAACCTCTTTCACCTTCATTTCTGCAATGCAGATCAGCTCTCACCTTCACTTTCCTCTACGACATACAGCTTCTGCCTCAAATACGGAAACGATTCTGACCTTCAAATGTGCACGGGAGGGGGCTCCTAGCCGTTGAATTCATTACCCAGATCTGTGTCCTGAACTCTTCACCTCACTCTCCTGACTCGATCCCTCGGTAACTGCCGTTGGTGCCCTCCTAGTTCTGTGCAAAGTTCTTAGGGGGGTTGGTTTTTTTGGGTTCCACTCCACCAGGTTTCTTCACTTAGCGGTGGGAGCCTGCCTTCAACCTCAGCCAGCCAGAGACTTCAAATTCCTGGGCCTCTAATCATAGTTTATCTGTGTTTCTTTTTTTCCTATATATGAGATAGATAAAGAGATATCTTTTAAAAATTATTTTATCTAGTTTTATTATTATTATTTTTAAAATTTGACCCAGAGAGAGAGAGAGAGACAGCAAGGGAAAGTGAGAAAGCAAGCCACCAGGTCCAGGACTTGAACTGTGATCGACCATGTGGGAGTCCAGTGCCTTTACCACTATGATGCCTGTTGGCCACAAGATAGGTTTTATTGTATTTATTTATTTTTTTTTTTGAGATTTTTACTATAGGGTGGACCAGAGAAATAGAGACAGAAAGCGAGAAATCACTCCCCCAGGGGGGATGATCATGCTGCAATCCCTTCTCCTCCATTTTGCTCTCGGGATTTGGGGCACGCATGCACATGTAGCCGGTGTGAGTTTAAGACACCAGGTCTGGGACTCGAACCATGGTCAACTACGTGGGAGTCCAGCAACGTACCATTATGCCATCTGCTGGTCTCTCTGAGATAGGTATTTTTGACAGGGTGTCCTATGATGCTCCTGCCCCCTCATAATTAGCCAGGATTACACACAATCATGTCTGGAGTGTTCAAATTAGCCCAGGAAGTGAACTCGGGCCTCCTCTGTGGTGACCAGCCTCTCAAGCAGTGCTGCTGTGTGCCAACATGGCTGCACCAATTTTTCTGTATTTCTGTTTAAATTTTGTGAATTTATGACCCAAACTGATCGGGACTTCCACCTGAGGATTCTTTAAGTAGATGTCCTACGTTTTTATTATGCTGTCTCTTAGATCCATCGCTATTTCAACCTATTTAACCCGTTGCCTTTTCTCTTGTAGCTGTTCCCCTCTGGGTTAGGACGGAAATGCAGAGAGCTGCTCAACTCCTCGGTAGCACCTCCCAGGCTCTAGGTTTTGCAGCAGTGGGTTTGGGGTGTGGCGATCACGAGCTTGTGGCAACAATAAGGGCATTCCTTGTGCTGCCCGGAAGACTGACCACTGTTCTGAACAGCCATAACTTTCCTCTGGACTTGCCGCCACGGCTGACCCCTGGCTTGTTTTCTTCTCTGGAATCTGAAAGACTACTACCACGCACTTGGTTGGCTGCCAGCCTCAGATGTCTCCAGAAGGCTCCCGTCCTGACTTAAACGTCTCTGTCCCCAGCGGTGGCTTCTTCTGCTCTTTGGTTCAGCTGCCTTTCCCGGTCCCTCTAAGCATCCCCCGTGGATTGTGACCTCTGTTGCCAGCCTCTATCTCCGTGTTTATTGATTCCCAGTCCTGCCCTCCCCTCCATATATTTTCTGAAAGATGCTGGAAATGAGGATGGGAATATCCGTGCAGCTCAAGGTCGAGTTTCTTGAACTGGTGAGGGGCCTGCTCTGCCGTCCTCTGCTGAAGGTTGGGCTTTTGTGCCTCTTCCATACTCTACTTTTTTAAAAGAGAGTGTTTTGTTTTGTTTTGTTTTTCCTTATAGGGCGCATGTGCTCGCCAGAGAGACAGAGAGACAGAAAGCAGAAATCACCCCCAGGGGAGACGGCCACGCCGCAATCCCTCCTCCCCGTCTCCTCTGGGATTGTGCTGCTCGGTGGAGCATGGACGTCAGCATGTCCCCGAGGACATGGCCGAGCATGGCCCGCTCGCCAGCCTTTCGCGATGTCACTGGAGCAGCTTGGTTCTGGTTGCTTCCATCAAGTCTCTCTTGGCGTCTTCCCTGCCACGCCTCACGAAGTTGGCATTTCTGCCGCCTCAGGTGCTGAAGGGCGTGTGTTACCCCACAGTGACCCCGAAGGTCAAGGTCGCGCGGGCGGCTGTGCCTTCCCCAGGGGGGCGGGAAAGCTGGCGCGCCGGGGGCGGGTCGCGTCACCCTCCTCCCAGAGCAACAGTCCGGAGTTTGCACAGCCGGGTTCGAGCTCTGCCCTCTCCCTGACGGCCACCACGAACCGCTCAGGAGTAACAATTCCTCTCCAAGGCGCCGGGCGGATCCCAGTCGGGCCCAGCTCCCGTGCAGAGGCAGGAAGGATCGCCGTGCGGCTCCCGCGCCCCTCCCGGCCGCCGCCTCCCCCTGCTCCCGGGACTCTTGAGGCCCTTCCTCCGGGTCGCCGCTCACCC
>NW_006159809.1:4078926-4079167 GCF_000334495.1 Tupaia belangeri chinensis
CGCCGCCGCGCCGCCCGGACGCACCTCCGTCGCGAACCCCCCGGGATTCGCGAGTCACGTAGCGCACGCGCACTCCGGCAGGGCAGGTGCCAGCCGCCCCGGCGCGCGGGGACACAGGGAGGGGGGACTCGGACCGGTGCCGGCGTCTCCGGCCAACGCGCGGGAAGCCCGAGGCCCCAACAGGGACCGTAGTGGGGAGCTGCGGCCGCGAGATCGAGATCGAGAGACGGCCGCCTGCCGC
>NW_006159809.1:4079190-4091910 GCF_000334495.1 Tupaia belangeri chinensis
ACCGTTGCCGGCGTCTCCGGCCAACGCGCGGGAAGCCCGAGGCCCCAACAGGGACCGTAGTGGGGAGCTGCGGCCGAGAGATCGAGATCGAGAGACGGCCCCCTGCTGCCGCGGGGCCAGCTGGGACCAGAACCCGGGACGGTGCGCCCCCGGGAGGAGTCTGGAGGTTCAAGGTGCCTGCTCCTCAGAGAAGGGAGGGCCCACTGGTGGTCCCGAACCCTGTGATGACAGGGCCCTGGGACCACTAGTGGGTTTTCTCTGCGACCCCTCAAGTCCCGCCTCCCTCAACTCCTTGTTCCTCCGCCATCCCTAAACCATCCGCGCCCGCGCATCCTCGCCTCCCTGCTCTAAGCGCTAAGTGGCCCCGTTGCATTCGGGAGTTGTCCCTGCCATGGAAAACTTGGCTGGGCACTGCCTGTGTCCAAAGACAAACTTCTGCCCGGCCCTCTGGCCTGGTAGCTGGGGAGGCTGCATCGCATGTGGCCCCGCTGGGGCGGTTCGTGGGTGCTCCAAATCCCAACAGGAAGGAGAAAAGGAGACAGGATTGCAGTGTGACCGCGTCCCATCGGGAGCGCTTTCTCTCTCCACGTGGGAAGGTCCCGGTTTGCATCTGAGGTCTTCCAGTGAGTGCACTAGCCGGTGGTCCTGCCGGCCTACACTGGTCTGTGCAGCCCAAAGACCCTGCAGGCGAGGTCTCTCCCTCTTTCTGTCTCTTTCATGGAAGAAATAAATAAACTTTTTAAAAATAAATTTATTTATTCAATTTTATTATTATTATTTAATTTGACCAGAGAGAGAGAGAGAGAGAAAGTTGAGAAAGCAAGCCACCAGGCGGGGTCCAGCGCCTTAATCACCACACCACCTGCTGGCCCAACTTCTAAAATTACGATAGGAAAAAAGAGGAAAATAACTTTATTTACTTACTTTATTTTGACCAAGGAAGGATATAGAGAGAGAAGTGAGAAAGCAAGCCGCCAGCTCCAGGACTCGAACTGTAGTGGGCTATGTGGAAGTCCAGTGCCCTTAACCATTATGCCACCTGCCAGCCCCAGATTAATACTTTGTAATTACCTTACTGTATGTCTTCTTAAAAGGGTGGAGAAGCCTATATCTACATGTTGATCTGTCATAGCAATAAATAAAATGACAATTTGTTTTTGAGAAAATTTTGCCAGAGGGTATATGTGCTTGCTGGATAAAGGCAGACGAGAGAGAGAGAGAGCGAGAGAGAGAGAGAGTGAAAGCATCCCCTATGGGGGGCGGTTACACCACAACACCTCCATCTCTCCCTCCTTATGGGATTTTGGGCACCTGTACACATGTGCCTGGCCTGTTTCTCAAACTGCTGGGTCCAGGACTCAAATTGTGCAGTTGGCCGTGTGGGCTAGTACCACAAGGGCCCAGGATGTGAAGGTGCTCCTTCCCCTGAGTGGTAGCACATGAGGAGTCCTGAGCAGTATTGGAGGGAAATAGTACCATCAAATTGTTTCTGTGATTACCTGGGCAGGGAGATCGGAGAGGGGCTAGAATCCGACCCTTCCAAATATCGATACCTGTTGAAAATTCCCCCCAAGCACGAGTCCTCCCGCAGAGCCCCCTGCTGCACTCCCTGCCCTTTGTGCCTGAGTCCCGCGGGCCATGCCCTCAGCTCTGCTCATGGATGGATTCCTAGCAGCAGAGATGGTGTCTGTCCCTTGGGTCTCTGAGTCTTAAAGTGCAAAAGGAACAGGGTTGTATGTGGACCCTCCACAGACTTTGGGGTCAGATGCACCTGGGCTGCAGTCTGGGTGCGGCCACTTTCTAGCTAGCAGGTACTGAGCACATTCAGTCTTCCTGAAGGTTCTCTCATGTTCCGACCAAAGCATGAGGCCTCTGCCCCAGCTGTGCAGCGTCAGAGGGCTCTGCTGTGACCGACCTCCAAGGTGCTCCCATCCGTGCGGGAGGGTCTATGCTGGTGATCAAGGATCACGTGGTGGCCTGCATGGATGGCGCCCCCAGAACTGTGCAGTGCACAGCCTGCTCAGCTGTACAATGGGCCTCTCATAGTGTCGAGGAGGGGCACAACTGAGGGTGCCTAGGAGGTGGAATCCAGCGTTGGCAGGTGTCAGGACGGAGCAAGGCGAATGATGGGGAATTTGGCAGACAGCTGAGAGGTCTGTTCTAGTTGTCTTGAGTTTAAGACTGGCCCTGCTGAATGGCAGCCTTAGCTGTCCAGCAGCCCAAACTCACAAGGGAGGTCAAGGGTAGATGTGATTTTGGACATCACTGGCATTGGGGTCATAGTTCAGGCCAGGTGGCAAAACCGATAGGCTGTGGAGAGGACTTAGTAGATTCTCTAGGGGGCATTGCATTGGAAGGACATGAGCGCACAGAGGGCCCAGCAAGGGGTCAGAAGGTTTCAGGGGCACGGGATTATAATGACTCTTACTGGCCATGTGCCCAGGAGTAGAGAGCTTCCGGGAGCGGGAGGCAGGGGAGGGGGTGAGTCTCCACAGAGTCAAAACTTTGAAGAGATCACTGAGGACAAGGATCCTTGTACCAGAAGACAGCTTATTCTGGAGAAACGAGCACAGGTGAGTGTTGGAAGCTGAAGCCAGGAAGTTGTCCACACCTGCAGACAGGAGGTGATAAGAATGAGAAAGCGCTACTGTGAGTGAGAGTGGAGTCAGGCCGAGGTGGACCGAGCACAGGCGGAGGGGAAGAAGAAGCCAGAGATGGGGAACTGAGGGTGCACGTCCAGAGAAGCCAAGGCTGCAAACCAAAGCTCAGCAGTGGTGGTGGGGCACCCAGGAGCAGGGGTTAGGTGTGTGCAGAACGAAGAGTGAACACACGGGAAATGGCCTGAAGTGCAGGAAGGGAATTGAGCACGCTCACTGGGCCTGGAGTTGGGCTCCCAGTGGAGGAGGAAAGCGGGCCTCGGCTGAGACTCAAGGAGGTCCTGAGACTCCAGGAGGTCCGAGTGGAGACTGGGCCGGAGGGGTCTAGATTGGGCCAAAGATGTTTTTGTCTTTCATGCTTTCTGTGATGTCCTTGTGGCTCTGGAACATGTATGAAATTGTTTTGTGTTGACAATATTTTCAGGGCTTGACCCTCCTACAGGGTGGGAAGTGCCTATTGTTTTCAGAGTACCTGGGAGACAAGAAGGTGGCTAACAGTTCCTCACACGTAAGAAGCCTACAAGAGCACCAGGACACGGGTGATGATCAAGAGTGTAGCTGGGTAGGGTAAGCGGACTCTGACAGAATTGACTCACAATAGGCAGGGAGGGCTATTAAGCAGTCCATTTAAGATGGCCGAACTTCAAGTGCTATGTGAAGCATTAAAAAAATGAATTGTGGGCCCAGCAGTTGGCGTAATGGCTATGTTGCTGGACTCCCATGTAGTCGACCGCGATTCAAGCCCCAGACTTGGTGGCTTAAACTCACATCAGGCGCGTGTTCACACGTGCCCTAGATCCCAAGAGGAGACTGGAGGAGAAGGGATTGATTGCACTGTGGCCATCTCCCCCTGGGGGGTGATTTCTCACTTTCTCTCTGTCTCTCTCTGTCTTTCTGGCAAGCACACGTGCCCTAAAGCAAAAAACCCTCTCCAAAAACATTTTTTTTAAATAATGGAGAACCCCCAAAAAAAAAAAAAAAAAAAAAAAAAAAAAAAGAATTGAGACCAGCAAATAGCATGTTTATGTCGCTGGGCTTCCACGTAGTCAACCACAGTTTGAGTCCCATACCGTGTGGCGTAAAACTCATGCCAGGCACGTGTGCGTGCATGCCTAAAATCCAGAGAGGAGAATGGAGGAGAAGGGATTGTGGTGTGGCCATCTTCCTGTAGGGGTGATTTCTCGCTTTCTGTCTCTTTCTGGTGAATGCACATGCCCTATAGCAAAAATCTCTTAAAAAAATGAATTGCATAAAGACTGGAGTTGGGGACTTGATTTGGCAATGGTTCATGTAAGAGGTCACTGTAGGTCTAAGACCAGCTTTGGACTCACTGGTGATCTAAAGCGTTGAACAGTATGTCAGTAGTAACAGTGATAGGGTTCATTACTGCCGTGGCCCAAATGCCTGGCACTTCTACTTCTGTAGATTCTTTTCAATCGTCATAAAAGTCTCATGTGGAAAGTATCATTAGCCTTTTTATCTTTTCAGACATTTTTGCTTTAGAGTGCATGTGCTCGCCAGAGAGAGAGAGACAGAGACAATAAGAGGGAAAGTAAGAAATCATCCCCCAGAGGGATGGCCACACCTTAGTCCCTTCTTTTCCATTCTCCTCTCAAGATCTTGGGCATGCACACACACATGCCAGGCATTAGTTTCAAGCTACCAGGTCCAGGACTTGAACTGCGGTCTACCATGAGGGAGTCCAGTGAAGTAACTGCTATGCCATCTGCTGACTCGTTAGCCTTTTTTATAGATGAAGAAAATGATACAGGAAGATGAAGTGGCTCATTGGACATCACACTACCAGAAAGAGAAGAAGCCATGTTCCTTCCAGAGCTGCACAACACTAAATTGCTTAAAAAGCAAATAAATTTTGGTGAGCATTTATAAAATGATGAGTCCAGATCATGGGGCTCCTTGGTGTTCCATGCTTGGCTTGGATCAACCAGACCCCACATGGAACAAGATGTTCATTCCTAAAGAACCCAGTAGGAAGAACGAGAACAGGTGAGGACAGACAGAAAGGGGCCTAGTGGTGGAGCATAGGGTCTGAAACTGACACTAGAAAGTTCAGGGAATTAAAGATGTGGGGTGGAGGAAGGTTTACTATGTTTCTTAGCATAAAAAGAAATTCAGTGGGTGGGATTTACATGGAGGCAGAGTTAGAGTAGTTGAATTTACTATTGCAACAAGTTGGGCTCTTAAAGAGTCTGATAATTGCATAAGCATGATTAAATGCTTCTATATCCATACAATAAATACTACACAGTTATTTCAAAAGATGTAGCTCTGTCTGTATCACTGTTATTTAAAAATATAGTATGTGAGACTAGCAGATGGCATAATGGTTATGTTGCTGGACTCCCATGTAGTCAACCATGGTTCGAGTCCTGGACCTGGTAGCTTAAAACTCATGCTGCATACGTGTGCGTGCATGCTCAAAATCCCAAGAGGAGAATGGAGAGAAGGGATCACGGGACTGCGGTGTGCCCATGATCTCTGGGGGCGGGAGGGGGGTGATTTCTCACTTTCTGTCTCTCTGCATCTGTCTCTCCAGCAAGTGTACATGCCCTATAACAAAACTCTCTCTTGAAAAAGGTACAGTACGTGAAAAAGGATGACAACATATTATTGTATTCCATTAAAAAAATACATACAAACATCTCAGGCCAGCTAAGTGGTGTAGTGGTTAAGGTGGTTGAATCCCACACGCTGACTGCAGTTTGAGCCCTGGACCCGGTGGCTTTGGGACATGCTGGGTGTGTTTATGTGTGTGTCTGAAATCCCAAGAGCAGAATGGAAGAGAAGGGGTTGCAGTGTGGCCATCTCCCCGGGGGGTGCGGTGGGGATATGTACTTTCTCACTTGCTGTTTCTCTCTGGCAGATGCTTGTGTCCTATAGCAAATTAAAAACTAAAAATTGCATATAAACATCTGGTCATATTGACACACTCGGCAAATGTTTGCAACTGAAATGTGGTTCTCTCATGGTGGGATTTCAGATCATTTTTATGAAGTTCTAATGATTTTTCCATATTTAACATGGCATTTATATCGGAAGAAGAAATGAAAGTGTATTTATAGCTACCCAATACTGAGATCGGTCCCTGTGGAAGCAGGAAGGATCCCACCCTCCCCTCAGGCCCTGGAAATGAGGCCAAGACTGTGATTGGGGAGGGGACAGAACTAGGTCTCTTTCAACTCCGAAGAGGAAAGCAGCCCGTTACCAGACAGTGTGACCCCACTTTGGAAAACACAACTCTGTGCCAGGATCCCTGGCCAAGTACGTGCCAAGGCATTTCCAGAGGATTCCTTTTCAAGCGAAACAAAATGGAATGAAAACCCCAAGCCTCGTGCTGTGATGAGCTTGCCTGTCTAGTGACCTAGTGCGTGTGGGGTGTTGCTCAAGTCTTCACTGACCACCGTGTTGGCTGTCTCAGACACTGGCTCGTCGGATGTTTCCAGCAGGAAGAAGGTGGAGGGGATGGCTTTCTCGCTCTTGCACTCTTCTCTCTTCTCCCTCCTCAGTTCAGAGTTCCCTTTTCCAGAGCAGTCACCACTAGATATGGCGATGTGACTAAAGACGACAGCTCCAGGCTTGGAACCCTAAGGGGAGCCTCCTCTGCCCCAAGGACGGGGCACCCAGGGCTCCATGTGAGCCCCTCCCTGCTACCCTTTGTGTTCGTGCCCTCAGATCCAAGCGGGACTCAACGATCCTTTAGCATACGTAACATCAGAAGTAGCCGTTGTAATGGGATGGGGCATCTCCAAGTTGAAGGAAAAGGGGAACAATGAAAGAGAGAGAAGCATAGATGAGAAAAAAGCCATCCCTACTCTTCTCTGGGCATAAAGCCCAGCTTTAACAGTTGACAGCCTATCCAGGCGGCAGGAGGGACAAGGACAGGTCCTGTCCCCGCTGTTCAGGAGAGCTTCGTTTGTGCGTCTACAGCATACGGTGGACGGGTGAGGTTACGGTTATGGGCTACGGTAAACATCCCAACTGATTCCTGGTTCAAGGGGGAAAAAAAGGACTCACACTGAATTTGAGTGCAAAAAATAAATATAAAATTTATTAAAACACCCACAATATTTTAAAGATACCAGGAGTAATACAGCTCACAAACCCAGTCGTTTGTGTAAATTATAATAAAATACAAATCAAAAAAGGATACATACTTGCAATTTCTAGGCACCCTAAATTAAATTTACTGAAACACTGGGGGAGAAGGGAGAGCCAGGAGGGGGTAGCTCAGGAGGCAAACCAATAAAGTGGGAGGAAGAAATATTAACAAAAAAGGTAAAAATTATACAAAATAAAATTATCGGCATAAATTTACTGTACTAAGAATATCTACAGTTTAATAATACACATCCTATTGCCTTGAGACATTGCAAAAATCTACCATTCATCCATCAACCCCAGATAAACTTCATTTCAAGTAGCCACAGTTTACAAAGTCAAGACGGAATATTCAAGTATGGTTGTTAAGTTCACCTCCATTGGAAGCCAAGTAACCAAACAGGAATCCAAACAGATAAGAAACAAAACACATCAAAAAGCTTCTAGATTAAGTCTAACGTATTGATATGCCACTACACGACCTGCCCTTGTTTCTTGAATTAGAACGCACGAAAAAGAAAGGACATCACTCCTGTTTTTCTCCCCCCCGTTTCCCCTCGAAAGAAAAAAAATAGCGATTGGAACCAAGAAAATTTGGATGCTCAGATGTGCCAATTAGTATTCTAATTTCAATCCCCATGGGAAGAGTGACGAGTTACCCCTGAAGGATGGGTAGTCAAAATGAGAAGAGAGAGCAAACGATACCACTACAAAAAGCATCCCTGATATCAGAATAGAAGCAAAGGTAGGCCAGATCACTCGCTGATTTGGGGGCAAAAAAGACACTTCAGACCTTGCGTGTCGGCGCTGCAGTCTCTGCTCAGGGGAGAAGCCTGCGGCTCTGGGGCAGGGCCGGAGCACCCGCAGGCCGCGCGCGGGCGGGGACGGTATGACCTACGCTGGAGTGTGCACCTCACCAAGTTCATGGTCCAGGGTATGCTGAAGCGGGCCACGGACGACAGATGCAGCCGGCTAGTACACCTAGGTCTGGAGGGAGTCGTTCCAGCGGACAGCAACGACGGAGAAAGCTCAGTGAGATGGGCCTAGGAGATTCACACTGGACTCGAAAGCACAACTGAGAGAACTGGATCAAGTCAACGCGCTCCTTCCTTGAGGCATTCTGCCATGTGAACTGCTGAGGAATGAACAACAAAGTGACCCCAGATTCAAGGCAAGCCCGTCACTGGACGACCTGCGATGATCAGACCCTCGTGGAATCTACTTTACTGAAGTTGTCACAATGTCCTGTTTCTGAGGTATTTAAAACAACTATTGTGACAGTGGATGACACAAAATGGAGCTTCCTGTTGAGTTTTGAAAACACCAGCTTCTGTGGACCCAAGACAAAATTGAGAATAGCACCAACTAAAAAGCGGCCTCAGTGGCATCGCGCGAGCCAAGCAGCTTCCTTTCATCTGAACATGAGGGGTCCCCGATGAGAGGCAGAAGCGACTCTGGGCAAAGACCACGAGGAGCAAAGGAATGAGCCCCTTGACCCCCACGGTCCCGGTGGTGAGGCCAGGCAGGAAGGAGAACCATCCGGCCCCCCCGCCCCCACGCTCCTCGGACTCCCAGAGCCGTCTGCTTAGCACCCTGGGCTGCAGGAGAACGACGTGTGTCCCTGGCTGTGAGAGTGTCTGCATGCTAGAAGAGACAGGAGTCCCCGACTCCTTTCCTCAGAACACCCAAGCACCCTGCACTCTTTCTCATGAGGCCTGAGAAGTCAAGTGTGAAACCGAAGCACCCGCCAAGCCAGGCCAGGCCCGCTCCTGCCGAGCTCGGGAGCCAGGCCTTGGTGACTTGCCGTTCTGTGTGTGGCCACCGAGGGAAGAACAACCGAACCGAACCGAACCGAACCGAACCGAACCAAACGAAACCCCTGCTCGGAGCAGATGACGGCACGGTGAACAGAGGTCTGAGAGGACAGCACCAAGAGAGGGGAGGGGAAAGCCGACAGACGGAGCCCACCTTGTTTTTGGTTGGTTGTGGTTTCAGAACGTGGATAGCACCTCAGCAAGACAGGGTCAGGGACAGTCACATTAAACACCATAGCACCATGTTGTTTAGACTATTTCAATTCATAAAAATGCTTCCTAGTCCATAAAACACACTTCAGTAACAAAAGGAAAGAGAGATTGGTTGAGGCACGTCAGGGATATCATCTCGTTTTCCACCAGCTTTGCCTTGGTTTCAGATCTTGAGGCGGTTAAACTTCAAGAAGAAAAGTCTGGCTGGGTTTCTCTCCACGAAACCAGGGTACCCTCTACTCATCGTCACCCACCCTCGCATCGACTGCTGTCTGATTCTAAGCAATTAAGCTCTGCTACTTCTTTCCTCGCTTGAGCACTTAAGAAATCCCTTGCTCTGCAAACCACTGTCTCCCAAAGAGGCTGGTGGAAAGGCCAAAGAGGGCGCAGGGCACGATCGCTTCCCACGCACACCATCATCCTGGTGAAAAGGCAAAGCAGTCCCCAGGAAGCCAGAGTGTGGAAAGCTTCGGCCCTGCTGAAAACCAGACCCAACCACAAAAACCAAAAACCCCCAAATCCATGCAACGCCTTCCACCACGATTTCCAATGGTCAGTTGACGGTTTCTTGAGCTAGCACCAGTTATTTTGTGAGAACCTGCTGTAAAGCGATTTTTGTTTTACAAATCTCTTAGCACAGAACCTTGCAAGTTCCCTCGCACGCAACAGGCAGGGAAAACAAAGCAAAGCGAAAGAGGAAGCGAATGTTCGCACTGCATGCGGATGGTGTCCGTGGACAGGGCACAGTGGGGAGATGACTCTAAGACGCCATCGTTCTCCGTTGCTGTAACATCACTCTTTAAAACTTGGTCATGCTGTTAGGTTCTTTAGTTGAATGGCTTTATTTTTCTTCTCATGATAAAAACGTCTGTTAATCATCTTTAGGACTTAAAAAATGATAGCGCCAGTAAAAAATAAAAATTTGACTTTTTCTCTTTAAGAAACCTTCAGCAGCAAGGGGGGGATATAGAGCTGTGCATAGTTACTTTTTAAATATACGTCTAAAGCATGCTAATTTCAATGACTGAGATTTGAGGTAGGTTATACATGTAGTGTGTAAAAATCAGCATGGGCTTCGCACGGCAACAGCACCACCTAACTCTGCAAACGCCACCTGGAGGGGAACGGGATGTCCAATGGAGACCGCCTCTTGACTCGCCTCCCCGCAGCCCGTTTCCTAGTCTTGAATGTGTGAATCTAGGCCGTGTGGGCTGGGGGGGGGGGCAGACATCGCATGCCTTTCGCTTGTACTGGTTTCTCCTTGCATCTAATGGCTTTGCTACCAAAGGGTGATGAGGGCAAGAGTATACTGAACACACATCAGGAAGATTCACACATGCCACTATCCGAATCACCTGGTTACACTCAGGACCTTCCAAACCAACAGCCAGCCTGGGGCTCCCACGGGTCACACAGACGGTCACATTCTCCAAATGTTTCGTAAAATATCGTATTTCTTGCTTAAGATCATTTAAAATGAAGTTTTCAAGGCACCCCCGCATCTACCTAAGCACGGAGTCAAATGAGACCTGCATAAAAGTACTGATGCGATAAGCAAAATAGCATTTAAAGGACCCAACTTTCCCTCAAAACTAGAAAATTAGCATGCTCATTAAAGACTCTGCTTCCTTTAGCTTGTCGCCCTGAAGGTCAGAGGTTTTCCTATAAATGTGAGTTCTGAATAATTCTAAATCCTGATAAGCTCTTGGGTATTTATTTCAAAAGCAATAATATTTCATTTTTGTCCTGTAAAATAAATGCAACTTTACAGACTATGGTAAAAGTGGAGGATAGACAAAGCACGTTAAATATTCAGCTACTATTTACAATTTCTCCCACAATTACATGTTAAAACATACTTTTTTTTTTTCAAGTTGCTGTTTAAATCTAGGCAAAAGTGCTTAAAAAAATCTTTCACTATTTACAGTTAAAACCAGACCACATAAACGCTCAGGACATCTCGCGGCGACTCTCCGCCAGTGCTTCCCAACGGTTACAGTAAACACCCAGCCGGGCGGCTCTCAGCTCTTAACAAGGCACCTGGAAGCTCAGGGACTTGCCTTCAGCATCGCCATCTGATTGTTAAACTCGTTTAAGACCCACATCTGAATCAGATTGCTCAACAAATCGCTGATGTTTATCTCAGGGCTTGGTTGTCACTCTGTGTGGCCACACCCCTCTGTGTGTCCGGACAGCCCCCCCACCCCATTCAGCACACGCATCCACACGGGTAGCTTGGTTTCATTTCTGCTAACACCACAGGGAAAACACACACTCGCAAGTCTGACTTGCTTCCACCTGTCAGGCCCAACCTCTCTCAAAAATGTCACAAAATGAAGCACCACATTCTCATTTCGAAGAACTGAACTGATGCACCAGAATTGTACAATGGGTGTGTTCAAGTGGGTGGAAGGGGACAAGGGAAAGGAGGAAATGATCCCAGGGAGTAATGGCACCAATTAGGGAGGAAAATCATAGCAACCTGCTGAAAATGTTTGACTCTTGCGCTTTAGAACTGTGAAGTGTAGACCCGCCCCCACGGGCTAGCACGGAGGGAGTGGGCTCAGGTGTGAGGCTTGCACCATTGTCCAATGTGGAAATCCAGGAATAAGGACAGATGTGTTCACTACTGTTACACTGGTCTGCTGAGCTCCCGCAGGAAGTGACCTGCCCAAGAGTCAAGAAGGTCCCAGCACCCGACTACAGCACCAGGCTCCGCACAGCGCCAAGCACAGAGCTACGCTGGCTTTTCACAGCTTGGGTTCAACTTCTTGTTTTTAAAGATACAGTAGCCCTTTTCGGTATCAGCTTAGACTTTGGGGCATTTACAAAAAATTGCCACCAAGACAAATTCCTTCAGCCCAGTATTCATTGGTTTGTCAACGCGGTGGAAACGGCTCCTGAGAGCCTTCCACTCCAGCCCCATTGTGAGGTGCTGCCTAGCGAACCATGACATCATGTGACTCGATAAATAAGGGACAGAGAGGATTCAGTGTGGAGACTAGCAAGCTTGAAGCTGTCTACTTCCAACCTGGTTTCAAGGGAAATCTATGCCAGCATCTCCGGGGCCTGGCCTGTGCGCATCTGCCCCTCCATTCCCAAGCCAATGACTGAGAGGGGCCCCCCGGTGTTCTACAGATTCTCCCATCCTGCTGGAGGACAGAGGCTGTCCTGAGGGCGCCCTTCCCCAGGGGAAGGTGTGTCTGTGGGAGGGATGGCCTGGGCGGCTACCCGCACTGGGCTTGAGAGGGGCAGCGGGCTGAGCCTGGTGGCCCTGGAGGCGGGGCTGCTGGGCCCAGCACGCCTGGGCAGGACAGCCCTGCTGGCTGATCCTTTGCTGCAGATCCTTTCCCATTACTATTGTCGCTTTAAAAAAATCCAATAAATACACATTTTAAATGGAATTTAAAACTACGCCTTTGTGAAAGGACACTATAAACTTTCTTTCCATTATTGTGATATACAAGGATAGAGTTTTAAAAACGAAGCGAAAATAAAAGCCCCCCAAACCAGGGGAGAAAAAAAAAAACAAAAACGTGGAGATATAAATATTAAGATCACGGAAAAAAATCACCCGACAGCCGTAGTTTCTTCTTCAAAGTGCTGGGGAAGTGGGGAAGGGAGGGGCGGGTCAGTTCTGAAGATTGGACCATAAATACATATATATGATATGCATATCCACATATGTATATATAGATAAAAAGACTGCTGCACCCCCAACCCGCCCCCAGGTGTGAGGGCAAAAGCACCACAGAGGCAGCTCGGGCCGGGCCCGACGCTGAGGTACGCTGACTCCCGGGCACCTAGATCCAGCGGCTGTAGGGACCAGTGACCTTCGTGTAGGCGTAGGAGGACACGGTGACCGCCGAGTCCGTAGGCACGGCCAGCGCCTCGCCGGCGCGCGCGGCCCCCTTCCT
>NW_006159809.1:4092245-4130926 GCF_000334495.1 Tupaia belangeri chinensis
CGGGGGGAGGACAGGGTGCCCGCCGAGTCGTTAGGCACGGCCAGCGCCTGCCGGGTGGGCACGACCCCCTTCTTCTCCTTCTGCTGGGGCTCGGCGACCATGGCGCCCCCCCACTTGCGCTTCTTGCCGTAGAGCTTGGCTTCCTGCTGGCCCAGGCCCAGCCGGGCAGCCTCCTCCTGCCGTGCCCGCGCCCTCTCGGCCAGCTGCTTCATCTTGGCCTCCCAGAGGGCCAGCCCGTGGTTGGGCTGGTTGAGGTTCTTGTGCTGGTAGAAGACCAGCGAGATGCGGGTGGGGTGGCAGCGGTTGGGTTTCTTGAGCGGCGTGGTGGCGTGCAGCTCCCGCCGGGCACACTCGATGAGGATGGAGCCGTGCGCGGGGGCCACGGCCACGCCGCCGATGTTCTCGTCCAGGAAGTTGTGTTCGCTGTCCGACCACAGCTCTTCCTCCTCCTCCTCGGCACCCTTCTCCTCCTTCACGGCGCCCTTGTTGGGGGGCTCCTCGGCCGTCCCCTCCTCCAGGCTGAAGGGGTCCCACAGCTTCTCCTCAGACTTCAGGGCCCCAAACAGCTTCTCGCTGGAGCCAAGGGGCACACCGAAGGACTGCCAGGCTTTGTCCAGCTGGCTCGCCCCTGGGGTTGGAATCCGTCCCTCTTCCCCTTTCATGGGGTTCCACAACTTGCGTTGGAACCCGGAGCCACTTTTCAGGGTAGAAGTGAAATCTCCTGCCCCCACCCCCCAGGGCTTCTCAGTCAGGCTGGACCCAGCCAGGGCCGAGGTGCTGTTCCCAAACTTGCAGGGGCTCCACGGTTTGCCTCGCAGCCGTCCTCCAGGGTGGGCTGCCGACTGCTGCCCCTCGCCAGCGAACAGCCCCCACTGGCCATCTGGGAAGTGGGAAGGGGTCAGGCAGCTGGCCCCCAGAGAACTGAGCTTGTCAGGGACAATGGTGGCACTCTCCCCAGGAGGGAACACACCCCAGCTGCCACCCACACTGTTAGTCCTCTTGGGGGACAGGCTTGGGCCTCCTGAGTACTGTCCCCACAGGTGATTGGGTCCCCCATTCTGCGATGCCTCGGGCAAAGGTGTTTTGCCCATCTTACCAGGATCTCTGGGTACAGATTCGGCCTGGGCCAGAGGGTCTACTGGTTCTTGCTTGATGGATCTGTTGAAACAGTTGGAGCTCTGAGCAAACGGAGAGGGGTCCCTGGATGCTGGGAGGATCTGGGGGGCCTTGGGAAGCAGGTACTCCTTGGGGCCTGGATAAGCAGGCTGCTGGTGGTGAGGAGTGGGGTGATGGGTGTCTGTGGGAACAGCCTGGCCAGGCAGCTCGGCAAACTCAGCACCACCGTAGGCCGGGCTCAGGCTGCTGTGCAGAGCATGGAGGTCTGGCTTCTTCTCAAAACTGCCACTGCTGCCACTGTGTCCCCAGGCACCGGGGCCCAGGAACTGAGAGGGGAAGACAGGGCTGCTGGATGGAAAGCCATAGTAGCCGAATGACGGCAGGGCGTACTTGGAGTGGAAGCCGTTGACGGAGGTCAGGCTGGGCTGTGCATAGTAGGAGTGGTAGGAGTAGACGCTGCTCACGCTGTAGGGGTCGGAGGGCCGGCAGTTGCCCAGCACCGAGTAGCTCTCCACCACCGCGTTGCCGCTGTACTTGAAGGAGCTGAAGTGGCTCTGAGGCTCCACCTTCAGGGAGGACTTCAGGCCTTGCTGGGACAATCCACCCTTCAGAGACAGGCCTGGGGAGAACAGGAGGCAGGATGGAGAGGGAGCAGATGCCACCCCAGCCTGGGAAGGTCCTGGGCAGAGGACGGGCCGAAACCTCCCCCTTTCCCTGAGATTCCTCTTTTAGGATAAAGGACAGGGTGCATGAGCCATGCACTGCCAGGGCCTGGACCTGCTCTCCGGTGCCACTCAGCACAGCCCCAGCCCTGGCCCCACTGGGGCAGGAAGGAGGTGATTCTGAAGCCCTGGGAGAAGAGGCTCATGCAGCCCACACCTCCTTTCATGTCCTCCTCCCCAGCCTGCCCCAGCAAGTCCCAGAAGTCCTCACTGATGCCAGCACTCAGAGTGCCAAGTCTGGACCACTGCAGGGACCAGGGCCGGAGAAAGGAGAACTCGGATGGCTGATGGCAGCTGACGCGCCCCCACTGCACACCTAGGTACTCTGAAATGATGCTCCTTGCCTCAAATTCTAGAGAGGTGCAGCTAAAGCTGGGGGACACCCCGCGCTCCTCCTCCCCCAAGCTCAGTCCCATGGAGATAACCAGCCCTGTGGAGCTGCTATCATTCTGATGGGCATGGCTCAGCGGAGGCCCCAGGGCGTTTCTGTCTGCAGGTCCTGGCATGATGCAGGACGGTGTCTAGGGTCAGGGAGTGGGGTCCCACAAGGACAGTGCCATTGCCACCACGCACCTGGGTCTGTGGAGATCCCAGCCAGCTCCAGGGCCTCCTGCTTGATCTTCTCAGGAGTGCTCAGCTTCTCCTTCTGCATCTTCTTCTTCTCCTCTGCTGCCTTCCTGGCTTCCACCGGCTGCCGCTGGCGGCAGGACTTGGCAGGCTCCGGCAGGCGCCGGACCTCACGGGGGAAGGCGGTGAGCACCTGGATGGCCCCGCTGCCCACCTTGGCGTTCTGGTTCTCCTCACTGCCAAACTCGTCCGTGCTGGCCATCTTGTACAGGGGGAGCACGTGCAGCTGCTCGTCCTCGGGGATCTTGCCCACGCAGCGATTGTCTTCCTTGGTCAGAGTACAGACCTGCTCCAGGCAGGGGGGAGAGAGCAGACAGACCATTGGGGGACTGAATGCCAGGAGGGTGGGTCTTGAGTACCCCAAACAGCTGGTCCCTTCCCCGCACCGCCCCAACACCAGCCACCCACCAGCCCCGATGCTCCCCACTACTGCCTACGTTCTCATCAGCACATGCATCGTGGACCACAATAGAGTGTCGCCGACACCCAGGCCTGTGCTAGGACTTTCGAAGCACTGCCACCCACATGTCATCCAATCCTAATAAGGCTGAGTGGGGGATGAGATGCTAGCCCTGGGTCACGTGGCGGGCAGAACTGCAGGTCAAGCCCTGCCTGGCCGGCTCACCAGTACACCACCACCGCTGTCATTCCGCACCACCTAGCAGGGCTCAGACTTTGATTCTCCCAAATACTTCAGCTCCTTCTGCTCTTAAAATACTTTCCCTTCTTATGAACAACTCTACAGGCTGGCTATTAAAAATTTGGGCAAGCAGGGAACCAGCAGTTAGCGTAATGGCTATGTCGCTGGACTCCCATGTAGTCGACTGCGGTTCCTGTCCCGGACCCGGTGGCTTAAAACTCACACCGGGTGCATGTGCGTGCGTGCCCAAGATCCCGAGAGGAGAACGGGGGAGAAGGGATTGCAGTGTGGCCATCCCCCCTGGGGGGTGATTTCTTGCTTTCTGTCTCTGTCTCTTTGATGAGTGCACGTGCCCTATATATAGCAAAAGTTTCTCTTTTTAAAAAAAAATCATCTCGGGACCAGCAGTTAGCGTAATGGCTATGTCCCTGGACTCTCATGTAGTCGCCCGCGGTCCAAGTCCCAGACCCTGTGGCTTAAACTCACGCCGGGCGCATGTGCGTGCATGCCCAAGATCCCAAGAGGAGAATGGAGAAGAAGGGATTGCGGCGTGGCCAGCCCCCCTGGGGGGTGATTTCTCGCTTTCTATCTCTCTGTCTCTCTCTGTCTTTCTGGTGAGCGCTCGTGCCCTATAGTAAAAAAAAAAAAAATCCTCTCCAAAAAAAGATCTCTATAATCCCACCACTCAGAAACAGTCACTGTAAATGCTTGGGGTATATACTCATACACACACACACACACACACACATACACACACACACACACAATTACTTTTTGGTAATTAAAAAGAATTATATTATGCATATGGTCTTGAAATAACTTAATTTTTTTCTTAACATAGTATCTTTTCTTAAGCATTAAATATAAGAGCTGCATAATATTATTCTATTGTGTTGATGTGTTAGTTTATTTAAATAATCCTTTATTACTGACCATTTAAACTTGTTTTCAATTTTTCCTTACTATAAACAATGCTTTGGAGCTGGCAGGTGGCGTGGTGGTTAAGGATGCTGGACTCCCACATGGCTGACTGTGGTTTGAGTCCCGGACATGGTGGCTTGCTTTTTCACTTTCTCTCTCTCTTACTCTGGCCCTCTCTGGTCAAAAAAAAAAAAATTTAAAAAAAAAGTCGCTGGGGAACCAGCAGTTAGCGTAATGGCTATGTCGCTGGACTCCCACGTAGTCGACCGCGGTTCGTGTCCCGGACCCGGTGGCTTAAAACTCACACCGGGCGCGTGTGCGTGCGTGCCCAAGATCCCGAGAGGAGAATGGAGGAGAAGGGATTGCGGCGTGACCATCCCCCCTGGGGGGTGATTTCTCGCTATACATATATATATATATGTATATATATATATATATATATATATATGTAAAGTTAAATAAAATAATTCTTAAGAACAAAAAAAAACCACACAATGCTTTTAGAAATATACTCTTAGCTAAATTTTTAAAGACATTTAATTCCTTTGAATAAATGCTGTAAGGTAGCACATGTTGAAAAACTGCCCCGGAATGATTCTGATTCTCAGTCATACCAATAAAATGTTCCAATGTTCGGATTTTCCTATAGTTTTAGATAATTTTGCCATTAATTTCTTAAAAACTTTTTGCTTATCAAGATGAATCTTGTGGGGCCAGCAGGTGGCATGGTGGTTAAGGCGCTAGACTCCCACATGGTTGACTGTGGTTCAAATCCTGGACCTGGTGGCTTGATTTTCTCACTTTCCCACTCTTTTTCTCTCTCTGGTCAAATTGAAAGATGATAATAATAAGTAAAATTAGGGACCATCAGATGGCATAATGGTTATGTTGCTGGTCTCCCTCGACATCTGTCTGTCTCTCTGGTGAGCACACATGTCCTATATAAAAAGATCTTTCATAAATAAATAAAATAAAATAACCTTTTTTCCCTTCCTTTTTTAGAGTTTTACTATAGAGTGTATGCACTTGCTGAATAGAGACAGAGAAAGATAATGGGAGGAAAAGTGAGAAATCACCCCCTAGGAGGATGGCTAAACACAATCCCTTCTCCATTTTCCTCCTGGATTTTGGGTCTGCACACATACACACCCAGCATGATTTTCAAGCCACCAGGTCCAGGATTTGAACCACAGTCAACCATGTGGGAGTCTAGCGCCTTAACCACCATGCCACCTGCTGGCCTCAAAATAAATAATCCTTTTTTTAAAAATAAAAGAACTATTTATTTATTTAATTCCATGTTATTATTTTTTCATATGACCAGAGAAAGAGAGAAAGGGAAAGCCAGAAAGCAAGCCACCAGGTCCAGGACTTGAACTGCAGTTGGCCATGTGGGAATCCAATGCCTTTAACTACTACCCCAACTGCCGGCCCCTAAAATCAATAATTCTTTTTGTCGTTGTTGTTAAAATTTTATTTATTCACTGATTATTTTATTTTTACGGGGTTGGGGGGGAGTGAGAAAGCAAGCCACGAGGTCCGGGACTTTGAACTGTGGTCAGCCATGTGGGAGTGTCCAGTGTCTTAACCACCATGACACCTGCTGGCCCCCAAAATAAATATTTCTTTAAAAAAAGATGACCCTTGTGGTTGGTTTGCACTTTCTGGTTGCTAATGAGGTCTGATGTTCTTCAGGTTTCCTCTCTACTTGGTATTGACTGTATCTTGTTTTCTGTGCTCTTGATGCTCTGGTATCTGGAGCCTGGACCCTGGATGGTCTGCCCTCCTGAGGCCTAGCTAATTCCTAGAGGGAGTGCACAACTCCCCTGGTGGTGCACCCTCGACGTACAGCCCAGAGCCCACACCTCCAGGCGTCGCCTTTAGCAAACTCACAGAGCAAGCTCATATTCTCCCTGTCCTAAAGCACCCCAGTGCCAGGTACCAAGCAACCCCGAAGTACAGAGCCTGCTGAGATTATTCCAACTCTCCTACCCTAAATGTACTCAGGGTATCTACCCTTCCTTTGCCTCCTGGACAACCCCGGGGCTCCCCCACGCTCATCTCCACCCCCTTGGCCCCCACAGCATGCCACGCTTCCTGTTTCTAGGAATCTGTGAGTATAAACCAAAGTCTTTCTTTGTGACAATCATTGCTGGTCTGCATAGCCTACTGTAGCTCAGTAAAATGAATCCTGGGTAGACTTGAACACCGCTCTCTGTCTTCCTTCTTCTCCGAGTTTTACACCTTTGCCTATTTTTATGTTAACTATTCATTTTTTATCATTTACATAAGGTCATCTTTGCATATTAAAGTTATCACTTCATCACTTCTTATACATACGATGGCACGTGCATGGGCACATGGAGCTACGTGTATGGGCAGCTGCCGTTCACGTTCTGGTGCTCATCCGACATGTGAGTATACACGACGGTGCACAGTTACATAAGACTTACACAAGGGGATCACATCACACATATGTGCTACTCTATTACCGGCTTTACTTTCTTTTTAAAAAAATAATGCTGGAGGGTACATGTACCCGAGTGAGAACAGGGTAGGGGGTGGGGAGTGAGAAAGCGCCCCCTAGGGGAGTGGTCTTGCCATAATCCCTTCTCTACTATTTCTCCTTTCAGGATTTTGGAGACACACACACACACACACACACACACACACACACAGACACACAGACACACACACGCGCACGCCCAGAGTGTTTCATTAACCACCATGCTGTTAATCGTGTGGGACCCAACTTTAACCACCATACCACTGACTGGCCCAACCTGCCTTTCTTAATCCAAGGATGACTCAAGTTATCCATTTTGTACTGGCCTTTCTTATTTTTCATTTTATAATATTTTACTAGAAAACACATGTGCCTACCAGAGACAGAAACAGAGAAAGAGGGAGAGAGAAAGCACCACTGCCCTCAATGGGGCACGGTCACTCTATAATTCCTTCCCTATTTGTCCACCCTAGACTAGGATGGAGATAGATAAAATCAGTAATCGGCTGGCAATATTACAACGGCTATAGCTGAGATACAAAGGCTAGACTATAAACAACTATATGCCAACAAATTAGAAAGTCTAGATGAGAAGGACAGATTTCGGGATAAACACAAGTTACCTCGCTTGAATCAGGTTGAAACGGAAAGCCTGAAAAGATCAGTAACAACTGCAGAGATTGAAGCAGAGCTAAACAGGCCCCCAAGAAAGAAAAGCTCAGGTCCGGATGGCGTCACTGCCGAATTGTACAAAACACTCAAAGACGAGCTAGCCCCAATCCTTCTCAAAGTACCCCTAAAGATTCAAAAGGAAGGAACCCGTTCAAACTCCTTTTACAAAGCCTCTATTACTTTGATGCCAAAGCCAGACAAGGGTATAACTTAAAAACCTATAGACAAACATCCCTAATGAATACTGACACAAACATTTTCCCAAAGACACTAGCAAACCGAATCCAACAACACAACAGGAAGACTATGCACCACGACCAGGTAGGCTTTATCCTGGGAATGGAAGAATGGTTCGACATACATAAAACAATAAATGTAATATACCACATTAACACAAAGAAAGAAAAAAATCGTAGTCATATCTATAGATGCTGAAAAAGCATTTGATAAAAATAAAACATCTCTTCAAACCAAATAAAACATCCCTTCAAACCAAACCAACTCAGCAAAATTGGGGTAGAAGGGACATTCTTCAACATAATGAAAGCCACATATGACAGACCTACTGCAAGCATTATGCTGAATGAGGAAAAGCTAAAAGCCTTCCCATTAGAAACTGAAACAAGACAAGGCTGCCCTGTGAGTTTGCTAAAGGCGACGCCTGGAGGTGTGGGCTCTGGGCTGTACGTCGAGGGTGCACCACCAGGGGAGTTGTGCGCTCCCTCTAGGAATTAGCTAGGCCTCAGGAGGGCATACCGTCCAGGGTCCAGGCTCCAGATACCAGAGCATCAAGAGCACAGAAAACAAGAAAATAGGGACCAGCAGTTACTACAATGGCTATGTCACTGGACTGCCATGTAGTCGGCCACAGTTTGAGTCCCGGACCCGGTGGCTTAAACTCACACCGAGCGTGTGTGTGTGCATGCATGCGTGCCCAAGATCCTGAGAGGAGAATGGAGGAGAAGGGATTGCGGCGTGGCCATCCTCCCCGGGGGGTGATTTCTCGCTTTCTGTCTCTCTGTCTCTGTCTGTCTGGTGAGTGCACGCGCCCTATAGCAAAAAAAGGAAAAAAAAAAAGAAAAAGAAAAAAACAAGAAATACAGTCAATACCAAGTAGAGAGGAAACCTGAAGAATATCAAGCCTCATTAGCAATCAGAAAGTGCAAACCAACCACAAGAGTCATCTATTTTTTTTTTAAAGAATTATTTACGAATGAGCAGAAGGTGTAATGGTTACGTTGATGGACTCCCATGTAGTCAATCATAGTTTGAGTCCCAGATCCAGTGGCTTAAAACTCATGCCAGGTGCATGTCCATGTGTGCCCATGATCCCAGGAAGAGAATGGAGCAGGGATTGTGGCATGGCCATTCCCCCTGGGGAGTGATTTCTCACTTTCTGCCTCTCTGTCTCTCCGATGAGCACACATGCCCTATATTGCTCAAGGATCTGCTGTCACTTAATCCCTCACCTACTTCAGCTCTTCTCACACCTTCGCTGCCACCACATTATTTCACACTGTCGGCAGGGGCTGTTCTATTCCCCGGCATGCAGAGCAGTTCTGGGGCGAGTCGGTTCTCAGTAACCACGTGTTCAATGAAGGAATCAAGGCACTGTTTGCATTTAAACCCAAGTGTCTACAGAGACCCAGACCCCCGCTCTGGATAACAAGGGGCTCCAGGTGCCCCAGGATCTCCATCCGGCAGTGCCCCCCTAACACACGCACACACGCCAATCTCGCCTATCATGATGGTGAGGGTTTCCTCTGAAAAGTAGAAAGGCCCCTCCCAGAGTTCTGAGAATCCTCTCTTCATGCCCCTACTCGAAGCCCTCCTTGCTGCATGGATGCAGTCGGGCTTCCTCCCAGGCTGGTCCCACCGGGACCTGTGAAAGGGCTCCACCGTCCTTACCACAGTGCACCCATTGTAGAGGTTGTGCTGGTCCTTGTGGGCGTGGGCACAGAAGTCCATGCAGGCTGTGACCCCCGAGAAGGGCCGTCCTTCCTTCAGCCCCAGGCGGCAGTCGATCGCTATCTCCTCGTTGGTCACCTGCGTGGATGGCCAAGGAGAGCAGCTCACGTGACCTGACTGCACCTGGCAAGGCCAGGCCTCGGCGGGAGGGCGGTCAGGGAGCATGGTCACCTTGCACTTGACGACAGGAGAGAGACTTCCCGACTGACAGACCCCAGCTCCAAAAGGGTTACTTTTAAGCCTCTGTAGAATTAGAATGACTCCCTTTGGGTTATTTTGAATCCCCCTTGCCTGGGCTTGACCAGGAGACACCAGACAGGAAGTGGAGGGTAGCTGGGGATGGCGGTGAACTCCAGGGGCAGAGGCGATACGGGGTGGGTGCAGTTAGTTTGGTGTAAAGGGGTCTTATTAAAGAACTACTTCACTGCCTTTACTGTGGGCTAGGCGCCCCCATAGGAGCCGAAAGGAAGCAGCTCTCTCACTTCCCAATGCTGGGGAGCCCAGGAAGACAGGTGGGAAGAGAAAGGGCCAGAACCCAATACCTGGTTCTGATAGGCCTGAGGGGCCAGCCGCTTGTACAGGGGAGCAACTTCGGTGGCCAGGTCCTGGAAACTCTTCCGGAGCACTTCTTCCTGCAGAGAGAAGAGCAGTCACACATCCAGAGGGGCTCCACTTGACAAACACTGCACCCTGGAAAGGACCCACCACCATCCGAGGTATCACTGGGAAGGGGGGAAGTCAGTGTCTTTACTGTGTGGTCCCCTGGGAAGGATATGGGACCATGTCCATTTTAAAGTCGGGGGACACTGGAGACTAGCAGTTGGCAAATGGCTATGTTGCTGGACTCCCACATAGTCTATCATGGTTCGAGTCCCAGACCCGGTGGCTTAAATTCACACCAAGCACGTGTGCTTGCATGCGTGCCCAAGATCTTGAGAGGAGAATAGAGGAGAAGGGATTGCAGCATGGCCATCCCCCCTGGGGGGTGATTTCTCACTTTCTGTCTCTCTCTGCCTATCTGGTGAGCACACATGCCCTATAGCAAAAACCTCTCTCAAAAAAAGAAAAAAGTTGGGGGACCCTGAAGCTCACAAAAATAAAACAAAAAAAACCCAAACAAACAAACAAACAAAAACACTGCCCACTGAGGTCATCCTGACTGCTAAGCTACTGCTCCTCCCAGCTCAGAACACAGAGAGCAAGCTGTTGCTTCCAAGTGCTGAACACCCCAGGGTAGAGGTGGGTACAGTAGGCACAGAAAACGATGAGCAACAAGGATGGGTCCTTCCTCCTGTGCTACAGAAAGACATGTGAGGCCACCCAGACTGTGCTAGAAATTCAGCCAGTCTTGGGACCAACAGTCGGCGGAATGGTTACATTGCTGGACTCCCACATGGTCGACCACGTTTAGTGTTCCAGATCTGGCGACTTAAAACTCTGCCAGGTGCATGTGCGTACACATCCAAAATCCGGAGAGGAGACTGGAGAAGGGACTGCGGCATGGCCACCCCGTGCCCCAGGTGATTTCTTACTTTCTGTCTCTCCGACGAGCGCAGATGCCAGCCAGTCCAGCCCTGAGCCTGTCATGAGCCAGGTGTGTAGAGGAACCTACTGCTAGCTCTAGCTTAGGCTGTAGGGCACGTACGCTCGCCGGACAGAGGAAGAGTAGGAGGGAGAGACAGAGAAAAAGAGAGAGAAAGAGAAAATGAGATATCACCCCCCAGGGCAGGGCAGATGACTACACCACAATCCCTACTCCTCTGAGGATCTGGGGTATCCACACACACATGCCTGGCATGTTTTTCAAGCTGCTGTGTCCAGGACTTGAACCAGGCAGTTGGTCATGTGGGATCTAGCTTCTTTGACCTCCACGCCACCTGCTGGCCCCTAGCTAGATCACGCCATCTAATGTGTTATTCACAAGTCACACGTGGCCACTGAAGTACGATTTTCGTTCAAACTAGATACAGTGCCACGTTCAGGCCCTCAGTCGCACTAGCCACATTTCAAAGTTTCCACAGCTACCTGTGGCCCTCTGACTCCTGTACAGGACAGCAGGGCACATTCCACCACAGAAAGTCCCAGCGGATGGCACTGTTTCAAAGCTCAGCCCCAGGTCACACTGGAAAATTTGGGCACTCACAGCCTCTCTCTGGCCCTTACCAAGGTAGCAGTAGGGCTTGTGTGGGCTCCAAGAGGCCTTGGGCACAGACGGGAAGAGCTCATGAAAAAGCAAGCAGGGGGAGAGGAAAACCATGGGAACAGAACATTGAGACCAGTGGTCCAGCTGCCCATCCAGTGGGGAGGCAGGGCTGTGAGACACTCCTGACCTAACCAGCCCGGGCCAGCAGGGCCCAGCCACCTCCCCAGCTGCTGCCCCGAAGCGGCCGCCAGCACAGTGGGCCTGAAGCCAGCACAGCACAGAGTGAGGCTCTTGAGCCCTGGGAAATGCAGGCCTCGGTTATCCAGGTCCTGCCTTCACCATTCACTGGCCACGTGGCCTTGGGCAAGCCATTTGCCTTGTCTGTAAAGTGAGAGGAGACAGGATCTAGATCATTGCAGTTGTGAAAATACCGGCCTAATTCTGAGGTGCTCAGCACGGCGCCTAGAGCACAGTAAGAGCACAGGAAATGGAACACGGGCAGTAGTTAGAAGAAATCCAGTTTTCTTTAAAATTTCCAGAGGGTATATATGCAAGAGAGAGAGAGCGAGTGAGAGAGAGAGCGAGAGAGAGAGAGAGAGAGAGAGAGCGAATCTCTCCAATGGGGCGTGGTCACATCACAATCCTCTTTCTCTATTTCTCTATCTTGTCAGGATTTGGGGCAGGCACATACATGTGCCTAGTGTATGTACATTTCAAACTGCTGGGGCCAGGATTCAAACCGTGGTTGTCATGTGGGATCCAGTTCCCTGTGCACAGAGCTTAACTGCTGCATTACAGGGCCACCTGAGAAATTTGAGAAATTCAACCAATGTCTTTCATTCCTGGGAATTCTTAGCTCCTGGTAGTCTGAGAAGCTCCCTGTTCACTGAAAAAAACTGCATTTGCTGCTTCAGGGGGTGCAGGGGGAGTGCAAGTCTATGATCAAATTAGACTATTTTAAGCTCACATAATAATGTAAAAGCCAGGTTTTGGGGGGAAGAAAAGCGTTCTGTATTTGCGAATGCTTCCTTTTACTTAAGAAGAAGCAGAGCTTGGAACTCAGAGCACACTATATAAGGGATGTGGAGCAGACATGTGCCCAAGGGCAGCCCTGCTTGGCGAGAATGGGTGAGGTCCTTCTGATGCTCGGAGCATGGAAAGGTCTGGGAGGTTGAGACTAGAATCAAGATGTTGCCAGGATCCTCCTGAGGACCCCTCCCTCAGGCAGAAGCGAGGAAGGCTGGAGGAGAAATGACAGAGAGCCGGATAGGAGAGCGTCTCCCTCACACCTGGAACTCTGGGTGGAGACCTCTCAGACGGTCGTCACAGCACAGGCCAGAGGACAGCGGCAGAGAGGAAGGCCCGAGCTGTGCGTGCAGTGGAGACCCGAGGCACTTTGACCTGTGGTCCTGTGTCTAGGAAGGGGAAGGCCCTCTAGGCGGGAGTCCAGGTGAGACGACTAGAGAGAGCCCTCATGTCTAGCAGCCATGCTGTGTAGACGCCATTCATTGCTCAAGGACCAGGCCAGGCCCACGGCACAGACACAGCGAGAGCCTGGACGGCCAGATGACCATGCAGAGACATGTGCTCCACAGCCAGGCAGGATGTGGCATGCCTGGAAGGCCAGCAGACATCCAGGAACCAGAGGCCCCTCTTCCTGCTCCACCTCCCACAACGGAAAAGACACATCTTGAGAAGGATGAACGAGAAAGTGACCATCGAGAGTGTCAAACTCTGATGAGAAAGTTGGATATGTATCTTAAATACTCAAATATTCACCTTAAAAAATAGTCTTAGAAGACTATTTACACTGCAAAGGCCTGAGGCACCTGTAACAAGCAAGGCTAATATTTGTGCTTCGTGCCCCTCCCACACACCCCACACACCTTGTCTGACAGTGAGGTAAGGTCAGTCTTTAAAGATGGAGTAAAGCACGTTATGTTTTCTGCACAATTGGGTCATGGCAGGCCAGTGACACCTCCCCCTGGACTCATAACAGCACCAAGGAGGAAGGGGTGAAGGCTTACCTCTTTGGGATTGTCCCCCACGAGGCGGAACTTGCGAGGCGTCTTGCTCCGAGCGTATTTGCAGCCATTGAAGTACATGCTCCAAGAACAACCAAAGGAGAAGGAGGCACCGCAGGTGTTGGGGTCTTTGCCTTGGCAAGCGCAGGTCCGGCTGCAACGCAAGGCACGGGTTAGGCACACAAGTGCTGTCTACCTTTGTCCTGGCGTGTTCCTCCTCCCTGGAGGGGAGGCCCTGCAGAGGCTTGGGGTTCCCCAGCCTCCCAGCGACTGAGACTTACCCTTCCCCGCCCCCTACTCCTTGCACAAGTTTTCAGGAGTATGAAGCCAGCTCTGAGCAACCTGTTCTCCCCCACCCGAGCCAGGTGTAACCCACAGTCTGTTGTTGGGGGTGCTCTGAGTTGTTTGAGACAAAGTGGGGAAAATCTAGTAAAAAAACCAAGGTTTATACTTCGTCTTAACTTTAATAACTTTTCTGTAGTGCTTTTTATACAGGGTCTTGCCCTGTTGCAGTCCTCCTGTCTCAGCCCCTCAGCTGCTGGGATCACAGGCACGTGCTACCACACTCGACCGTTCTCATTAAGACCTGACTAGCTCTAAACAGATCACAACCCAGGAAAGGTGAACCTCAGGGTTTAAACATGCGTGTTTCCTACAGCCCAGGCCTGACACAGGTTACTAAACAAATACACGCCGATATTAAAATTCAATGCTTACTAAAATCTGGAAACCACACCAATGCCCTAACTGGGGAGTGGATAAACACACTGTGATCCACACATACAGTGGAATACCACTCAGGGCTAAAGAGGAGAGCCGCTGGCGTGCACCCCCACAGTGATGGACCTCCAAACCACCATGCTCAGCTGAAGCCAGACTGGAAAGACAACACGCTGTATGACCCCATTTATGTGATGTTCTTGCAAAGGAAAACCCGTGGAGCAGGAAACAAGATCTGTGGATGCCAAGAGCCGGGGGCGGGGCTTGCTAATGAAGGGCACGGGGTGTTTGGGGACACGAGGGAACTGTTCTATCTGGTGGTGGTGGCGGTGGTCACTACATGACTGTACGCATTCATCAAAAGTCTCTACATTGTACCCCTAAAATAATGAATTTTACTGTAAATAAATGCACTGTAATAAAAATACAACTAGGCAAAAGGGGCAGCCAGGTGGCATGGTGGTTAAGGTACCTGGATCCCACATGCCTAAGTGCATGGCTTGAGTCCCAGACTAGTGGTTTAAAAAACATGCTGGGCACGTGTGCGTGTGCCCAGAATTCTGAGAGGAGAATGGAGAAGAAATGAGGTGTGGGCATCTTCCCGCCAGGGTGTGGGGGTTCTCACTCTCTTTCTGCCACTTTCTGGCAAGTGCATGCACCATTACAGCAATTTTTTTAAAAAGTTAAAAAGGGGAAAAAAAAAAACGCTGCTAAGTGTAGGTTTTATAAACACCACTGATATCTCATATTTGAGGGGCCAATCTACTTTTTCACACTTGATACGTGAGAGCTCAGCACTGAGTGGGTTTACCAGGGAAGCGAGGCCAAGCTGACAGATGGCCAGGCCAGGGCCAGAACCCCGTCAGGATCGTGAGTGAGCGCTGCTCAACCACAGGCCTCTCTGCACGACAAACCGTGCCCAAGCAGGGCGAGACCTTTCCCCGACCCGACGCTCCCGCACACGGCTGCCCCGCCACCTACTCGTCGTTGAGGCCGCATCTCCGGCTGGTGGGGTTCCCATACTTCCGGAGGGTGTCAGTGAGCTCCTGGTAGAGGGTGTCTCCGAGGCTGCGGGGGATGCCCTCCCAGGCCAGGATGAGGATGACGATGACCGCGTTCTGGCAGTGGTGGCCCGCGCGGTGCCGCACTAGGCACAGCAGCTTCTCCTCTAGCGTGTGCCTGCGGATCACCTGTGGGGACATGAGCAGCGCCGTGAGCCAGCATGCCTATGTGTGGGTGCCACACGCCCCTCGCTGCCACACAGACCGGGGGTGCAGGCCTGCAGGGTATAGTGTCTGAGGGGCGCCATGACCTGGCAACAGCAACCACACTGGTTAAGAGGCCATTATAATTAGGGAACAAAACCCACAAAAGATATTTGAGAGCAAAATAAAAAAAATACTACGAAGTCTAAATTATTAATGATGTACATAGGCTTAGGAGTAAAAATACACAGATAAAACTGTGAGCTGAAACAGTCAGAGGTTTTTGCATTGCCCTAAGATACTTGCAGAGAAAATGCTGCATACCTGTGTGTTTTCAGTTAAAAAGCGAGGGGCCCAGCACTGTGAACACTTTGGCGGTTTCTCAAAAGCTAAACATAGAGTTACCATATATGATCCAGCAGTTTCGCTTCCAGAAATACACCCCAGGGAAGTGAGAGCAGGGGCTCGGGTCCTCGTCTGCCAGCGTTCACTGCAGCATTATTCACAACAGCCAAAGGCGGGGGCACCGCGGCCGGTAACAGATATGGAGATACATGCAACTATCGCCTGGCCAGAAAAGGAAGGAAAGCCGGGCACCCGCTACACCACGGGTGAGCCCTGAGGACGTGGTGCTAAGTGAAGTCAGCCAAACACAAAAGGACACGTGTATGATTCCAGCGACGTGAGGTACCTGGAGTTTATTCAGAGAGACAGAGAGTGGATGGGCGGTCATGGGGGTCAGGTGGGAGGGACTGGGGAGTCACCGTCAATGAATACAGAGTTTCGGTGTGTGATAATGAAGCAGTTTTGAAAAACAGATGGTGGGGGCCAGCAGGTGGTGTGGTGATTAAGGCGCTGGACTCCCACATGGTTGACCACGGTTCAAGTCTCAGACTTGCTTTCTCACTTTCTCTCTCTCTCTCTGTCTTTCTCTCTCTCTGGTGAGCACACACGCCCTATAGCAAATTAAAGATAGTAACAAAATAAATAAATACATAAGTAAGTAAGTAAATAAAGATGGTGGTGACAGTTGCATGACAGCGTTAATGTACTTAACGACACTAAAAAAGGGTTAAAACGGCATTTTGTTATGCATGTTTCCCACAATTAAAAACAGTAATTTACCAAGAAAGCGCTGACCTGCAGGCATTACACGGGCAGACTGCATCGTATATGCATTCTCTCGCCACAAAGCTGTTTCTAAAACGGGCAACGGTGCTGGACACTGCACTGTCCTGCTGCTAGGATCCACGCCCTTATGTCCAGGTCCTCGCTCACCCCCAACACTGTCCAAACTCACAAAAAGATGTCAGGGCAGGGTCAGCTCCACGGTGCAGCAGGCTGCGCTGCTCAAGAGAAGTCAGATCCCACACGGAGACTGCAGTTCGAGTCCCTGTGTGGTCAGCCTGAAACACACCAGACGCCAGTGCTCAAGACCAGTCTTGAGGACGGAGATTATGGCATGACCAGACCCCGTGGAGGGAGCTCAATTCTCTCTCTCTCTCTCTTTTGCACATCCGCTCTATCATGACTAAAGAGGAAAAAATAGTTGTGTTGGTGCAAGGGCCCTGGGAACTGGGTATGAGGTGGCTGAATCCCCTGAAGGATCCTAAGTGATTCTGTGACCAGACAGGGGAGCAATGAGGGCAGGTTGGAGAAGGTCTCTGAGTAGCAGCTGAGGGACAAGGACTTGGGGTGGGGACTCTACAAAGGCCTGTGAGCAGGTGGCTGATATACACAGTTTCAAATTCTAGAATGGGGAGTGGATGGTTAGGAGGAGGGCAACAGGGAGGCCAGCTGGAAAACCACTGAGTGAACACAAGCAAAATGAGTCCAAACCTCACCAGAGGGTGGTGTGTGTGCATGTGTGTGTGTGTGTATGTGAGGAGGGATAGGAAAAGAAGTGGATTCCTGAGACTTTGAGGAGAACCATGATATTGGAACCACATGACTGCAGGGGATGAGGGACGGAGAAGTTGTAAGAAACTTCCACATTTTGTGGCCTAGGAGATGAGTGGGCATGACAGTTGTTTATGGGCCAGTTACACAGGCACACACTGAGGTCACGGCGTTCCGGAACACCTGAGTAGCTGTTTCCAGAAGGTCTTGGGGAACAAGCTAGGGGTCAGAAGATGCCCGGGCCGCACAGACTTGGTCATGAGTGGCAACGCAGAGACATCATGAGGACAGCGAGGTAGGCTATGCAAACGAGGAAAGGGAGCCAGAGGTGAGACTGGCCGGGGAGTGCACCCGACAAGGTGGGGAGCACCTGCCCATCAAAGGGGGATGCATCAACCACTGCCTGGTGGGACTTTTGGCCTAGTGTAGTGAATTCTTCCGATTTCACAAGAAATTGGGAATCCAGATTTTCACGTGAAATCCCCTTTTAAAAATATGAACACTTGGGCCAGCAGATGGCATGGTGGTTAAGGTGGCTGGATCTCATTTGGGGGAGACTACAGTTTTGAGTCCTGGACCCAGTGGCTTAAAAACACACACCAGGTGCATTTGTGTGCACGCTCACCGCTCCCCCGCCAAGGGGGTGATTTATCATTTTCCGCCCTCTTTCTTCCCCTGGTAAGCACTCGTACCCTGCTGCAAATTAAAAAAATATGAGCACCACTTTCAATTGTTTAAAAAGAACTGTTTATTTTATTTTTATTTATTATTACTTTAAAATATGCAACAGGGTATGTGCACTCAGCAGAGACAGAGAGAGAGAGAAAAGTGAGAAAGCAAGCACCAGGTCTAGGACTCACATCAAGGTCAGTCATGTAGGATCCAGAGCCTTAACCACCATGCCACCTGCTGGCCCTTCAATTTGTTTTTATCATACTAAAATCTACATAACAAAATGTACTATTTTAACTTTTTTTTTAAAGAGATTTTTGCCTTAGGGCACAGGCACTCTTAGTAGAGAGAAAGACTGAGATGTGAGAGGCAAAGTGAGAAATCAGCCCCAGAGGGGATGGCCACACCGCAAATCCTTTCTCCTCCTGGGATCCTGGGTACACAGGCACATGCACCTGGCGAGAGTTTCAAGACACTGGGTCCAGGACTCCAACTGGGGTTGGCCATGTGGGAGCCCAGCAATGTAACAACTACGCCATCTGCTGACCCCTCTAATTAATTTTTTTTTTTTTAAAAGAGATTTTTGCTATAGCCTGTGTGCTCACCGGAGAGACGGATAGCCAGAAAGTGAGAAATCACCCACGGGGAATGGCCACGCCGCAATCCTTTCTCCTACATTGTCCTCCTGGATTTTGGGAATGCATGCACACGTGCCCAGCATGAGCTTTAAGCCAGTGGGTCTGGGACTCAAACTGCAGTCGACTATGTGGGAGTCCAGTGCCGGAACCATTACGCCATCTGCTCTCCCTCTTTTAACCATTTTTAAGTGTACCTTTTAGTGGCATTCGCACTGCTGTGCCACCATCAACACCACTCATCTCTCTGGGACTTCTTCATCTTGCAAAACTGAAACTGTATTTGTCTAACAATAACTTCCCATTCTCTCCTCTGGCCAGTCCCTACTTTCTGTCTCTGGATTTTACTCCTCTAGGTACTTCACGTAAGTAGAATCGTACACAGTATGTGTCCTTCTGCGACTTTTGGATTTGACCTTCTGGTTTAGTTTTACCCAGCGCGGTGTCCTCAAGGTCCCTCCATGCTGCAGCACGTGTGGATTCCCTCCCACCTGTGAAGGGTACTCTGCACGCCCAACAAAACACATCTCAGGCTGCGAGTCTCTGCTCCGAAGCACGCCAGGCACAGCGCCTCCCTGCTGAGGCAGACTGCCTCCTTGTTTTTAAAACTGTATCTTGCGGGACCAGCAGTTAACGCAATGGCTATGTCGCTGAACTCCTGTGTAGTTGACCATGGTTCGAGTCCTGGACCCGGTGGCTTAAACTCACGCCGGGCGCATGTGCGTGCTAGCCCAGGATCCTGGGAGGAGAATGGGAGAGAAGGGATTGCGGCGTGGCCATCCCCTCTGGCGGGTGATTTCTCACTTTCTGTCTCTCCGCCTCTCTCTGTCTTCTCAGTGAGTGCACGCGCCCTATAGCAAAAACCTCTTTTAAAAAAAATAACTGTACCTGGAAAACTGGCAGCACATGAATGCAACACAAAGTCGCAGACCGTGTTGAAACATCCTCCACAACCGCATGCTGTCCTGCAGACTGCGCCGGACACATGGGTGTCTGTGGACACTGATGAGACAGTGGTCCCTGTGCAAGGCTTTTCAAGGTGCCATGGCTGACTCCCTGACCGCCCAGGGCAGCTCACTGCTCACTGCACTCATGGGCCATGTTCAGAGCACACGGAGAGACACTCAACCAGCCACAGCTGTGACTGAGCCCATGGCACTTCCACTCCCTGAGTGACAAGCACACCAAGGTCATTAGACAGTCTGTGGCCACAGCCTCACAGGCCGATGAGTGCCACTAAAACAACTGTAAGAAAGCAGCAGAGAGGGGCTCCCTACGCAGCAGGATGAAAGGCACACAGGTGTAGAGTTGAAGGCATGGACACCCCGCCACCCGAGCATGGCGACACAGTCGGTGCACACGCTGTCACGGAGTCATCGACGCGCCAAGCGTGGGCAGGAACTCCCTGAGCACTGAATGAGAGCAGTACGACACGTAGCTGAAACCAAAGACTGTCCTCCCATAATTCCCACCCATGGGGTTTCCCCAGGAAGTCTATGCTACCGTGCCCCGAGGGGCCTTCAAATACCTGCCTTCTGCCCTCCATTAACTGTCACACACTGGGCCAAACGGCGCTTCCAAGGGTCTTCTACCAATAGCCCATCTGTGCTGTGTGCCATGTTTATTTCTGGCATTTATTCTGAGCCTCTGGGATGCTACCAGGTCCCCTCTCCCTCCTTGACACAGCATCTTTGGTAACTCACAGTACAGGTCACCTTAAAATCGGAGCTGGCCAGAGGGCCCCCTGGGTTCACCTACTGTTTTCTCATACCATGCTCTCAACACACACACGCTGGGCCCCCATGCTGTGCCCTGAATCTGTCCCCCAAATCCAGTCAAGTCTAGAGCTTGCCAGACACACTGCTTCTGGCTGAAGACACTGCTTAGGGGTGGGGAGGGTGTCCGAAGCCGCGAACACAGACGTGAGCCCTGCTGGGACACAAAACCTGGGCTCCAGACATGAGACCAGGTAGGGCGGGAGACCCAGACCCATGGGAGGCGGCGTGGCCACGGGGCACTGCTTTGGATGCCAGAGAACGTGCCCTCCTCTGTACTTGTGGGTCACCTCCTCTCCAAGCTCCATGGGAGGGGGGAGTCTTTAGACAAGTCCTTCTACCAAAACACAGGGTATTTGGCAGCTATGTGGCCAAATAAAAAACCCTGAAGTCCACTGCGCTGGAGGAGATGGCAAGGAAAGAAAAGACCCTCGGCACCACCATTTTCCGCCATGGTAACCGTTCTGTGATCAGCCCAGGGGCCTGGGCATGCTAGACGCTGTTGCTCTGGAGGCTATGGCCAATGGATGGCCTGGGCTCTGTGAGCTGGGCCCAGCAGTGAGACAGGGAGACCCTATCTGAAAGAGTTGGGTGTGCTGGTGCATGCCTGTGGTCCCTGCTACTCACGAGGATGAGTCGGGAGGATTGCAACACAGCAAGAACGCAGCATGATAAGGTCTTACAAATAAAATACAATTAAAAAAAGAAGTTGTGTGATCTACCATCCATTTGTTTTTCCCATAGAAATGACTCCCTGGCCCATTCAGTGGCACGGCAGTAGCACACTGTTCAAGTGTGCTGGATTGGCATGGAAGACTGGGGTTTGGTCTCCCCAATCTTGTGTGCCCATGACCCTGGCTGGCTGGGAGCCTTGGAGTGATGCAGGGACTGTAGTGTGAGACCTTGTTGAGCATGCGTGTCTGTCTCTCTCTCTCCCTTTCATGAGATAACTAAATAAGCTTTAAAACACATTGAGGACAGCAGGTAGCATAACGCCTGCGGCACTGGACTCCCAGTTGGCAGACCACGGTTCTAGTCCCGGGCCCAGTGGCTTGAAACACATGCCTATGCATGTGAGCCCAAAATCCTGAGAGGAAGATGGAGGGGAAAGGATTGCAGTGTGGCCATCTGGGGGGTGATTTTTCTTGTTCTGTCTCTCTGTCTCAAGCACACATGCCCTATAGCAAAAATCTCTCTTAAAAAATAATGGACTCTTCCCCCTCCATTTCCTTTACTCACTAGACATGGGATCTCCCCCTCTGGGAACTGTCACTCTGCATTCTCTCCAATGCATCACCCACCAGGGTTCAGTGACACTAGGAGCTTCCCCATTCTTGAACACAACCCTCAAGTCTGCTGTGCTATGCATGCCACCCTGTGTGGGGGGCACCAGTCCACAGGCCTGAGGACCGAAAAACGGAGGGCCCAATTCCTCCCTCCGTCAGTCTGCACCCTCTCACAGCCCCTGCAACTGGGCAGCTATCTCTAGGCCAGCATGCTCTGCCTGGCCCTCGCTGGAGCTGTACAGCCCTGGCCAGAGTTAGCGCTTCGGCATCTGCCTGTCGGGCCTGGAACTCATCTTCTCTTTCTTGGTGCCAACCCCACTGCCGGCTGCCCCCTTCTCTAAGCGGCCAGCTTCTTTGAAGCTGGAAAAGTTCCTGCTCAAGACTTTGGAATTTCTCAATGATGGCACGAATCAGCTGGAAAAGGGGGAAGCAGTTCCGCTACAGCTGATGTCCTTTTCCTGACGGGCGCTCTGAGGAGCTAAGCCCCGCCCTGATCAGGCACGTCAGCCGTCCCACTGCAAAGACTCTCCAGCGGGTGGGGAAACCATCCTTCATACCTGTGAAGGCGCTCAGTGGTTCCAGATCCCTTGGTGGTATATCATTCTGCAATGCTGACTGAAACTTTCTAAACACGGCTGTGTAGTTCAAGCCCAGACACCTTGTGTTTCTACTAAATACAAAGACGTGAAGGCATGAGGTCTGTGCCGGACGGCGGCAGCACATGTGCAGACGGACACGTGCAGAGTGTCTTACCGGCCGGCCACACTCAGCCTCGGGATCTTTCCTACATGACTGTCCTCCCCAGGAACGCATCGACCCGCCCCCGGCCCATTTACTCGGCCCACTATCCGCAGCCCCATGAACACCCCTTTCGTGGGAGACCTAGCCCGAGCGTTCCCCTTGGCACTCACACCTCTTGGGCCAGAATCTGCCTCTCAAGCCTCAGCTACGCAAGACTCTCTGACTACTGCACGCGTCTAGAGCCCGAACAGCCTGAACACGGGGACTGAGCTTCCGTCTTCCTCGTGTACTCCTGCCCCCACCAGCCCAGTACAGCGCCCCCCGCAGGGGCCTGATGGACCTCGCTGCTGCTCCTGAGCACACACTCCACAGAGCAGACCCTCCACTCCGTGAAGAGCACTTCAGGGACCTGAAGGTCAAGGTCACAAGAACTGTGTTCGGGTGAACTGGGGCCTGAGTCACCGATACCCTCCCTGCTGAGACGCCCAGGCTGCCCGGTAGGAGAGAGCAGCTCAGAACTAGGGCAGGCCACGGCTGGCCCATGACCAGCCAAGCAGGAGATAGGCACACTGGCAGCGCCAGAGCACACAGCGGAGGAAGAGGAGACAGAGTCCACGCTGGGGCCCAGCACTGGGTCATGACGGCAGCTCCAGTGGCCCCTTCTACCCCTACAGCCCTGAACCACAGGGACAGTATGGGCTGAGAAACAGGCCTAACGCATTCCCGGGCCAGCCCAGGACCCAGGGGCTTGCACTTGATCAAGATGAGGGAAAACTCGAGGCCAGTCAAAAAGGTTCCCAACGAGGTATCAGATCCCAGCTCCGAGGGTCCCCAACAATAAATGACTATGTCCTACCACCCACCCCAGCCTGGCCTGCAGCCTGCTTGGCTAGTGAGGTCAGGAGACAAGGCCCAGGTTCGGCTGCCAGGGCTCAGCACTCACCCACTTTGCAATGGGGCAGCCCCGGGAGCTCTTCCCCTCCTTCCCGGTGTAGATGACCTTCTCGATCCGGATGGCTTTCCCCTTCTCTCCATACCTGCGAAGGGAGATGGAAGCCACGGTTAGCACAGCGGAACCTCGAGGAGGAGAGCTCTGGTTAGAAGGCAAGCCTCAGTGCGCTTCTGTGGGGGTTTGCAGCTACTGTGACACAGGAGAGAGAGAAAGGTGAGCGTGCTCTGTGTCCACAGGGCCACTCTGCAAGCACAGTGGCCACTTCCAGGCCCCTTCTCTGCTCCCAGCCTTCCGGCCACCCCCTGTGCCAGGGCAAAGGAACAGTCAAGCAAAATGCCCCTGATTACTGCGTCCAAGCATCTGGGAACAGTCCCGAGGCCACCGGCTAACGCAGGCACTTGTACTCAGTCCTGGGAGCTGAGCTGCCCTAAGATTTAGCTATTTATACATTTTTGAGAGGTTTTTGCTATAGGGTGCATGCACTCACCAGAGAGACAGAGACAGAAAGCAAGAAATCACCCCCCAGGGGGGGATGGCCATGCCGCAATCCCTTCTCCTCCGTTCTCCTCTCAGGATCTTGGGCACGCACGCACACACACATGCCCAGTGTGAGTTTAAAGCCACCAGGTCTGGGACTCAAACTTTAGTCGACTACATGGGAGTCCAGCATCATAGCCATTACGCCAACTGCTGGTCCCAGGGAGGACCTTTATTGCTCTCTTTCCATAACTCTCAGCTAACATTTGAATGCAATAAGGACAAACAGCTGAGGCTGAAGGAAGGGACCCTACCAAGCACAAACATGGGCTCCAAGGTTCTCCTGGACAGGAAGCATGTCTGGTTCCTGCACACCCACCCTGCCTGGCCCACACGCGCAGACACAATCAGGGCTTCAGAGTCCCAGATCTCTGAGGTCATCCAGTCAACCAGGGCTTGCTTTTTCAGACGTAAGGAACTTTTGGCTCCAGAAATGAACTGACTCTGGCCACACAACTACCTGACGGCAAAAATGGAGAACACAGCCCTGGAGGCCAGGCAGACAGGCTGGAGAACCAGCTCGGCCCCTCCCGTGCTGTATACTGTGGCCACGTCACTGACCTTCTCTAGGCCTCAGTTTTCACATCTGTAGAAGAGATAAAAACGGTCCCTACTTCCTAGACTTGGAAAACATAAAACGATAATCCAGGGGAGTACATTCTTCAAAGTTTCACTTTCTTCCATAAGAGACAGAAAGACAGAGGCAGTACTCCAAGAGTCCTCACGCCATAACCCCCCTCCACAGCCATCCCAGACCACAGGCACGTGTGTGAGCACCCCGGACACTCGGGGGGTCCTGAGACACAAACCCAGGACCCTTCCTACGTGGGTGAAGTGGTGTCACCACTCTCCCATCATCTAGTCCCAGCATGTTATTTTAAGTGTTTCAAAGTTCCTGGCATGAGGGAAGAGCCCAAAAATTACTTTTAATAATGTAAAATTCATCTTACTTCCTTATCTTTAATGTTTTTTTCAATGATTATTTTGTAATGTTATTATTGCATTATTGTATGTATTATTGTATTATTTTGTAATGTTTTTTGATTAATTATTTATATGGGTACAGCAGGCGGCATGGTGGCTAAGGGCTCTGGGCTCCCACGTGGCCGACCCTGGTTTGAATTCTGGACCTGGCAGCTTTCTCTTTCTCTCGCCCCCCAGTCTCTGATCACATTTAAATAGAAAAATAAAGTTAAATAAAATAATTATTTTTAAAAAATTAATTGTCATAGGGCAAGTGCACTGCCAGAGAGAGGGAACACACCCCTCCAAAAAAAGAGGGAAAAAAAAGAATTATTTTTATTTAACTTTATTTATTTTTTAAAATTTGACCAGCATGGGACCAGCAGTTAGCATCATGGTTATGTCGCTGGACTCCTATGTAGTTGGCTGTGGTTCGAGTCCCGGACCTGGTGGCTTAAACTCATGCCGGGCGTGCCCAAGATCCCGACAGGAGAATGGAGGAGAAGGGATTGCGGCGTGGCCCTCCCGGGGGTGATTTCGTGCTGTCTCTTTGTCTCCCTCTGTCTGTCTGGCGAGCGGACGTGCCCTATAGCTAAAAACCTCTCCCCCCCCAAAAAATTGACCAGCATGGGTCTGGCTAAATGAAATATAATACATTTTACAGCAAAATAAAATCAAGTTTCATACAATGGGAAACTACAGCTCTCAGAAACGATTAGATGGGATTGTGTGCATTGACATGGAGGAAAGCAAGCGAGGGGAAGCGAGCTGTAAAGAACGGACCTATCACCACTGACCCGGAGGGACTCGGTCTCACTCTACACACACACACCTTTGTAAACGCTTAGAAAGATGCAAAGGGAAGCATCAAACTCTTATTTTCAAAGTTTCTTCTGGGAAGAATAATTGCTGGAGAGCTTTGTTCACTCTTAGCCTTTAAAACTCTTTTGTTTGTTTCTTTTTTTTTTTTTGGAGAGGTTTTCGCTATAGGGCATGTGCGCTCGCCAGACAGACAGAGACAGACATAGAGACAGAAAGCGAGAAATCTCCCCCCAGGGGGGATGGCCACGCCGCAATCCCTTCTCCTCCATTCTCCTCTCGGGATCTTGGGCACGCGCGCACACACGCCTGGCATGAGTTTAAGCCACCGGGTCCAGGACTTGAACCGCAGTTGACTACGTGGGAGTCCAGCAACATAGCCATTACGCTAACTGCTGGCCCCTTGTTTCATTTTTGTACTTGAAACAGAACAAGGACTTAGAGAGAGACAGAGACAGACAGACATCCTCCACAGGGTCTGGTCATGCTGCGATCCCCTTCTGCCAGTCCTCCAGTACCCTGGGCTCAGGTACATGCCTGGTGTGTTTCAAGCTGACTGGGCCAGGGATCTGAACCACTGCCACCCTGTGAGACCCCGCATCTCTTGAGCAGTGCACTACCACTGTACCACAAAGCTAACCCTTTTTTAAAAAATGCTGACCTAAGATTTTCTTTTATTTTTATTTTAAAATTTGCTATCGGGCATGCATGCTCACCAGAGAGAGACAAAAAGAGAGGGAAAGACAGAAAGCAAGCTGCCAGGTTTGGGACTGGAACTGTGGTTGACCACGTGGGAGTCCAGCACCCTAACCACCACACCATACCACCTGTTGGCCCCTCTAAGGTTCTTCTGAATTCCTTGCTCTGTCTTTCACTCATTCTCTTAGCAAAGGGGTGAAAAGCGTTTCTGAGAATTGCCTAGTTGAAACTCTGAGGCCCTGACGGCCCCATGTAGACACTGTATGGAAACAGGACTCGGAGGGGTTATATAGCGGGGTCTGGGTCATGAGGAAACGATTGGCTAGGACCGCTTCTGCTTGGTTCCTGGACGGCTTTCATTCCAATAAACAGTTGTCAGAAAGTCACCCGCAAGTGCAGAGTGTCCTGGGGACTCCTGTGGGAAGGAGCAGCCGCAGGTGACCGCACCGCTCTGACTGAAGAACTAGCGTGTCCCTCACAGGAGGGTGAGCTGGGGACACAGGCTTCCCACCGGTCCGTCCCCGCCATCCTGCCCTTTCGAGGAACACGTTCTGCACTGAACTTCATGAGAGAGCAAATAACAGAGCCACGCACTGCCTACTCGGCTGCACCTTTAACAAGAACAAGACAGAACTGAGTACTTCTCTGTGTTTAAAGACAACCAATCAGCTCTCACTGTAGCTTTCTTCTTTTTTATATTTTGAGAATTATTTCATTTAGATTTATTTATTTACTTACTTATTTTAATTTTATCAGAGAGGGAGAGAGAGAGAGAGAAAGTGAGACAGCAAGCCGCCAGGTCCGGGACTTGAACCGTGGTCAGCCATGTGGGAGTCCAGCGTCCTTAACCTCCACGCCACCTGCCAGCCCAGCTCTTTCTTCTTAAATGTCTTCCTTCCTGGTCTATCCCGAAGAAGCCCTTCTAGTGTACAGAACAACTCCTAAACCAGGGCCGCAGGGCCAGGCTGAAGACTTACTCTAACAGGGAACTGGCGATCTTAGGCCGCGGCTCTCCGAGGATGTCCTAAGACCAGCCGCATTGGCACTCCCCAGGAATTTGGTAGGAACACCAGGTGGACTCTGGGTGCCGCCCCAGCCCACCTGGAAGAGAGACAGGGAAGGAGCAGCCTGTGGTTTCCCAGGCCCTCGGCAGATGCTGACGTCTGCTCCCGTCTGATGACCGCTGCTGCAGGGCGTGCTCCTTCAGGGCCGTCTCCCCCGAAGCACAGAGGACGTGCCAGCACAGTGTTGGTGCTTATTTCTAGAACAAGCTTTTAATGAACTCCTAGGCTGCAGAGAACCCCTTCACAGGGAGAGCATACAGGCTCGGCGCAGCACGTCCTTCTCCACTGGGGCACTGACAACTGACTCCAATTATCCACTACAACGAGGACCTGGGTACTCAGGGGTACGAAGCCCATAAATGATTTCGGATATTTTAAGATTTGCTTGCAAGCTCCTCCAATTTCTACAAATCTCTACCAGAGATGCTAAATGCGCCAATGTCTGTTGGATTTCAGTTTACTTTCCCTCCCCGCCTTTACTGACTCTGACAACAGAGTGGACCTGCAGAGAGGTCAGGGGAGAGGTCTGTGGGGAGAGGCAGTCTGGACCGTCCATAAACCAGACCCCCAGCCAGGGGATCGCCAATCATTCATTCTTCTCCTTGTTCCAGAAGGGACCGTAAGCAGCTGTCTACATGGTACAGGTAACAGGCGACAGCAGCGTAGAGGAGGAGAAAGTCAGGTACGCTGGCAAGCAGAGGGTTGTGTGTGTTTTTGAGAGATGAGCCTGGGACATCTTATTACATGAAGAATCGAAAAAGCTTATGTAACAGACCCCTTAGGGCTATGTCAAGAAGGCAGGAGCGAACCCGAATAGAATCCCATGGCCAAGGACGAGAAACGGCATTTCTCCTAACGGGGTACATAAATCTGGCTTGAAGCTTATGAGCAGCCAACATAAAGATGGAAACGCAATCTGTCCCATAGTTTACGAGGGCCTTAAGATAAAAATATACCAGTTGCTGAGGAAAATCACAAGTATTCTTGGTCCTGGGAGGAATTCCTCTCTTGGCTCAGTTTCTGAAGACTCTACAGTTGACTGTTATTTTTAAACCAATGAAAAACAAAAAGACAAATCTCGACTTTATGACTATTTCTCTCTCTCTTTAATGATGGGGGGAAGAGGAGAGAGGAAGAGACAGACAGGCATTTTGACTGGTTCTTGCCATGCCTACTCCTCCTGTCCAAGCTTTAGTGACCTGGGGTCGCAGGTGCACACCCCCGCACCTGGAATGCTTAGGGTGGGCTGAGAATCGAAGCCAGGCCTTCCCATACGGCCTCAGTCTGCAGCAATTGCAACATCATTTTGGCCTGGCTCTCCGCCCCAGTTCTTTTTCTACAGGGTGTGTACACTCATGAGAGAGAGAGAAATGGAGGGAGGAAAAGTGGAAACTCACCCCCCAGGGGGGATGGCCACATCGCAATCCCTTCTCCTCCACTCTCCTCTCAGGACTTCAGGCACACTTGAACACGTGACGAGCCTGAACTGCAAGCCATGGGTCTGGGACTCCAAGTGCAGTCAGCCATGTGGGAAGTCCAGTGATTAACCACCACACCCCCTGCTGGCTCTCTCCACTTACTTACTTACTTACTTATTTAAAAGGAGAGCAAGCAAATGGCTGAGAATCGAAGCCAGGCCTTCCCATACGGCCTCAGTCTGCAGCAATTGCAACATCATTTTGGCCTGGCTCTCCGCCCCAGTTCTTTTTCTACAGGGTGTGTACACTCATGAGAGAGAGAGAAATGGAGGGAGGAAAAGTGGAAACTCACCCCCCAGGGGGGATGGCCACATCGCAATCCCTTCTCCTCCACTCTCCTCTCAGGACTTCAGGCACACTTGAACACGTGACGAGCCTGAACTGCAAGCCATGGGTCTGGGACTCCAAGTGCAGTCAGCCATGTGGGAAGTCCAGTGATTAACCACCACACCCCCTGCTGGCTCTCTCCACTTACTTACTTACTTACTTACTTACTTATTTAAAAGGAGAGCAAGGAAATCACATCAAGCGCCATGTGAGTGCATGCGGAAAGAGAAAATACGTAGGAAGGAAAGAGAAAGCCACAGGTCCTTTGGCCAGGGTCTCGCATGCAGCAGTCCTCCTGCCCCAGCCTCCCAGCTAGCTAAGACCACAAGTAGGTGCATGGCCTGTGAGGACAGGGCCAGGACTTGAACTCGGGACTCTCATGCAGCCCTAGCTGCCATGCAGCGGTGTCCTCCCACCTGCACCACCATGGCTGTGCCGATCACTCCTCTTAATCCTTGTTTCAAAAACACCTGTTCCAGATCAAACTTGTGCATTTGTCTCCCTGCAGCAAACAACAGACAGTGTTGAGATTCCTTATAAAAACCACTGGCCAGGCCCAGCACACACAGGACGGTGCTGCTTGGCAGAGTAAGGTCTCATGGAAGGCTGGGGTTCGATTCCCAGCTCAACCTTAAAAAACGCTGGGTGTGGCGGTGTGTACCGGTAGTCCAAGCTACTTGGGAGACTGAGGATCATGACAGCAAGAGCCACACAGGCATGCGTGACAGAAAGGAAAAAAGAAAAAAGCATGGTCACCATGCCGCCTCTGCTCCAGCCTGGTAACTTCAACACACACACGCGAGGCACGCGTTCGGACACATTCACAAGATGTACTATTTTACATCGGTTTTGCTCTCATGCCTTTTATTCATTTGGTTATTTATTTATATTTTAAAGGTTTTGGTCATAGGGAACATGTATGAGCTTGCCAGAGAGAGACAGAGACAGTGAGAGGGAAGATGAACAATCACACTTTCCTCCAGGGGAGATGGCCACACCGCGATGCCTTCTCCTCCATTCTCCTCCTGGGATTTTGGGATGCACATACATGCACTTGGCATGAGTCTTTTTTCCCTTTAACATTTATTTATTGCCATTTGTTGTTGTTATTATTATTATTATTTTAAATTTGACCAGAAAGAGAAAGAGAGAAAGGGAAAGTGAGAAAGCAAGCCACTAGGTCTGAGACTTGAACCATAGTCAGCCAGATGGGAGTCCAGCACCTCGGCCACCATGCCACCTGCTGGCCCTTGCCTAAGTCTTAATCTGCTGGATCTGAGACCTGAACTGAAGTTGGTCATGTGGGAGTCCAGCACCCCAACCACTACAATGCCTGCTGGCCCCAGAAATGCTTTTTGAATCAGGCTTGGATTTATAGTGAGTCTTTGACCAAACGCTTTTCTGAATACCAATGTTTCCAGATGGTAGGACATTAAGAGTGATTACCACAGGTCACCAGTTGCCTTATCCCCTATTCACTCAGAGACGCTGTTACAGTTATTAAGTTCAAAATCATGTTTCCTGCTACAGTGACAAGATTAGTTTGGCCTCCCTGGTCAGACAAAATCTGGTTCCTAAATCTGCAGATGCACTAAGCTACTCGGCTTTCCATGCATCAGTGTGTGTGCATGTCAGCAAAAACACCTATGTTGATGTAACCTTTTCATTTCTTCTTTTATGAGAGAGAGCATATGCATACACACGGGATAGGGGGAGGGAGAGGAGGACGGAGGGGGAAGAAGACAGAGAAGCACCCTTGGCAAAGGTCTCATCGTGCCAAGACCCTCTTCTCCCAGCCACTCAGGATCATGGGCATGCAGGTGAGCCCAGGTGTTTTCAGGCCAGTCTGGGACCTGAACCTGCAGCCAGCCATGTTCCAGCTCTGCAGGACACTGTGTCACCGCTGTACTGCAGTGGCTGGCCTGCCTTCATACTACGACACGAGTGCAATCAGTACATGTGGATGTGAGGCAGACGACTGTCCGCCTCCGTGCTCACAGCAAGCACCGTGTGTTCCGTACACCAGTTCCGGTCAGACTCGCGACACTCCCGCACATGTGCGCTCTCGTCATCATCTCCACTATGCGGATAAGAAAACGGAGGAGGAGAGGTCTCAGCAGCAAGTGGCGGGGCCAGGATGGGATCCCAGTCTAGCGCGAGGGTCCATGCTCTCAGCCACTGAGCTAGGGGACCTCTCCGCAGGCTGGAACTCAGAGCACACGCTGCCTGACGTGGACGCGTACGTGCAGGTTAAAGTCTCTAACTAAATGAACTAATTAAAAAAAAATGCATGTTAAATAAAAACGCTGTCGTCTTGAATTTTAATTGGGAGTAACAATATAAACTCATGATATATTTAATCACTAAACCATAACAAAAATTTAAAAATCCGTACATATGCTTTAAGCTCTTCATTGAAATGAGCCTAAAAATAACAAACAGCCCATTATAGCCGTGAGCGCTCTGGCACCCAGAGTTTGTTTTCGGAATGCCTTTTCTGTCAACAAAAGAAGCCACGATTTCGTGGGTAATTGTACAACGTGAGCCCAGAGCATATTTCATCATATAAGAAATCAAGAAAGCGGGACCAGCAGATGGCATAATGGTTATGTCGCTGGATTCCCATATAACTGACTGCAGTTTGAGTCCCAGACCCGGCGTCTTGAAACTCACTCTGGGAGCTTGTGTGTGTGTGCCCAAAATCCCAAAAGGAGACTGGAGAAAGGAGTGCAGCATGGCCATTCCCACTGCACTCCCCCCCGGGGGGGGGGGATCTCTCGCTTTCTCCACACACATCCTATAGCAAAAAACAAAAACAAAAACAAAAAACTTTCTTTAAAAAAAAAAGAAAGAAATCAAGAAAGCTATAAAAGACGTCTAGGATCATGGCTAGAATTCAGGCGATAACTTGAACAGGATCCCACTAAAGGGGAGCCATCGCATCCCTCCTTGTGGAGGTCTGAGACATCACCTATGAAGCAGTTTTGGAAAAAAGGCAAAAAAGAAAAACAAACCAACTTGATTCTAATCAGGCTTTTAGATCTAACTACCAAAATATAGAACCACACAGAGGCAGAGGCCAGAAGAACATGTAGCAATAACCAGGTGAAGGTCATCAGTAAAATCCACACTGTGAGAAACTAACTCTAGGGACCAGCAGTTAGTGTAATGGCTATGTCGCTGGACTCCCATGTAGCCAACCACAGTTCGAATCCCAGACCCAGTGGCTTAAACTCACGCCGGGCGCATGTGCGTGCGTACCCAAGATCCCCAGAGGAGAATGGACGAGAACGGATTGCGGCATGGCCATCCCCCTCCCCCCAAGGGGGGGTGTGATTTCTCGCTTTCTGTCTCTCTGTCTCTCTATGTCTCTCTGTCGAGTACACGCACCCTATAGCTAAACTTCTCAAAAAAACAAAACAAAACAAAACAAAACCCAGAGAGAAACTAACTCCAGAAAACATACACGAGGGGGCTTCAAAATTTCATGGGAAATGTGTAATATTTATATATATGTGTGTGTGTGTGTGTATATATATATATATATAAACATACATGTATTTTAAGATTTCTGCACCAAAATAAACTCATACTTGAATCCCATTTTCCCACAAACTTTCTGAAGTCCTCTTGAATAACCACTTTCCTTCAATAAAAACACTTCAAGAGGGAGAGGAGGGGCATACGGAGTGCACGTCTGTAGGTGGAAAGAAACCCAGAAGCGGGCCAGCAGGTGACGTGGTGGTGAAGGTGCTAGATCCCACATGGCTGACTGGTTCGAGTCCCAGTCAGACCCGATGGCTTAAAAAACGTATCAGCACACGTGTGTGCATGCCCAAAATCCTACAAGGAGAATGGTGGAGATGGAATTGTGGAGTAGTCAACCTCCCCGGGGGGTGATTTCTCACTTTCCCTCTTTCTCTGTCTTGGACGCACGCAGGCACCCAATGACAGAATCTCAAGAAACCCAGAAAACACCGAAAGTGAGAATCCCACAATCTGCCTTCCGAGATCCGAGATCAGGGCTTGGTGTCTGTATGGCCTAGTATGAGGCAACCGAATGAGAGGGGCTTAGATCTAAGTCCATACTCCATTGGGCTCGACCACTTCTCCCTGGGTGTCTGTGAATCACTCACCGCTCCTCCATGAGTTCCCGGATAGAGGCCACCGTGGGGCCAGATCCCAGGTGAGTATAATACGGACCTTCATCTTTCTCCACTATTTGTTCTGCAGAAACACACAAAGAGAATCATTATTTGGCAATACCAAGTAACATTAATAGATAGGCACTCCAAGAAACCTCAATGGCTTGTAAACATGTTAAAATGTGTTCGTTATCATTAGAAATCAGGACACACACAGTAAAATCACAATGAAACCCCATTCCAAGTTGACGAAATTGGCGAAAATTTTAAAATCTGATACAGCAAAGTATTGTCAAGACTGGTCTAACCACTTTAGAATTCGGCTTGCTATTTTCCAATAAAGTGTTGAATTCCATATGATGCAGAAAACAAATTTTTAGATACACATTCCAGACCAGTAGTTAGCAAGCGACTCCACTTCTGGGTAAATAACAAAATGAACTGAAAAATGGGACTCCAAAAATACTTGTATGTCAGTGTTCACAGCAGTATTAACAACTACCGAAAGGGGAAAACAGGACAAGAGTCCACCATCAGGTGAACAGATAAACATGTGATATATTCATACAATGGAATACTATTCAGCCAGAAAAAAGGAATTAAGTTCTGATACAGGCTATTACACGGATGAACCTTGAAAACATTTACGCTTTGAAATAAGTCAGATGTGAAAGGTCAAATACTGTATGAACCTGTATCATGCCTATGACGTATCCTGAACAGACAAATTCAGAGACAGAAAGCAGATGAAAGGTTACCAGACGCTGGGAGAAGGGAATGGGGGTGATGGGTGAATAGATACAGAGTTTCTATTTAGAGTGATGAGTACATTTCAGAAACAGATAGTGGTGAAGTTGCCCAATATTGTGAATATAACTAATGCTACTAAACTTTACACTTAAACATGATTAAAGTAGCAAGTTTTATTACATATACTTAACCGTAAATATGTCATTGAAAACAAAGTTTAAAGAAAGTGCTGCTACATGCTGCAATGCAGAGGAACTCTGCAAACGTGACCTGACGTGAAGTGAAAGAAGCCAGACACAAGGTCGCGCTGGACTTCCGCCCACACGGAAGACCCGTACTAGGTACAGCTACAGAAACAGAAAAGAAATGAGTGACTGCCTGGGGCTGGGGCTGGGCCTGGGGCTGGGGTGGCTGTGGGAGGAAGGAACGCAGAATAACTGCTTAATGGGTCCAGGGTTTGGTTCTGAAGTGATAAAAATGTTTTGGAATTAGGGGCGGTGGTTGCACAACATCGTGAATGCATTAAATGCCAACGAATTGTTTAACTTTTTCTTTTTTCCCCAATTGCGGGAGGACACGGCACTCGTCTGAGCGGGATAAGGAGAAGCACCCTCAATGGGGCATGAGTCCCACTGCGACTCCTCCGTTTCTCTATCCTGTCAGAATTTTGGCACACACACATGTGCCTGGTGTATTTTTCAAGCCACTGGGGCTGGGACACGAACTGTGGTCAGCCATGTGGGATCTGGCTCCCTTAGTCACCAGGCGACAAGGCTGGCCTGAATTGTTTACTTTACAATGGTTAGTTTTATGTTATGTGAAGTTCTCTTTCATCAAAAAAAGCAACAAACTATTTATTCATGTAGCAATGTAGATGACTTTTGAATGAATTATTCTAATTTAAAGAAACTAGACCCAAAAGGCTACATAATGGTAACTTAAGAAAACAGTGTTCTGCTTGGATACTATAAGGCTACATACAACCAAAAGGACCCACACACAGAGCAGCAGAGCGCTGGGCTACGCTGGGCTACTGGTTGTAAGTTTGTTTCATGTTTAAAGAGATCTGTCAGACTGGCAGTTGGTATAATGGCTATTTCGCTGGACTCCCATGTAGTCAACTACGGTTCGAGTCCCAGACCCAGTGGCTTAAACTCACGCTGGGCACATGTGCATGTATGCCCAAGATCCCAAGAGAAGAATGGAGGAGAAGGGATTGCAGCGTGGCCATCCCCCCAGGGGCTGATTTCTTGCTTTCTGTCTCTCTGTCTCTCTCTGTCTTTCTGGCGAACACATGAGCCCTATAGCAAAAACCTCTAAAAATTTTTTAAAAAATAGATAGATAGATAGATAGATAGACAGACCGACCGACCGACCAACCTGTCAACTAAATACAATGCAGTTGAGTCTTACAGAGAAAGACTGTTGCAGGACCTTACACTAGGTCCTATAACAGAAAAAGAACATTAATGGAAAACTGATTAATCTAAAAAGCATACAGCTAATAACATTATAACTACCATTAATCTCTTAGTTTTAAGTGTACTATAATTAATGCAAGTGAGACATCTACATTAGGGAAAAGTGTTTAAAAGGTATAAAGGAATTCTCTGTACCAATTTTGCAACTCTCCTAAAAATGCAAAATTATCTCAAAATAATAAGTTTTTTTAAAAAAATAATTGTTTTATTTAAATTTATTATTTTTTTTTGGAGTATAGAGTGCGTACACTTGCTATAGAGTGTGTACACTCACCAGAAAGACAGAGAGAAAGAGAGAGAGAAAGCGAGAAATCACCCCCCGGGGGGATGGCCACGCCTCAATCCCTTCTCCTCCAATTTCCTCTTGGGATCTTGGGTGTGAGTTTAAGCCACCAGTCCAGGACTCAAACTGTGGTCGACTACTACTACCCGGTCCCCGACCGGGTCCAGGACTCGAACCACGGTCGGCTACATGCGAGTCCAGCAACATAGCCTTTATACCAACTGCTGGTCCCTATTTTATTAAGAATTATTTAATTTAACTTTATTTATTTACTTACTTTGTAAAATTTGACCAGTGAGGAACAGAGAAAGAGAGAGAAAGTAAGCCACCAGGTCTGGGACTTGAACCATAGTCAGCCATGTGGGAGTCCAGCACCCTTAACCACTATGCCACCTGTCAGCCCCAGTCACTATTTTATTTAACTTTATCCACTTATTTATTTTAATTTGACCAGAGAGGGATACAGTAAGAGAAAGAGAGAGAGGGCAAGAGAGAGAGAAAATAAACCACCATGTCCGGGACTAGAACCGTGGTTGGCCATGCGGGAATCCAGTGCCCTTAACCACCACGCCACCTGCCGGCCTCTCAAAATAATACATTCTTAAAAAGTACAACATAGGGTGGTTAAGGCATCTGGATCCCATGTCCTCATGGCCAACAATGTGGTTCAAGCACCAGACCTAGTAGCTTGAAAAACACATGGAGTATATGTGCCTCTGTGCCCAAAATGCTGAGAGGAGAATGGAGTAGAAAGGATTATGTAGTGACCATCCGGAAGTCTAATGGAAAAACTAAAAACAGAAAACAAACAAACAAATTAGTAAAACATGGGCCAGTCCTGTAGCCTAGTAGTTAAGGGAGCCAGATCCTAAATAACTAACTGCAGTTCAAATTCCAGCCCTGGTAGCTTCAAAAACACACTGGCACATGCCCAAACCCCAGCAGGACGGCCAAATGGAGGGTAAGAGATTGTGGCGTGACAACGCTCCATCAGGGGGTGCTTCCTCTCTTCCTCCCCTCCCACACACATGCCTCCTGGCAGTTAGGGGAAAACAAGATAAAACACAAAACACAGGGACCAGCAGTTGGCGTAATGGCTATGTCGCTGGACTCCCATGTAGTCGACCGTGGTTCGAGTCCCGGACCCGGTGGTTTAAACTCACGCCGAGCGCGTGTGCGTGCGTGCCCAAGATCCCGAGAGGAGAATGGAGGAGAAGGGATTGCAGCGTGGCTATCCCCCCTGGGGGGTGATTTCTCGCTTTCTGTATCTCTGTCTTTCTCTGTCTGTCTGGCGAGCGCATGCGCTCTATAGCAAAAAAACCTTTCCAAAACAAAACAAAACCGAGGCACAGAGCCTTAATTCACTAACCCTGTCCTAGAAGAAATCTTTGTCACACACATGCTAGATTTTCATGGCAAAATTGCTTGCAATAGTTAAAACTGGAAACAACTTGCAATAGACCAAATTTTTGTGTCCCCACCATACCCAGAAGTTGATGTCTAATCCCTTATGTGATAGTATTTGCAAGAAGGGCTGGTAATTAGGTCACGAGGAGCCTTTCTGAATGAGATTAGTGCCCGTATAAGAAGGGGTATCAGAGAGACCCCACCCCTGCTCTCAGCCATGTGAGGTCGCGGTGAGCAGGTGGCTGACTATAAGCCAGGATCCGGCCTTCCCCAGACACTGGGTCTGCTGGTGCCCTGATCCTGCAATTCTCAACCTCCAAAGCTCCCTGTTTAAGTCATCCAGTCTGTGACACTGTGACACAGCTCTTCAACTGAGACACACCCCATAATGCAGCAACGATGGATTGGGTAATGGAACACATACAATGAAATACATCCAGCCATGAGAAGCCACAGCCTGCAACAGGGCTGACTACAACATCAAAGTGAGTGAATGTGCAATCGAGAAAAAGTACAGAAATATTCTGTAAATAATATCCAAAATAGGGACCAGCAGGTGGTGTAATGGTTACATTGCTGGACTCCCATGTAGTTGACCATGGGTCAAGTCCTGGACCCAGAGGCTTAAAACTCACTCTGGGTGTGTTTGTGTGTACGCCCAAAATCCCAAGAGGAGACTGGAAGAGAAGGAATTGTGGCATGGACATCCCCCTGGGGGGGGTGATTTCTTGCTTTCTGTCTCTGTCTCTCTGGTGAGTGCACACACCCTATAGCAAAATAATAATAATAATAATAATAATAATAATAATAATAATATCCAAAATATACCCTACTGAACTATATAATGTTTTAGAGATCTAAACACAGGTGCTAAAATTACTGGGTTAAAACATGAAGTAGATAGTCAACAAATTTTGGCCTCCAAGAGCTAGCTATTTTATATGCTTCAACCTTAAAATAGAGAAGAGCAAGGAAATAATTGCACGAAGGTTAAAAAGCGTGATCACCTGGGGACGGCAGAGGAATGTGACAGGAAGGGTATACACGGACCTTGTAGAGGCCTGGAAACAGACTATTTGTCGATCCTAGTGGTGATTTATAGTTTCACCAAATTGTATGACAATGTTTTGTATCTTTTCCTATGTAGACAATTTATCATTTTTTTCTCTTTTTTTTTCTTTTGAGAGATTTTCACTGTAGGGCGCGTGCGCTCACCAGACAGACAGAGAGAGACATAGAGACAGAAAGCGAGAAATCACCCCCCAGGGGGGATGGCCACGCCGCAATCCCTTCTCCTCCATTCTCCTCTCGGGATCTTGGGCATGCACGCACACGCGCCCGGCGTGAGTTTTAAGCCACCAGGTCCGGGACGTGAACCGCGGTCGACTACGTGGGAGTCCAGCGACATAGCCATTACGCTAACTGCTGGTTCCCTCATTTTTTTTCTCTTTTCAAAAAATTTTGCCAGAGGGGCTGGCAGGTGGTGTGGTGGTTAAGGATGGTG
>NW_006159809.1:4131020-4150239 GCF_000334495.1 Tupaia belangeri chinensis
TGGTCAGATTAAAATAAATAAAGTTAAATAAAATAATTTTTTTTTTTTTTTTTGCCAGAGGGTACATGCACTTGGTGGAGGACAGAGAGAGAAGGGAGTGGGGGAGAGAGTGAGAGGGAGAGAGAGAAAGCACCCCCAGTCCCTTATCATCCATTTCTCCCTCCTTTGGGGATTTTAAGCGCACATACACACACACCCCATGTGTTTCTCAAGTTGTCAGGTCCAGGACTCAAACTGAGCGGTTGGACATGTGAGATCCAACCACCTTAACCCTTCACTACCGGTTGGCTCTAGAATTCACAATTTTTTTTAAAAGAATTATTTAATTTTATTTATTCACTCATTTATCTTAATTTGACCAGAAAGAGACAGCCAGAGGGAGGGGGGGAAAGTGAGAAAACAAGCCACCAGGTTCGGGACTCGAACCGTGGTCAGCCATGTGGGAGTGTCCAGCGTTTTAACCACCACATCACCTCCTGGTCCCCTGAATTTTTAAATGTAAAAAAATTAATTTCATACCTATTTGATACACAACAGCTTTGTGGGGAACATAAGACAATTTCTGATTGTTACCCTTAAAAGTATACAATCTGGGGACCAGCAGTTAGCATAATGGCTATGTCACTGAACTCCCATGTAGTCAATAGTGGTTCGAGTCCTGGACTTGGTGGCTTAAGCTCACGCTGGGTGTGTGCCCAAGATCCCGAGAGGAGAATGGAGGAGAAAAGATTGCGATGTGGCCATCCCCCCTGGGGGGTGATTTCTCGCTTTCTATCTCTCTGTCTCTGTCTGGGGTGTATGTGCCCTATAGCAAAAACCTCTCAAAAAAAAAAAAAATATATATATATATACAATCTGGCAGGGTAAAGAAGATCCACGCAAAAGATACCTAATGGCATTTCACATCAGTGGGGAAAGACGAAATCTTCCGAGATTGGCACTGGGCAAGGTCGGGGAAAAGTCTGACGTACTTAATACCTTACCCCCAAACACGCTCCCAACGGCTGACAGACTTAAATACAAAGCGTTTAAGCTATAAAAGTACTGGAAGGAAAAAATGGAAGAGTCCTTAAAATAATCATGGAGTTGTGAAGGTCATCTTTAAGTACGACGTAAAATTTAGAAGCCACCATAAGTATAGAAATAACCCCTGATAAATTAACTAAAGAAAACTGTATAGAAGTAACTATCAGGAAGGCAAGCTGGGGGACCAGCAGATGGTGTAATAGTTATGTTGCTGGACTCCCACATAGCTGACCACAGTTCGAGTCCTGGACCTGGCTAAACTCACGCCGGGCGCGTGTGCGTGCGTGCCCAAGATCCCGAGAGGAGAATGGAGGAGAAGGGATTGTAGCGTGGCCATCCCCCCGTGGGGGATGATTTCTCGCTTTCTGTCTCTCTGTCTCTCTCTCTCTTTCTGGTGAGCGCATGCGCCCTATAGCAAAAACTCCTCTTAAAAAAAAAAAAAGAAAGAAAGAAGTTTTAAAAGAGTCGCTACAGCTAAATATTGAACGATAATTTTATATAATTTTCAATACGAAAGTATTTTTATAAAGGATAAAAATGGTCCTTGGAGAAATGCAAATGTGTCAAATGTAAGTGAAAGTACAGTAAGAAACCATTTTTTCTCCTCTTGGATGCGTTACCATCAAGAAGTCTGATAACTCAAGGCACTGGTGAGGTATTAAAAACAAAAATTGGCAGAATGAGGCCAGCAGATGGTGCAGCAGTTATATCGCTGAACTCCCGCTGACTATAGTTTGGGTCCCCGACCTGGTGGCTTAAAATCACGCCAGGCGTGTGTTCGTTCATGCCCAAGATCCAAAAAGGAGAATGGATGCGAGGGGGGGACTGCAGTGTGGCCATCCCCCAGGGGGTGATTTCTCACTTTCCCTCTCACTGTATCTGCCCTCCCCTTAGTGTATATGCATGCCCTAAGGCAAAAACCTCTAAAAACAAATGAACAAAAAACAGTATAGAAAGCAATTTTTGGGAACCAGCAGTTAGTGTAATGGCTATGTCACTGGACTCCCAAGTAGTCGACCGCGGTTCACGTCCTGGACCTGGTGGCTTAAAACTCACACCGGGCACGTGTGCGTGTGTGCCCAAGATCCCGAGAGGAGAATGAAGGAGAGGGGATTGCGGTGTGGCCAATCCCCTCTGGCGGGGGATTTCTCGCTTTCTGTCTCTATGTCTCTGTCTGTCTGTCTGGTGAATGCATGCGCCCTATAGCAAAAACCTCTCCAAAAAAAAAAAAAAAAAGCAAGCAATTTTTCAATATATTAAAATTACAAATGCAAAACCTGTCTATATGACTCAGCAATTTTGAAGAATTTCAAATTTCACGAAGAATTTATTTCTGAGTTTGTTTATATTTGCATATGTATAAAAGTATACACATGCATGACACACTCTTACATGCACAAGAATGCTCATTACATCATTATTTGTAATAGAAAAATACCAGAAACCACCTACATGTCCATCATAAAGAACTGAATAAATGTATTATGGCACATTTATACGACAAAATATTAAGCAGCTGTCAAAGAAATTGGGCAGCTCCAGAGACACTGACAGAAAATGACTTGCAAGATATTTTAAGTGGGGAGGAAAACAACGAATTTCAGTATAGCATGTCTACTACATACAGTGAGCATATACACACTCACACAACCACACACACACACACACGTATGCATAGACACGCATGTATCATTACCAACACTAAGGAAAGCAAAGGGCAAGTTTAAACCGAGTTCAGTTCCAGTTTAAAAACAAAACAAGGGCAAGCTCATGGTGTGGTGGTGAAGGTGCCTGGATTTCTGACTTTGTGGTTTAAGTCCTGGACCCAGAGGCTTGAAAAACATACCAGGTGAATGTGTGTGCATGCCTATAATCCAGAAATAAGGCAGAAATAGAGAAGTGATTGCAACATGATCATTCCTCATAGGGTGGTCGGAGGCCTTTCTCAGTTAAAAAAAAATTCAAAACAAAAAAAAAGGCCAGCAATGGTGTGTGCAGGTCAACAGAAGAACTGGCCGGAGAGTTGGTCCCACTCACGCCTCCCTACCAGGGTCTTACAGCATCACTGCCATGGTCTCGAAGCTCCAAATCATCCCACCCAACAGTGCCAGTTACACTTTCCGGTCACGCCACTGCTCACTCATGACCCCACTAGACACAAGACAGAATCTAAATTCCAAAGCACAACACAGGCCCCCACCAGGCCATCTGCCCACGTCTCACCCTGGCGTCGTGCCCAGGTCAGCAGGAGCTCCTGCCATCACTGCTCAGGACCCCTGCTTCCTTTTACTTTTGGTAAGATTTTTGCTATAGGCTGAGTGTGCTTGCCAGAGACACACAGAGAGAGAGAGACAGAAAGCAAGAAATCACCTCCCCCCCCCCCCAAGGGAAGATGGCCACACTGCAATCCCTTCTCCATTTTCCTCTCAGGATATTTTGGGCAGGCACGCCTGGACACATGCCTGCATGAGTTTCAAGCCCTGGGTCCAGGACTTGAACCACGGTCGACTATGTGGGAGTCCAGCGATGAAACCATCACAACATCTGCTGGTCCCGTGGGCCCCTGCATCTTTAAGCACGTTTTCTCCTTGACCACAGTGTCTTCCTTGACTTCTTCCTGACTTTGGACTGGCCACCTTGTCTGTGAAGTCCTGCTGGACTGTCTGAGGCCTGCTTGCTTACACATCCGCAACACCAAGGCACGCACCGTAACATGTTCGCCGTTACTCACGTGGTACTGAAGAGCAAACTCGGATATGCAGAGACCTGGGTGACTGTGGGAGCTGCCTGCCCAGCTTCGCTAGTGCCCGTGCCTTCGTGTACAACAGACGGTGGAGTGCGTTACCTGGCACGTTGTATGAACTCGACAGGCAGCTGCAGTCCAGGCTCTGCCACACCAACTGCTGATTATGGGCAGGCTGCACCACCTTTCTGAGCCTTAACACAGTTAACACAACGTCTGTATGTTACAGAAACGCCGAGGATTAGAAGTGACGTGAAATACCAGTGCTTAAATGTTTCATGAATGAGTGGGTATTTCCAACCAGACAGTTAAAAACAACTTGCTTCAAACATGCGCTATTTTGAGTCATAGAACAGAGATGATTAAAGAAGGGTGCATGTGAAGAGTTGGGGAGGGGAGAAGTCCAAGGGGGAGCAGGGAAGGGGAACGGGAGGAAAGAGAATACGAGAAAGTGGATGTTGGAGGTAGTGGTCTGAAAGCTCTTTATAGGTGCGAGGAGACCACATGGTGTACAGAAAATAGAACCTAAGAATAGGCCAGAACTTCTGGGCTCTGTTCCAGTTTCTATCGCCTGGAGGAAATTCAGTCAGGGATTCGCTGCAGGGTCTCAAGCTGGAATTGGAGCGTGAAGTGGTTTTTGGTGACTACCTTCCACCCCCAAATCAGAAAAGCTCCAAATTCACACACAGTTAAGGGTAGAGTTTTTAAGACAGTTTTTAAGGAGATGATGCAAACTAAATCTTCCCGATTCCATCCCAGCAGCTGGGAAAGAAGATAGGCGGTCTAAAACCAAGCCAACCTGGAAACTGGCTGGTTGGGTTTCTCTGGGAAGGCCACTAAAACACACAGGGCAGACACAGCTCCAAGTGCCAAATAAAACCAAAGCCACTGTTAGCCAATTATAAGGCAGACCAAGGAGTGTCTTTTATTTATTTATTTTTTAAATTTTTTGGAGAGGTTTTTGCTATAGGGCGCGTGCACTCGCCAGACAGACAGACAGAGACAGAGACAGAAAGCGAGAAATCACCCCCCAGGGAAGATGGCCGCACCACAATTCCAGACTTTTTGAGTCCCCTCTTTCACATACCCACACCGTCACTATCAATTCTGCTGTAAACGTCGCATTTTTATATACTTTTGCTTTAGATAGTCAATGGTACTTAAAGGTCTGAGTTAGGAACTAAGATAGTAAATAGAAAAGAAAACAGATACAAAGCTCAAAGAAGTTAAGCAAAACCCCATATTGTTTACCTGGATTGTAAATATCACTATGCGCTTGGGTTCTGTTCACTGAAAAAGCATAAACACAGTGACAATCTATTAACAGCAGGGAGCACCCTCTAGTTCTATGATTTTGGTTTCTAAATACTATTGTTTTTAAGATTTTTTTTTTTTGAGAGGTTTTCACTATAGGGCGCGTGTGCTCGCCAGACAGACACAGAGAGACATAGAGACAGAAAGCGAGAAATCACCCCCCAGGGGGGATGGTCACGCCGCAATCCCTTCTCCCCCTGGGATCTTGGGCACGCATGCACACGCCCTAGGCATGAGTTCTAAGCCACTGGGTCTGGGACGCAAACCACGGTCGACTACGTGGGAGTCCAGCGACATAGCCATTACGCTAACTGCTGGTCCCTCCATGGTTTTTATACATACACAACCACAATTGTTTTTTACTTTTCCCTTTTTTTATTAAACAAAAAAGTCTGTCTTCCATGAGTAAGAGAGAGTGAGTGTGAGCAAGGGTACCCCGACAGGGTCGTGATGCTGTGATCCCCACTAGCCTCCCAGACCAGATCATGGACATGTGCGAGCCCGGCATACTCAGGGAGGCCTCTGAAGCAGAGACGCCAACCCAGGACCTTACCAGCCTTGTAGAGCATTGCATTTCACCACTGTCCCACAGCCCAGCCCTCACAGTAACTTTTTATTTCAATGCTGAATAATACTCATTTTGAAGACAGGTTAAACACCACTTACACCTAATATACATAATACTAGCGCTACTCATAACTCAGAGAGATAATCCTGAGAAATTGTGACCAAGTGCTAACAATGCATCATAATGGCTGCCTGCCCAACAACTAGTTAAGAAGTCATTGATTATGGGAACCAGCAGTTAGCATAATGGCTATGTCACTGGATTCCCACGTAGTCGACCATGGTTCACGTCCTGGACCCGGTGGCTTAAAACTCACGCCGGGCGCGTGTGCGTGCGTGCCCAAGATCCCGAGAGGAGAATGGAGGAGAAGGGATTGCGGCGTGACCATCCCCCCTGGGGGGTGATTTCTCGCTTTCTGTCTCTATGTCTCTCTCTGTCTGTCTGGCAAGCGCATGCGCCCTATAGCAAAAACCTCTCCAAAAAAAAAAAAAGAAGTTATTGATTGTAAGACATATCTTTGGGGGCCGGCAGGTGGCATGGTGGCCAAAGGCACTGGATTCCCACATGGCCGACCATGGTTCAAGTCCTGGACCTGGCGGCTTGTTTTCTCTCTCTCCCTCTGTCTCTCTCTGGTCAAATTGAAATAAATTAATAAAGTTAAAAATAAAGTAATTCTTGAAAAAAAAAAAAAAAGACATATCCTGACTTCAGAGAAGTTAAAAGATTTTTTTTTAAAATGTACACACTCAGGCCAGCTTGATAGCCTAGTGGTTACCGGAGCCAAACCTTACATAACCAATTATGGCTTCAATCCTGGCCTGGGCAGCTTGAAAAGCACACCATACCTGTCCCAAATCCTAGTGGGATGGAAAAATGGAGGGAAAGGGACAGCAACCTAACATCCCATTTTAGAGATACTTTCTCTCTCCCCATCAAGGGCATGCACCCTCTGACAATTAACAATAAAAAGAACATGTCCATACACACACTCACACACAAATTTTCCAACTGATAAAATATAATAAAAAAATAAGCCAACTGTTAGATTCTGAAAACTGGTAAGGAAAGGGAAAATTATTTATCATCCTGGTTTTCTGGTAGAAGAAAGTAACCACAGAAAAAAGCTTTTTTTGGATAATACTTAACATAAGATTTACCTCCTTAACAAAACTTAAGTGCTTCATTAACTTCAGACCCTATGTTATACAGTGGCTCTCTAGAACTTTCTCATCAGACTGCTTGAACTGTCCCCACTGCCCGGCAACCACTGTCTGTCTTCTGTTCCTGTGTGACTATTTCAGACACCTCAAGTAAGCAGAATCATAGAGCGTTTGTCCTTCTGTGTCTGAATTTCATGCAGTGTATGTTCCAGGTCTGTCTCCATATTTAGAAAATGCTAGGTATTAAATGTAAGGCAGAATGACAGAACTAGAAAATGAGCACTTTGCAACTCATAACGAAAAGTTAATTTACTTAAGGATCATCAATAAATGTGAAACCATTTGCTCCAAGATTGATGGAGAACTGGATAATCACAGAGCCTTGCTCCACAGATTACTTACTGGAGGCAAAGGGATAACATTAACTTTACAGCGTCAGACCCAACCCCTAATCACCTGAACCTGGTGATCAACCTGGCATCATTAACGGTGAAACATGGGACCAGCAGATGGCGTAGTGGTTATGTTGCTGGACTCCCACGTGGTCGACTATGGTTTGAGTCCTGTACCTGGTGGCTTGAAACTCACGCCGGGTGCAAGTGCCTGTGTGCCCAAGATCCCAGAGGAGAATGGAGAAGGAAGGATTGTGGCGTGGGGCAATCCCCCTAGGGAGTGATTTCTCAATGTCTCTCTCTCTCTTTGGCAAGCGCCTTATAGCAAAAACTTCTCTAAAAAATAAAATCACCTGAAAAAAAAAATTTGGCTTAGAGGACATGGCATCATACACTAAAAAATGTTTCATTTGAGCCTAATCAAGTATTTTAATCTAACTTTCTCTTAGGAAACACAGGAACACAGCTCCACTCATCCTGCACGATGATGGGATGATGAACAGGACCAGCCTCGTTCTCCTCAAAGAAACACTCGGGGCATGGGTGTCCCTTTCCTTCTGTGCTTCTGCTGAAACTGCCACCTGTGGATGCCCAGAATGCTGTAACCACCGCTGTGGTACCTCACGTAGCCCTGCCTTGGAACTCACTTTGCAGCTAACCGAATGTGGCAATGGGCTTGTCCTCAGTTGTGGCACCAAGCAGGTGACACTTTGTAAGGTAGGAGTAGTTTTCTATAAAATGCTGTATATGAGGATACTTCAAAAAGTTCATAGAAAAGTAGAATTAAAGTACCAGGTTCCACAGGTGGTGTGGTGGTTAAGGTGCTGTATCCAACATGCCTGACTCCATGGTTTGAGTCCCAGACACGGCAGCTTGAAAAACACACTGGGTGCACATATGCATACCCCAAATCCCAAGAAGACCATACAGGAGAAGGGCTGAAGCCTGACCTGGGAGAATGATTTCTCACTTTCCCTCTCTTTCTTTCTCTCTCTGGGAGCACACATGCCCTAGAGCAAAAATCTAAAAAAGAAAAAAAAAAGTACCGGTTTTGGTTAAAGTCCATGCATAACTTTGATAATATGCATTTCCCACGAATCTTTTGAAGACCCTTGTATGTTCTGAATCAATGAACAATATATGGTTCTGTTCTTCCCATGGTGAACTAAGGTTTATTAGCCCTCTGGGTGCTATTTAAAGTTATTAGTCTTTTCACTTTTTAAAAGAATTATTCTATTTAATTTAATTTTTTCCACATTTTATTGATTCACAAAATATCTTAATTAATCTAAATACTGTCAATAGCAAGCGCAGCTGATATATACATGTGTGAACACCTGTCTGACTTCAGGCTTAAAACTCAATGAGTAGAATGAACACACTATAAAGTAGGATCTAGCTGAGGCTATATAGCTTACTGTGATCATTAAACAGGTTTTTTTTTTGTTTTGTTTTTTTTTGTTTTTTTTTTTTTTTTTATTTTAATTTTACCAGGAAGGGACAGAATAGAGAGAAAAAGTGAGAGAGCAAGCCGCCAGGTCCAGGACTCGAACTGTGGTACTCCATGTTTTGAGTCCAGCGCCCTTAACCACCATGCCACCTACAAGTCCCAAGGCTATTAATCTTAAACTCAGTAGGTGAGTTTTTTTAATGTTTGTTATAACATAGATTTGGTCTTCTGTCATCTTGTTTTCCATGTTTATATGCTCCCTGTTTTCTTTTTTTCTTTTCTTTTGCTAGGTTCTGTATTTCCTTTTATTCCTTCCACCAGTACCACCCTAGTAATCTGGAAAATTGATATTTTTGTTTTTGGCAATGATAATGGTACTTTCAGAAAGCAAGGAGTTAGCACCTCTGCATTTCCCCCTCCCAACTCCTGCTTTTTGCTAGTACCCTTGTGAACATATTGCCCTCTAAGTTAAGATGTTTAACATAAAATTAAATTTATTTCAAGTAGAGTATAAGTAATGTGTTATCTCTTACTTCAGAAAAATGATTATCACAGTTACTGAAGTTTAGACTTTACATTGGAACAGCTTCAGCGTTTGCTGCTGGCCCCGTATTTCACAACTCCCCCAACTATTACTGGGTTGTCAGAAAAGTCAAGATGCATTTGCGGGACCAGCAGTTAGCGAAATAGCTATGTCGCTGGAGTCCCATGTAGTCGACTGCAGTTCGCGTCCCAGACCTGGTGGCTTAAAACTCACTCCAGGCGCATGTGCATGCATGCCCACGATCCCAAGAGGAGAACGGAGGAGAAGGGATTGCGGTGTGGCCATCTCCCCTGGGGGGTGATTTCTTGCTTTCCGTCTCTCTGTCTTCCTCTGTCTGTCTGGCGAGCACACGCGCCCTATAGAAAAACCTCACCCCCCCAAAAAAATGTATTTGCATAGAAAGACAGAAAAATATATGTCATGACTTCCAGCCATCCAATATTTATTTTGATTCATCTCCAGAAAATTAGTTTTTGCATACTTGGGAGTGAATTTACGAAGTCTATACAGATATACAATGTCCTAGGCGGGTATAGAAGTTTGGAGTCAAGTTTTCATCTCAATACCCTTCTCTGAGAACGGTCATATATACAGCCGACAGAGGACTCACAGCCAGAATAAAGAACCTTTACCAACCAATGAGAAAAAGAAACACGATAAAGAATGAGCAAACGACTTAAACAGCTACTCTACAAGAGAGCGTATGAGAAAGGGCTCAGGGCTGGCTCTGTAGCCTGGTGGTTAAGGCGTTTAGACCACACATGGCTGACAGCGCAGTTCAAGTCTTGAACCCGACAGGTTGAGAAACACGCTAGACACGTGTATGTGTCCAAAACCCCACAGGGAGGGGACGATGGAGAAGTGATTGTGGCATGACTATTCCCCACAGAGGTCTTGGCTCCTCTCTAGCAATCACACGCTCTCTCACAAAGAAGGGAGAGAGAAAGAGAGAGGGCTCAATCTCATCAGTCCTCACACGAAAACAAATGCCCCCTTGTGACACTATTATGTACCTTCCGCCATGGCAAAAAGACAAGGGTACCATTTGTTGGTGAGGATGTGGAGCAACGTGGGCAGGGATTTAAACCATAACCACTCTGGGAAAGTATGGGTACCCCTGGTCCTAGGCACATACCTGACAGAAGCACAGGAAGGTACATATAAATGCCCCAAGGGACAGATATAAAATTGCCTTCTATCAATAGGACTCATAACCACCCTGTGCTAGAAGCACCTGAAGAGACCGTGAGCATGCCAGGGGGTCAACTGTGGTATATTCATAAAAGGAAACACTGCATGGTGAGGAGAATGAACAGGTGCTGCTACACCTCGCAGATGAAAATTCCACACTCCGCTGCACGAGCACATCGAGCGAAACATACGTGGGTGTGCGTGAGTGCATATACATTCAATCCAAGAACAGCCACACCCGACCCGTACGGATACAAGTTAGACCAGAAAGGGACAGAATGAAAGAGAGAGAAAAAGTGAGAGAGCAAGCCGCCAGGTCCAGGACTCGAACTGTGGTACTCCATGTTTTGAGTCCAGCGCCCTTAACCACCATGCCACCTACAAGTCCCAAGGCTATTAATCTTAAACTCAGTAGGTGAGTTTTTTTAATGTTTGTTATAACATAGATTTGGTCTTCTGTCATCTTGTTTTCCATGTTTATATGCTCCCTGTTTTCTTTTTTTCTTTTCTTTTGCTAGGTTCTGTATTTCCTTTTATTCCTTCCACCAGTACCACCCTAGTAATCTGGAAAATTGATATTTTTGTTTTTGGCAATGATAATGGTACTTTCAGAAAGCAAGGAGTTAGCACCTCTGCATTTCCCCCTCCCAACTCCTGCTTTTTGCTAGTACCCTTGTGAACATATTGCCCTCTAAGTTAAGATGTTTAACATAAAATTAAATTTATTTCAAGTAGAGTATAAGTAATGTGTTATCTCTTACTTCAGAAAAATGATTATCACAGTTACTGAAGTTTAGACTTTACATTGGAACAGCTTCAGCGTTTGCTGCTGGCCCCGTATTTCACAACTCCCCCAACTATTACTGGGTTGTCAGAAAAGTCAAGATGCATTTGCGGGACCAGCAGTTAGCGAAATAGCTATGTCGCTGGAGTCCCATGTAGTCGACTGCAGTTCGCGTCCCAGACCTGGTGGCTTAAAACTCACTCCAGGCGCATGTGCATGCATGCCCACGATCCCAAGAGGAGAACGGAGGAGAAGGGATTGCGGTGTGGCCATCTCCCCTGGGGGGTGATTTCTTGCTTTCCGTCTCTCTGTCTTCCTCTGTCTGTCTGGCGAGCACACGCGCCCTATAGAAAAACCTCACCCCCCCAAAAAAATGTATTTGCATAGAAAGACAGAAAAATATATGTCATGACTTCCAGCCATCCAATATTTATTTTGATTCATCTCCAGAAAATTAGTTTTTGCATACTTGGGAGTGAATTTACGAAGTCTATACAGATATACAATGTCCTAGGCGGGTATAGAAGTTTGGAGTCAAGTTTTCATCTCAATACCCTTCTCTGAGAACGGTCATATATACAGCCGACAGAGGACTCACAGCCAGAATAAAGAACCTTTACCAACCAATGAGAAAAAGAAACACGATAAAGAATGAGCAAACGACTTAAACAGCTACTCTACAAGAGAGCGTATGAGAAAGGGCTCAGGGCTGGCTCTGTAGCCTGGTGGTTAAGGCGTTTAGACCACACATGGCTGACAGCGCAGTTCAAGTCTTGAACCCGACAGGTTGAGAAACACGCTAGACACGTGTATGTGTCCAAAACCCCACAGGGAGGGGACGATGGAGAAGTGATTGTGGCATGACTATTCCCCACAGAGGTCTTGGCTCCTCTCTAGCAATCACACGCTCTCTCACAAAGAAGGGAGAGAGAAAGAGAGAGGGCTCAATCTCATCAGTCCTCACACGAAAACAAATGCCCCCTTGTGACACTATTATGTACCTTCCGCCATGGCAAAAAGACAAGGGTACCATTTGTTGGTGAGGATGTGGAGCAACGTGGGCAGGGATTTAAACCATAACCACTCTGGGAAAGTATGGGTACCCCTGGTCCTAGGCACATACCTGACAGAAGCACAGGAAGGTACATATAAATGCCCCAAGGGACAGATATAAAATTGCCTTCTATCAATAGGACTCATAACCACCCTGTGCTAGAAGCACCTGAAGAGACCGTGAGCATGCCAGGGGGTCAACTGTGGTATATTCATAAAAGGAAACACTGCATGGTGAGGAGAATGAACAGGTGCTGCTACACCTCGCAGATGAAAATTCCACACTCCGCTGCACGAGCACATCGAGCGAAACATACGTGGGTGTGCGTGAGTGCATATACATTCAATCCAAGAACAGCCACACCCGACCCGTACGGTTACAAGTTAGAGTAGTCAGCTTAGGATAGGCACAGTCAACTTTTTAGTGGGCCACTGCAAAGTCATGGTGTATTTTTCTACATGTTTCTATACAAAATACATAATGACTTTTCCGACGACCCAATATAGTAAGGGCCAGACAGGGAGCGTTTTCAGCTTTGCAAGCCACGCAGTCTCAGGGACGACCACTCAGCCTCGTTTCTGTAGTGCAGAAGTAGCTACAGATAAATGCAAGTACATCAACGGGTGTGTGTGGCCAAGTACCCATAAAACTTTAAGTCCTGAAGTTGGATTGCATAGCATTTTCATGAGTTAGGAAATACGATTCTTCTTTTGATTTTTTTCAACCATTTAAAAACATAAAAACTATTTTTACTCATGGATATGGGTCAGACTTGGTCTTGCAGGCTGCAGTTTGGATGCTTTAGGGGACTGGGTAGTGTGACTGGGTTGGGGGGAACGTGCTTCTGAGGTGCTGGTACAGTTGTGTTCTGCTGGTTACCCAGTGTGGATCTTTTTAAATACTGAGTTGTACACTTAATTTCTCTATATATTTCTATATAGATATTTCTTCGCAAAAAATTTTTGTTTCTAGAGTTGGGAGAGAGGGAGGAAGGGAGGGAGAGAGTAACACCCCCAACAGGGTTCTGTCACTCTGTGGTAACCCCACTCTGGGCCCTACAGTCAGGATCATGGGCATGCCCACCACGTTCAGATAGACCTCAGGATACAAATCTGGTCTTCCTGCATGGCTCTAGTATCACGCAGACCCCCCCACTGGCTGTGTCAAAAACAAAAAATGTTATTAAAAAATGCTTTAAGAAGCCAGCAAGTAGCGTAGTGGTTAAGGCACTATACTCCCACATGGTGGACCACAGTTCAAGTCCCAGACCTGGTGGTTTGAAAATTGTGCCAGGTGCATGTGTAAGCAGGCCCAAAATTCTAGGGGGAGAATGGACGAGAAGAGTCTGAGGTATGACCATCCCCCTGGGGGCTGATTTCTCACTTTCCCTCTCTTCTGTCTCTCTGACAAGCACACATGCCCTAAGGTAAAAAAACAAACAAACAAACAAACAAACCAAAAACCAAAAAACCTTGATCTTCTTTGGGGGTGGTAATTATTTATTTATTCACTCATTTATTTTAATTTGACCAGAGAGAGGGAAAGTAAGAAAGCAAGCCACCATGTCTGGGACTCAAACTGTGATTGGCCATGTGGGAGTGTCCAGTGCCTTAACCACCATGCCACCTGCTGGCCCCCCCATAGTAATTTTTTAAACTTTAAAAAAATTTTTTTTTAATCTTTATTTACTTATTTAGTTTAATTTGACTAGAGAGGGACAGAGAGAGAGAAAGTGAGAAAGCAAACCACCAGGTCCGGGACTCAAACCACAGTGGGCCATGTGGGAGTCCAGTGGCTTTAACCACCACGCCACCTGCTGGCTCCCCCATAGTAATATTTTATAATATAGCTTTTTTCTGCTTCTAAAAAGTTTTCTTTCACTCTCACCTTTTGCTCAGTTTGCTCCCTACTCTCTGCTGGGAACCCCTAATGGTCCCAATGTTCCCAACAGAATGAACCTGTGTGAGAGATCTGTGCGGGCTCTCTTCTGTGTCGTCACCCACACGGACTGTGTTCATTTGTTTTCTTCTGGTTGTGGAGGGATCTTCCCAGCCTGCCCTTCTTCCCTACTGATGTGCTTTTTCTATAACTCTGATTTTGATTTTTGTAGCTTCTAATGCAGGTTCAAGTACTCTGAATGGGTAATAAATTGGATTTTTTTGTTGACTTGTTAATCAATTTTTTGATAAGGAAGCTTTATCTCTAGGGTTTCTCCAACCTTGGCACAAAAGTCATTTTGTTCTGGAAAATTCTTTGTTATGGGGACGTCCTATGTGTTCTAAGAGGCTCAGTAGAACCCCTGGCCTATGCCAGTACCATACAGTTTTAACAACTCCAAGTGTCCTCAGACTTGTCCAAGTGCCCCTACAAAGAAAGGTGGTTCACAGGAGAAAACCACCGGTCTTAGGCTCGCTTCCCCAAGTACAGAGTGGGTAGAAATTTCTTTACTCTTATTTAATCTGAACACTGCTTAAATGCACACTGCTTAAATTCTTCACTTATTTTAGAAACTAGAAAACTGGAAGTGGTAGTTTTCATTTTTTTTAGTTCAAAAGTTCATTAGTCTGAGAGAGGATGAGAGGAACAGGGCTGGTTATAGACAGTTACACTAGGGAATTTCATCTCCAAGCACTGTTGGGGTCAATGCCTCTAAATCTGTGTGAGTTTGTGCACTGAAGGTGGGGTTATGTTCTGTCCTGATGGGGACCTAACTCGAGGGTTTTGGCTTATTCGCTCTGAAGGGAACAAGCTGGTCACTCTGGTAAGACATGGAGTTAAAACAAAGCCCACGGCTGGTGGTCCGTCTGGGGGCTCGGCGGGTGTTTCTTTTCTCTGCACAATGCCCTTTGTTTGCCCACTGGCCTTCAACTACAAAGCGGGCTCCTAGGATTTGATTTCCCAGCTCTTCTGCCACCTGTCCTCAGCTCAGACCTCATCTCCATCCAGAGCTGAAGCGGAGGGGAAAGAGACCTGCTTGCACCCCTACTTTCCAGAGAGCGTGCCTTCTGGATGGGTGGGCTCTAGCCACTTCTCCAAGCTGCAGGGTCCCTGAGTCCCCATCATTATTGTTCCCAGGACTAGAAACTGAATATCCTAGTGTCATCCTTTACTGTAACTCAGCTTGGTCTTAAACTGGCTGACGGCCCTTGGAAGGCATGGTTTATGACTGGGGCTATTCTCAAATTTCTCCTCGATTTTGGCTTCTTTTGGTCCCTTCCACCAGATTTCAGGAAAGAAGCATTTTGCTACATTGCTGTGAGCTCAGTTTTTTCCCTCAGTCCCCAGTGTAACATTACTTCCTTCTCCATAAAGGTAAAGTGACCCAGCAGGGAAATGGCTCAAATCTTTTTAAAGAAAAATATGATTTATGTTTCACCTTGAGCAGTGAGAGAAGAAGCAAATTTTTTTTTTCTAAAATACATAATAGAAAGCTCTCGGGGAGAGCTCAGGAGGGCAAAATATAATTTTTGAGAAAATGCTGGTTATATAGCTCTAGGTGTTCTTAACCCCGTGCACTTAATTTTATACTCATTAAAACAGAAAAATATGCTGTTCCACTTCTGCGTTAGGTTGGGAGGGAATGAAATGTGTGTGTTCTGCTATCAGCAAGAGACACTCACAAGAAATTACTCATTACTGCCCGACAGAAAAAGGGATCCTTAATTTCTAACTGAACCTTTCACTTTCCCTCCTCTCTGTGTGCCCATGACGAGGGCATCCACATTTTCCTAGAGGGAAAACTCACGGCCAAGATTCTCCACGAGAGCACAGAGGAGGCATTTCTGCTTTTTTCATGACACGGTGCAGATGGCTGGTAACTGGTACACAGATGTCAAGATTGCACAAAGGTTTTATCTGTACCTCTCTTCCCTTCCTCAACAATCCTACAACGATGCCTCCTTTGGTTTCCTCATTTAACTTTAGTGGGCTTAAAGCTGAACAGCTTAAGATTATATGGCTAATGGGACCAGCAGTTGGCGTAAAGGCCATGTCACTGGACTCCCATGTAGTCAACCTCCCATGTAGTCCTGGACCTGATGGCTTAAACTCACACTGGGCACGTGTGCGTGTGTGCCCAGGATCCCGAGAGGAGAATGGAGAAGGGATTGTGGCATGGCTGTCCCCCCTGAGGGTGATTTCTTGCTTTCTGTCTCTCTGTCTTTCTGGTGAGCACATGCACCCTAAGCAAAAACCTCTCAGGAAAAAAAAAAAGGTTATATGGCTAATTGGATCCCCCTTCCATGACAGTCAAGAATGACTACTAGCATGGCTCCTGATAGTCCTAAATCCATCCCAGTGGGCAGGTGAGTGGTAGGCCCTACCCTGGATCAGGTGTGCTAGATGATTTCTTTTTCTAAATAATAAAATTGGGTCAGCTGGTAGCCTGGTGGTTAAGGTGGCTGAATCCCACATGGCCCACTGTGTGGTTCGAGTCCTGGACCCAGCAACTTGAGAGACATAATGGGCGTGTGCCCCAAATCTCAAAAGGATGGAAAAATGAAGAAGGGATTGTGTTGTGATCATGCCCCACGGGGGTGCTCACTTTCTGTCTCTCTCTCTGCCTCTCTCCTGCAAGTGCACGCATCCTCCGGAAATTTTAAAAACAAAACAACAACAAAAAGAAAAGCCCAAAATATAAAACATTAAAATCTCAGGTCAATGGCCTACTGATAGCAGATAGAAATTCCTTTATAAATAAAGGCGCGTTCAGTGACGACACAGATGAAGGGTAAGGAGATCATGCCTAAACTCATCTGATATCGTTGCAGAATTTAAATACGGAGGTAGAATAAAGTTGGCCAGTGAACTGAAAAATACACCGAGTACTTGCCATGCACTCAGCACCAGCCTCGATGCTTTAGAAATATAATATTCAGCCCCTGCACGTAAGGCACCTGGGATTTAATCATCAAAGCAAATGACAAAGAACAAATAACGTGAAACGAAGAACCCAGCATTAAATCTTGACCCTTCTTCAGCACTGATGCCATTAGCCCTCCCAACCTTGAAGCGGTTCATTTTTCTGCTACCCGCTGTGCGATTTTCTCATCTCTTCCACACCTCCTTCATATTCTCCTGTTTGAGCTCTTCTCCCCTAATTGTCGGTATCCTCCATTCTCAGGCTTCTTCTTGTCATATTCAGCCTGATGATAAACTATGATCAAAACTTCAACAACCATCGGTTTGCGGAAGAACCTCCAGTTCACAGATGCAGCCGGACGCCGCCAGGTCCCAGTGGTCTCAGTGGCTGAAGCCCACACGAGCTCCCCTCTCGTTCTTCTGACCTTGTGAATGGCACCACCGCCCACCCAGGCACCCAGATGAACCTCAGGAATCCCTTGTGACTGCTCCTTCTCATCTACTCCTGCATCTAGCTGGTCATTGAGGCAATGGATTCTCTCATTTTCTCTTCCTCCTCTCCTCCTTTCTAGTCAAAGTCACTCTCTTAGTTCAGGTGCCCATAATGCATTGCATGCCTGAACCACACCTGAGCCGGCAAACTGGTTTCTCTGTCTCTGGGATCACCCTCTCTTCCCCTGAAGCCCTGCTCTCCAGTCACTCCCAATTTTCCATCTAACACACTGGCCTGACCAGAAGTACTTGCATTTCCCCACGTTCTCACCTCCACATCTTTTTTTTTTTTTTTTTTTTGGGGGGGGGGGAGATTTTCACTATAGGGTGCATGCGCTTGCCAGACAGACAGAGAGAGACAGAGAGACAGAAAGCAGAGCAGCATGGCCCACTGTGTGGTTCGAGTCCTGGACCCAGCAACTTGAGAGACATAATGGGCGTGTGCCCCAAATCTCAAAAGGATGGAAAAATGAAGAAGGGATTGTGTTGTGATCATGCCCCACGGGGGTGCTCACTTTCTGTCTCTCTCTCTGCCTCTCTCCTGCAAGTGCACGCATCCTCCGGAAATTTTAAAAACAAAACAACAACAAAAAGAAAAGCCCAAAATATAAAACATTAAAATCTCAGGTCAATGGCCTACTGATAGCAGATAGAAATTCCTTTATAAATAAAGGCGCGTTCAGTGACGACACAGATGAAGGGTAAGGAGATCATGCCTAAACTCATCTGATATCGTTGCAGAATTTAAATACGGAGGTAGAATAAAGTTGGCCAGTGAACTGAAAAATACACCGAGTACTTGCCATGCACTCAGCACCAGCCTCGATGCTTTAGAAATATAATATTCAGCCCCTGCACGTAAGGCACCTGGGATTTAATCATCAAAGCAAATGACAAAGAACAAATAACGTGAAACGAAGAACCCAGCATTAAATCTTGACCCTTCTTCAGCACTGATGCCATTAGCCCTCCCAACCTTGAAGCGGTTCATTTTTCTGCTACCCGCTGTGCGATTTTCTCATCTCTTCCACACCTCCTTCATATTCTCCTGTTTGAGCTCTTCTCCCCTAATTGTCGGTATCCTCCATTCTCAGGCTTCTTCTTGTCATATTCAGCCTGATGATAAACTATGATCAAAACTTCAACAACCATCGGTTTGCGGAAGAACCTCCAGTTCACAGATGCAGCCGGACGCCGCCAGGTCCCAGTGGTCTCAGTGGCTGAAGCCCACACGAGCTCCCCTCTCGTTCTTCTGACCTTGTGAATGGCACCACCGCCCACCCAGGCACCCAGATGAACCTCAGGAATCCCTTGTGACTGCTCCTTCTCATCTACTCCTGCATCTAGCTGGTCATTGAGGCAATGGATTCTCTCATTTTCTCTTCCTCCTCTCCTCCTTTCTAGTCAAAGTCACTCTCTTAGTTCAGGTGCCCATAATGCATTGCATGCCTGAACAACACCTGAGCGTGCAAACTGGTTTCTCTGTCTCTGGGATCACCCTCTCTTCCCCTGAAGCCCTGCTCTCCAGTCACTCCCAATTTTCCATCTAACACACTGGCCTGACCAGAAGTACTTGCATTTCCCCACGTTCTCACCTCCACATCTTTTTTTTTTTTTTTTTTTGGGGGGGGGGGGATTTCA
>NW_006159809.1:4150295-4167795 GCF_000334495.1 Tupaia belangeri chinensis
GGGATGGTCACGCCGCAATCCCTTCTCCTCCATTCTCCTCTTGGGATCTTGGGCACGCACGCACACGCGCCCGGCGTGAGTTTAAGCCACCGGGTCCGGGACTCGAACCGCAGTCGACTACATGAGAGTCCAGCGACATAGCCATTACGCTAACTGCTGGTCCTCATCTCCACATCTTCATGTGGTGGCTCTGACACCTTCGTCTCCATAACTTGCATCCCTTTGCCTGGCACACACTGCCTTCTTCCTGTTAATCTATTCAGCTTCCGAGTATCCTTTAAAACCCAATCAGACATTGCTCCCTCTAGGAAGTTCTCAATGATACCCCCTACCCAGGGTCAGATTCTTACCTTTTATTTTATTACTGTGCATATATCCTATTGTCTCAAAACCCATTTAAAAGAGAGGAAGCTCCTCTTCATCTCAAGCTGGATACAAGGTGTTATCAGGGGAGAGTAAGGTGGGAAATAAGTTCTCAGAAAAATAAAAACGAGAAAATGGTGAGAACTGGGTCCTCCCTCAGGACCATGGTCGAGACTGAAGTTACCTGGTGGCTAATTTGCTGGAGAACGCCTCTGCCTCTCAAACTATCACCGTGCCCCAGGCAAAGGAGATGCTTTTTCGGTGCCCCCCCCCCTTTTAAAAAGAACTATTTTATTTAACCTTATTTATTTATTTATTTTTAATTTGATTAGAGAGGGACAGAGCAAAAATGAGAGCAAGAGTGAGAGGCAAAGTGAGAAAGCAAGTCACCAGGTCTGGGATTCAAACCACATCGACCATGTGGGAGTTCAGCAACCTTAACCACCATGCCACCTACCAGCCCCCTGTGGCCACTTTTTAAGGACACGATAATCAACTCCTTAAGGGGCCAGAAGGTGGAGTGGTAGTTAAGGCATTCGACTCCCACACGGCCAACTGCAGTTCGAGTCCCAGACTTTGTGGCGTGTTTTCTCACTTTCCCTCTCATTCTGTCTCTCTCCGGCGAGCACACATGCCCTACAGCAAGTTAAGATAACAATAATAAATAAATAAATCTTTAAAAAGAAATACAGCATTTTTATGAAGACAACCCCTAAAATTGACATCTCCTAACTTCCTGCTTTTGCTGTGGTTTAGTCTCTGCAGTTTCCTGTTGGCTGCTCCTCAGAGACACTAGGATAACACGTAAAAGCTAACGCAGACTGTTCCCTCATCTATACAACGACGACTCTATGAGCTCAAAGGATGATTTTCTCACTAAAAAGTCGTTTGGATCCATCCTGTGCCCTAAACTGGCTCCTCTGGGGAATTTCCCTGCTGCTGAGAACGGTGGAACACATGAAGGCCCCTCCAGCTGTCCCTGCAGCTCACTGCTGGCCCCGACAATGGTGTTCTAGGATGGGTGGGTGGTTAGGGCCTCCAAAGGGTGCTTCAACATATTAGAAATCCAGCGTTCACACAGCCCCTGGGAAAATGCAGTACAGAATTTCACCAGTGTGAAATCTTCTCAAAACTGCAAATATCATACTGTCTTTGAGAGGAAGGCATTTCCTCTCATATCTTCTAAATTTACTTCTTTGAAGATTTAAGGAGTATTTAATCTTTCATTCTAGTATTTCAAGATTCAGAGAACAAATCCACTTAAGTCCCATTTGGACCTTTAGAAATCCATCATTTTTACGTAAAGGCGAAACAACGTTCTGGGTGTTTGGATTTTTGGTTATCTCGGCATGTCGTATTGGCCCAAATTGCTTCATTGGTAAACGTTACTGAGCAACTTAAATAATAGGTTTCATTTGCTATAGGAACTTTCTATGTGGTTATAAAGTTGTTCTCATAGCTGCTATCAATTGTTTATGGAGTCTCCAAATTTCACTGTCACTTCTATGGAAAAGTCTCCCTTACATTGCCCTGTCATCTGTAGCTTTCTACCTACCAGTGGGGAGAGGGTGAGTTTCTGGAATATGGAATGATCCCCATCTGACATTAATCCCCATATAAATATCTTTATCCCTAAACCTTGTCCAGAGCCTGAATTAACAAAGACAAATTCTACCCTATCCACTGATAAGCACCTGTACAGACACATGGGCCGGACACTTCTAGAAAACAAGATGGCTTTCCTTAATGCAAACCTCGGGCCCTCCAGAAGTGACTTCAGAGCAATTCCCTCCTCCTTTGGCCCTCGTCATTCTGCTACCATTCTTTTAGTTAGGGCTTACTTCTCCATTAACCGAGCTCAAGCACAGTGTGGCAATGGCACTAGTTAAGAGTCCAACTGCAGAGGTTCACGTCTCATTTCCACCATGTGTCTGACTTTGGTAAGATACTTACTCTAACTTCCGTTTGCTCATCATTAAAATGGAGCCACTCACCTCATGAAAGTAAATGAGGTGGTGACTGTATAATAGTTGGCACAGCATCAGGGACAGAGCAAGTGTTTCACAAACATCTTCATCATCATTATTATTCTCAACAGCTTCCTAACAGGTCCGCAGTTACAAGTGATCATCCTTCACAAACCATCTTCCACGCTATTGTTAGGGGGCCCTTTTCAAAAGCATTTGATTATGAGACACACATTTCAAAATAGGAAATTCAGGAAAGACACAAAGGAAAGTCACCCGTAGTCTGACCACAGAGACAACCACTACTGATCTATTTCCTTCTAGTCTTTTTTCTCATTTTTTTTTAACCTGGGTGAAATGATCGTCCATATACTATTTACCTGCACTGCTGTCACTTAAGCAGTTTTGTACAACTGAACATTGAACAACACAAGGTAGGTTTGGTTCTAATTTTTTGTTTAGAATGAGATACTAGTACACAAGTTGGAAGAATAGCTGATCGGCAGTGATGAGAATCTCTGCTCCCCTTCTCTCCACTCCCACGCCTTCCCTCCCCGGCTACCCAGGCCACAGTTGCCAGGGCTGGCAACTGCTGGGTCTCAGGCGCCGACAATCTACTGCCTGCACTTTTGCTTTCTGGCTCAAAGCTGAGACGAGTGTGCTAAGTGCTTTCCACACAGTAACTACTTTAATCCTTGCAACAGCGGTGGTGAAAGAGTCACTATTATCATCTTCATTTTATGTAGGAGGGAAGGAGACACTGAGAGGTTACGTTAAGTGCCCAAGCTCTCAGAGTGATGGCGCTGGAGTTCAAATACAACAAACCAGGATGAGCAACATAATATCCTCGTGATTCGATTGAATAACTGAAGTATTTATTAAGAATCAACAATGCCTTGGGACCAACAGTTGGTGCAATGGCTATGTCACTGGACTCCCATGTAGTCAACCACAATTTGCGTCCCGGAGCTGGTGGCTTAAACTCACTCCGGGCGCGTGCACATGTGTGCTCAATATCCCGAGAGGAGAATGGAGAAGAAGGGACTGCGGCATGGCCATCCCCCCTGAGGGGTGATTTCTCGCTTTCTGTCTCTCTCTTTCTGGCAAGTGCATGTGCCCTATAGCAAAAACCTCTCAAAAAAAAAAAAAAAGAAGAAGAATCAACTATGCCTTGGGCCAGCCAGTGGTATGATGGTTAAGGCAGCTAGATTCCACATGGCCTAGCGTGCGGTTCAAGTCCCAGACCTGGCGACTTGAAAAATACACTGGGTACGTGTATGTGCATGCCCAAAATCCTGAGAGGAGAATAGAGGAGGGATTGCAACATGGCTAACCCCCAAGGGTGATTTCTCACTTTCCCTCCACCCCTGCTCTCTCTCTGTCTGATGAGCACATAGGCTCTGTAGCAAAACTTAAAAAAAAAAAAAAAATAGAACCAATTATGCTCCAAACATGAGGTAAGGCTATTTCCTACGATTGAAGGGGAGAAACACAGGTGGATAGGACAGACACATAGAAACAAAATGAGAAAAGGGCAACGGGGTACCCATCTCCTGTGAGCAGAACAAGCCTCCCCAAATTCCAATAAAGAAGGAGGCTCTCCATAGCATGTCACTACCAGTCACGGCTAAGAATGAACAGGGTCAGTGGGGACCACGATCTTGGGGCAGGAGCCTCCAATAGGGCTCGTTTTCCCCTGTTCACCAGGACACTCCGTGTCACTGACCCCTGTCTACCCTGCGCCCCAGGAGTCTGGGCAGAAGACCCCCACTCCTCCTACCTGACCGGGACACAACATCCTAATGAGTCACAGGACTTATTTGATCTGTATGCATTTCTAAAAAAGAATTACTTATTTGATTCCTTTTAGTTTGACCAGAGAGAGTCAGAGAGAGAGAGAAAGGGATAGCGAGAAAGTAAGCCACCAGGTCTGGGACTCGAACCATAGTCGGCCACGTGGGAATCCAGCGCCCTGAACCACCACACTACCTGCTGGCTCCCTTGATCTGTATGTGTTTTAACAAGTAGAGAAGACAGCCTTTTCCTAACACCCATCTGTGTATCGTAAAGTCACAAGACCTCCCACCAAGGCCCACAGGAGCTGCTGACATGATACGATTTCTGCCCGGCACTCTGAATGTCACAGTGAAGAAATTCAAGAAAGGGTGGGTAAAGGTCGGAGTAGCTATGACTCTCTTAAAGTAGCCAACACCTTGTCACCTAATCAGTGACACGGGTGAATGGACGAAGGAGATTATCACTGCCCTTTCCTGCTACCCACAGGGTGAAACCACAGCCTGTGGAAAGAAGGCCCCGTTGAGCCGGACTCTAGCCTGGTGCCATGAAGACATGAGAGGGGTAGCAGAAGTGGGAGACCCCACCGGAGGGTGGGGCTGGGCCTGCCAGCCTTGAGGCCTCGGTTGAAATACCACTACTCTTATGTTTTGTTCATTGGCCTGGTTGAGGGGTGACCAAACCCAGAGGGGCTCCTGCTACTGGCACCAAGGAATGGCAGAACTCACCCTGGGGACAGTCGGGTGGGAAGTCTGACCTGTGAACAGTAAAGCAGGTGCCCTGAGGTGAGCTCTAGGAGGACAAAAACCTCCGTGAAGCAGAAGGGCGAAAGTTCACTGGATACCGATTCTCAGTGCCAATACGGACTGGGGAAGGGGGACTCACCAAAAACAAAACAAAACAAAACAAAACACCCACGAGTCCTCAACGTGCTCGTCACCGGCACTGATGTGCCTGTCTGTGAGCATCTGGAACACTCGGCTTTTACAGCACGCTCCCCCACGCAGCCCAGTCCAGCGCTCTCACGGCACCAGCACCTCCTCTGAGACGGGGCACACACCTCGAGGGCGTCCTCGGAGACTCTGCCCTGCTGCGATGCCAGAAATCAAGGCAGAGAGGGCGACTCGGCCTCTGAGCTTGTTCCCCAGCACAGCTTCGAACACCATCTGCAAGCTGACCACGTCCAGATCCGTAACTGAGACTCTGATCTCCAGTCTCTGAGCCGCTTCAAACTCAGCTCGTCTGAACAGAACCCATCACCTCTCCTCCCAGGCCATGACAGAGACCTCGGGGAGCCATGTTTCTCTGTGCACAAGCTCCCGCCTGAGAGGCCCTCGGAGCCCCTCACTCCGCGCTCTGCCACTCACCCTTCCGGCAGGCTCTTGTCCTTTCTTGCCTGGCTTGTGAGGACACCTTTCTTCCAGTTCCCTTGATCTCTCCTCCCCACCACAGTCAGAACAGTCTTTCAAAAGCTTTATTTGCTTTAAAGTCTTCAGGAAGGGGGCCAGCGGGTGGCATGGTGGTTAAGGCACTGTACTCTCCCCTAGTCGACTGAGGTTTGAGTCTCAGACCCAGCAGCTTGAAAATAACGCTGGGAGTGTGTGCACGTGTGCCCAAAATCTTGAGAGAAGAATGAAGGAGAAGGGACTGCGCTGTGGCCATGCCCCCGGGGGATGTTTTTTCACTTTTCCTCTTTCTCTCTCTGGCAAGCATACATGCCCTATGGCAAAAACCTTAAAAAAAAAATCAATCAAATAAAAAAAAAAATTCGCAAGAAGGGCGGCCCCCTAGCACAGAAGGTAAGCACTACACAGAGGAAGTCAGTTTACACATGACGGCATGGTTGGGTCCTGGTCCTGGGGGCTGGAAAAACACATTGTGTGGGTCCCCAGGATCCTGATGGGATGGAGAATGGGAGAAAGGAGATGGTGGCATGACCAGGCCCAGCTAGGGGGACTTTCTTTCTCTGCACACCCACAAGTCCTCTTGCATAAACCAACAAACAGAAAAACCCAAACCCATAGGCGCTTGCTATTGCCTAAAGGATCAAGTCAAAATCCTGATCCGGACACTCTGGGCCCTGCACACCTGGCCCCTACTCAACCCCACATACCCATCCCTTTCGCTCTCACCAGACCGAGGCACAGTCTTAAGTAAGTTCCATCCCTCCATAGCCACTCAGCTGTGGACCAAGTTACCACCTCTTCCTAGAACGTCTCCTTTCTACCCTGATGGCCTTGCCAAGACTTGGCAGAAGTAGCACCTCCTACAGGAAGGCCTCTACGATGCCTCTAACTCCGTGGATAGATAGCACCTACGCTGACCCCTACTGACATGCCAATACGCCACGTTACCCGTTTCCTTCCATGTCCTTCCCACTAGCCTCTGAGCTCGTGTCCAGCATGGTGGTCGCACACAGTAAATGTTTGCTGGATGACAAACGGGCCGAGAAAGTTACGCCCACCAGGTTGTAACACTCTGCCCCTTCCCAGCACCCAGGCAACTCACCAACAATCGACTTACCGACACAATCGCAGGTGGGGAACTCGGCCTGGGCTCTCTTGGCGGGTGTGTCCAGCAGGCTCTTGGTGGGTGTGTCCAGGTATTTAAGTGGTGACTCCAAGAAGCCACTGAGGGTGGGTGTGAGTGGGTTCTCAGCCTTGGTGGGTGTGGCCTCCTGGCCACCCTCCTCGGAATGGAAGCAGGTGGTTGAGAGCACAGTCACAGCCCCTGAAGACTCGATCTTGATCTGCTTGGGGGAGCGGGTAGCAAAAGGGCTCTCGGGGGCTGGGAGACATGTTGGCTGGTTCTCGGGGTCCTGAATGGGCACAGAAGGGGGGCCAGGAAGCCCAAAGCTATCCCCAAATTCGGCCTCAAACTGCCGGATGAGCTCCTCCAGCTTGTCATCGGCAGGGGGAAGGGGGCCGGTAGAGCCTGGCTGCAGGGTTGCCATGGGGCTGGGGGACCTCATTTCCTGAGTAGGGGGCAGCAGGCTGTCCCCGGAGGGACTAGGTGCAAATAGCGCAAGAGAAGGTTCTGTGGGCAGGGGGACAGCAGAGCCCTGTGAGGCAGGGAGAGGAGCAGGAGGATGTGTCTGCACTTCCTCGGAGGCTGGGGGCCTCAGCCCTTCCAGGACGATCTGCCGGAGAGGTGGGAAGAGGGGCTGTGCTTCCCGAGGCCTGGACTTCTTGATCTGAATGGGCTTTCGGACACTGGGCTTGATCCCAGGGGCAGCTTTCTCTGTCCCCACAGGACCTCCAGCTGGTGTCAGGGGCTTCTTCTTCTTCTCCTTGGGTGGTCTATCTGGAGGCCGTGGGGCAGGCGAGCTTGTTGGAGCCCACCAGCCAGGGCCAGGAGGCTCAGAGGAAGCGGGGAAGGCGGTGTCATGGGCCTGTTCTAAGAAGAGGCTGCGCTTGTGGTGGAGGTGCTGCTGCAGAGCAGTCTGGGCCTTCTGGTGGGTGTCGGGCTCCGAGGATGGAGTGGGAGCCTCTCTTGGGAGAATGGGAGAGGCGGGTGGTGCTGGGGAGGAAGACGGAGCCTCAACCTTGACCTTGGGCTTGGTAGGCAGGGCCTCAGGCCTCTTGAATACTGACTGGATGTAATCACTGGCGCTGCCCAACAACTGCTCCAGCTCAGCCATGGGGTCGGGGCTCGGGCGAGGCATGGGCCAGGAGCTCCGGGGAGTTGCTGGTGGGGTGTCCGTGCCCCAGGCTTCAGGAAACTCAGTCCTAGGAGTGGCTGGAGGGAAGGCAGGGCTATCAGGGGCAAAGGGTGGGTGTTCTTCAGGGGGAGCCACAGGCCAGGAGGGGGCCCGGAGGTAGGACTGGGGAGATCGAAAGGGAGTAGGAGGAGACAAGGCCTCAGGAAGGGGGCAGGAAGCCTGGGAGGTGGAATGAGAAGGCTGTGGGAGAGCAGAAGAGAGCTGTGTGAGGGCCTCGATGGCGATAGCTGTCTGCAGGCTGATGTTTTTTTCCTTGGCGATGCTCAGGGCGCTCTGGGACAGGGGCAGGCCTTCTGGAGGAGGTATCTGGGGAACCTCAGAGCTGAGGAGTGGCCTGGCACTTGGTACTGGGAGGCCAGTCTCACCAGGAGGCAGAGTCGCTGGGAGTCTGGGCCGCTCCTCCCCTCCTTCTGAGACCACAGACTTGATCTTTCCCTCCAGCCACTCGAGGTAGTCAGGGCATTCCGGGCCATCGCAGTTGCAGTTGGGTGGTTTCATGCCATGTCGCGCAAGGGCCAGGGCTGTCTGCAATGTGTCCAGGTCTTCACTGCCAGCAGAGCAGCCTTCGGGCCCTGGCCGGGGTCCCCTGCTGCTGTTGTTCCCAGCTTCACGACTCATCTCACGGTTGAAGGTTTCATAGAGCCGGGTACTAAGGGCCCCATAAGAGGATACAGCTTCGGCCACAGCCGAAAAGGCCACCAGATCGTGGGCATCTTCCAGGCGAGCAGTGTGAGCTGGGCCTGAGGCAGCGTCCCAGTCAGGCTTCTGGTCTACCCGCCAAGGACCCCCAGCTCCCAGCAGACTGGGTCCGGCGGGCTCTCTAGCACCATTGACCGGCGCCCCTGAGGCGCTTAGCTGCCGTGAGTCCCCATGGTACACTGGCCCTGAGTCCATCTGACCTGGAACAGGTCCATCAACTGGGCTGAGCTCTGAGCCTGTCTGAAGAGAGAAGGAGGGGGAAGAGAAAGGAAAAAGATGAACCATACTATTTGAAAAGCATGCCCTGATTCTCACCACTCAGATACACATCTAAACTTGCTTTTCTTGCAATTCCTCTCTGATACTTCGTGGACCTCAGTTCATCTTCCCAGGCCCATTCCCTAGCTGGCTGTACCAGCAGAAATGGAAAGAAGATCTGCAAGGCTTCCTAAGTGGAGTTCTAAATGTTGCTCAGACTCTCTTTTAAAGCTTCCAATCAGTCACACTGATAAGGCTCCCCTGAAACCAAGGACACACAAAAAAGTCCTTCACTCACAATGGCCAGAGTCACACTGGGACCATGTTTATTCTTTCTTTTCTTCTTTTTTTTTTTTTTTTTTTGGTGAGAGGGGAAAGAAAGCTAGCCAAGCCCAACATAAAGCTATATGTCATGAGTATAAGGGGCGTGTGTGCATGGGGCAGAAGAAAGAGCAGCTTTGACGAACAGATTCAGCCTAGGGTGGGGTCAGCCACAGCTGCCTAGTGGGAAGAAACCCCGGGTCCTCTCTCTCCCAATCACTGTCCTCCCTGAAGGCCAGGCTGGGCTTGGAGAGTTGGCAAAAGACCACATTCCCACACCCAGCCCTCAGCCTGAGGCAACCCTGATGACCCCACACCACGTGCCGAACCAGTCATGCCAGTGACAAGCAAGGTGCTGTTAGGAGAACGAGCCAGGCCTCCCTCCAACCACCACTATTCATCTGATGTCCACGGGGAAGGTGCAAGAAGGGGACCAGGGGAAGCCAGGCTAGCAAGCTAAAAGCTAATCATACGAAGATGTAAAATTGGGTTTGCAAGATGCATCCCCCAGGAAAGGTCCTCCTGACTGCAGAATGCCAAGAAAAATCAGAGAAGGAAAGGAGAGGGAGAGTCGTCAGTAGATGCTGCGAGGTGAAGGAGCCATTACACGTACACGGTCTCAAAGCCTCTCCTCATAATGGCTTAATTACCACACGACATTTACAGTGGAGAAATCCGGCAGGCACCAACTCGACCAACTGACTGAAGTTATTGTCATCACCCATGTTGGGACAAACTGAGATCCTATGTCTCTTGATGTGACAGACCAAGAAGGATGTCAAATGCGCCTGCCAAAACGTGTAACTTAAACCTAGTTATGAGGAAGCAGGAGATAAGCCCAAATTGAAGGGCACTCTAGGAAGTACCTGGGTTGTTCTCCTCAAAATTTCAAAGTCAGGAAAGACCACCTCCTCCAGCTCATGTAGGAAGAAAGAGACAAGCTTGGCGCAATGCACGCTATGGGTTAGGGCTCAGACTGGAGAAGAGAAGCTCCAGACCATGTCATGGAGACGACTGATCAAACCTGCATGTGGATATGGACAAGATACTGCGTCGGTCTTAACCTCCGACCTGAGCAGTCACACCATGATTATGCGAAAGGACATCTTGTTTTTAGGACACACGCACCAATGTACTCAGGGGTCATGAGATAAGTGTCTCCTACTTAATCTCAATTGGTTCAAAAAAAATTATATGCAAAATGATAATATAGAGAAAATGATCAAGCAAATGAGATAAAATGTAAACATTTTGAGTATGTGGGAGTCCAAAATAATTCTTTTGTTTTTAAAAGACAGGGCCTTGGGACCAGCAGTTAGCGTAATGGCTATGTCGCTGGACTCCCATGTAGTAAACCACTGTTTGTGTCCCGGACCCAGTGGCTTGAAACACGCTGGGCGCGTGTGCATGCATGCCCAAGATCCCGAGAGGAGAATGGAGGAGAAGGGATTGCGGCGTGGCCATCCCCGCGGGGGGTGATTTCTCGCTTTCTGTCTCTCTGTCTCTCTCTGACTGTCTGGCGAGTACACGTGCCCTATAGCGAAAATCCCTCAAAAAAAAAAAAAAAAAAAAAAAAGGGCCCCTATAGCGAAAAACCCTAAAAAAAAAAAAAAAAAAAAGACAGGGTCTCATGATGTTGCCCAGGCTGGCCTTGAACTTGCCGTTCTCCTGCCTTAGCTCCCTAAGTACCTGGGTTTACAGGTACATGTCACTGTGCCCAACTCCAGGTCTATTGTTGAAACTTTTCTATAAGTTCGTAAATTCTATCAAAATGAAAAGCTTTAAAAAAAAAAGAGTCCCTTGAGGGCTGGCAGGTGGCGTGGTGGTTGGGGGTACTAGACTCCCACATGGCTGACTACAATTTGAGTCCTGGACCTGGCGGCTTGCTTTCTCTCTCTGTCCCTCTCTGGGCATTAAAAAAAGTTAAATAAAATGATTCTTAAATAAATTAAGTAAGTAAGCCCCTCAGGTAAAACACAAAATGTTTTAAGCAGATGGTTAAGACAGTGCTAATCCCAAGACTGCCGAATGGTCGACATGGGCTCCAAAGAGGAAAGTGGACCTGGAAGCAGCACTGCGGGAGGTGACCGGAGGCCCAGCCCGTGGGTCCTGCCTCACCCACATCACTGCCCCCATCTGGTCACCAAGGATCCTGAGGCTTTTCCTACAGGCCACATTCTCCGACTTTCACTACGCTTCGTACATGCAGCTGTTACTGCCTGGATGCCTTTCCCAGCCCCTGCGCGGGGCCACTCCAGCTTACCCTTCAAGTGTCAGCTCAGTGCCACCTGCTCCCTGACCTCGTCAGCACAATGATCTGTGACTCCCTCCCCGGGATGCCCAGAGCACCTCTGCGAGCACTGATCTCACACCACTACTATTATTTGTCCATGTAGCTGCCTCCCCCACCAAACCGTAGTTCCTGCGAGGCACGGGCCGGACCTTAATGACCACGGCACCTCTTGCTCACCGCTGGCACAGGGAGCGTCTCAGAAGACACAAGGCCTCCCATCCCCCACTGCCATGGACCATGTCAACTCTTCCCTGACATCAGTGAAGACCTTTGCATGTCCAGGGATGTGGCTGATTACCCAGGACTCCCTCCTTTCTCAGAGATCTAAACTAACCTGGCAAACAAAGGCTATAGAATGTGAAGTGGTCGGGGCCGGCAGGTGGTGTGGTTAAAAGGCACTGGACTCCCACATGGCTGACTGTAGTTCGAGTCCCAGACCTGGTGGCTTACTTTCTCTCTCTCTCTCTCATTCTGTCCCTCTCTGGTCAAATCAAAATAAATAAATGAATAGATAAACAGATAAAGTTGAATAAAATAATTTTTTTTTAAAAAAGTGAAGTGGTCATATTTTATATGCTTCTATATAAAAGGCAGAAGTAACACGCATAACCGAGAAGAAACACGAGTGAGTAGCATGGATTTACATGCACGGTGTCAGGAACAGAATGCTACAGAAGCCGAGGTTTCCCCAAAACTGCCAACACAACTAAGAGGAATTTTTCTTCCGTAGGATTTTTGCCCTAGGGTGTGTGAGCTCGCCAGAGAGCGAGCATGACAGAGACAGTGAGAGGGAAAGGGAGAAATCACCCCCCAGGGGAGATGGCCATGCTGCAATCCCTTCTCCTTCGTTCTCCTCCCACGGTCTTGAGCATGCATGCACATGTACCCAGTATGACTTTCAAGCCACTGGGTCCAGGACTCGAACTGCCATTGGTCACATGGGAGTCCAGTGACATAACCACGACATCACCTACTGGTATCTTAAAAGAGATTTTTAAAGTTATTTTTGGTGGGTGAATAAGAACAAGGAAGAGCTAGGCTCACTTTTGTGTTTCTGAATTCCCTGGGAAAGAAAATGCTTCTCAGACTAAAAAGAGAAGGGAAAAGTAGACACGGATATGAAGGAAGTGAAGCCAGGATGAGTAGGGAGATTTTAAGAAACTAAATTCCAGTTTCCTGGCCCAAGGATCCCACTGATACATCTGCCAACACCTGCCAGTGATCCTAGAGGGGACTTGTCAAGAAGAGACGATGCCAACAGTCAAGACAAAGGCAAGAACACTCCCGACTTCAGTCCACTGAGTCGGAGAACAGCCCCAGACAAGACTACCCAATGAGCAACTCAAAGAACCACAGAAGTCGGGTGTCACCAACCTGAGATCTGCCACAGACCTGTTTTGGCTGACCTGTATGAGGTTTGCTTATGTCGCTAACATTTAAAAATCAAATTCCAGGCCAGCCAGTGGCATAGTGAAGGCAGCTGAATCCTGCATGGCCACCTATACAGTTTGAATCCCGGATTCAGCAGCTTGAAAAACACGCTGAGCACGTGTGCATGCCCAAAATCCCAAAAAGGAGACATGAAAGAGGAAGGATTGTAGAGTGACCCTTCCCCATGGGAGATGCTTTCTCATTTTCCCTCTCTCTTTTTCTCTGGTGAGTGCATATGCCCTGTAGCAATTTTTTAAAAAAAGCAAATTCCACTCGAAGCCCAGATTTCGCAAAGGTCCACACTGGGCTCTGTATCTTCTCCCGTTCAATCTGGGTGTACTTGTGGTAATGGTAGAAGTGATACTACATTAGGACACTCACTCTTTAGAGCCCAAACACCGTGCTATGAGGAAACCCAGGCCACACAGGCCAAGATTCCAGTCGACAGCTGCCATCAATTGCCAAATGCGTGGGTGAGGAGCCCTTCAAGGACTTCAGCCCAGTTGTGACATTATCTCTAGCTTTGAAGCCTTCCCTACTGAGACCCTAGACACCAAGGTACAGAGACGAGTGCCCCAGGCTGTCATGAGTGAAGATAATCATATACAGGATGATGTTTTATGCCACTAAGTTCTGGGGTGGTCTGCTACCCAACAATAGACCAGACTGTATCTTTCTGGAAACTTAAGAAGTTTTCAAGATGAAAGGGAGATACAGGCCCATAAACCAAGGTCCTAAAGCACATCAGAGATGTGAAAGCAGTGTATACCTGGACCTGTAGAGGCAAGGAGGGGGTGCTTGTTCTACCTGGGCAGGTGGGCACGCAGGTGTCCAGGAAAGTTTGATCCCAATGGTAAGAAAGATGGGCAGGTATTCTGGGAAAGAGGAAAGGAGGCAGAATTCCAGATGGAAGGAACAGCATGTGCAAAGAACCAACATCATGAACAGGCCTTGCAGGCTTGGGGAGAGGTGAGCTGCTGAGTATGACTTGATCATAAGGTGGGGGGTGGGGGGGATGTGGACCATGCAGTATGAACACAACAGAGAGTAGGTCTCTATTTCAAGAGGGGCACTCAGATGTCTCTGCAGGGCATGCATTGCAGAGTTCAAGGCTGGTGACCCAGAGACCAGTTAGGAGATGAGCACATCTGTCCAGATCAATAGCAATAATGACCTGAACTAAGGCACAAGCAGAGATGGGGATGAAACGTGATTATGAAGGTAAATGATTAAAGTAGCCGGGGAGATGAGGAACAGAGTCCACCCTTTCTGATGAAGTTCTCCTTGAACAGCCTGCACCACCCAGGGTCTGCAATCACCATGCACAGTTACGTTCTGTTGGGGAGTTTTTCCACGAGTGTTTAACCAACTACACCATGAGCTTCCAGTGCTTCCATCACACTTTCAGAACCTAGCAGAGTCCTCGAGATGTGTTAACAAAAAAACCTGCCCTTCCTTCCCTCTAAGGGACTTGGCTGGTACAAGACTCACCACCCCTTGAGAAGATAACCTGTTGGAACTCAAGGCAATGTCAATGATCTCTGTGCTGTTATGGTAGCCAACACAATGTGTGGACGTAAGAGGCCTACAAAGGCTGTCTAATGCCCCAAGGAAGGCCTCTGCCCCAAAGGACTCAGGCCAATGTGTCCTGGCAATGGACCTTGGAGCATTCTACTCACCCTCATCCACCCTCCACAGAGAGGCCCACCAAAGCAGCTGCTGCTGCCTCTTCTTTCAGCTGACTTCCAGGTACAAAAGCCTTCCCTATCCTCACTGGGACCCTCACAATCAACCCCTGTAAGGTCTCTTGCTTGCCTGACTGTGTCACTGAGGCTCCAGGCCATCCCAAGTTGAATCTTCTCTGGGTTGGAGGTGCACTCCCACAACCGAGGGGCAGCAGGGATTTGTTGCTGGAGATTGAGAGGTGGTCAATACTGCACAGGCAGAGAAGAATGTCCTTCTCAGATCCAAGAAGGGACCTTTCCCCTCACTACTCCATGAAGAGTGATGTGTGCACTGCCACCCCAGTTTCACTTCTCTCCTTCAGAACTCAGGAACCTCTGGTGGAAAGTGGCCCTGTACCCCCTTCCTGGTCAGGCTCCCCAAGTCCCACCTGTCTCCTTTAATACAGCCAACTCCCTACCTAGACCCCAAATACCCACCACTAGTGCCCAGCCGTCTGCAGGCGTATTCAACAACTGCAGCCCTTCCTTTCCACCCAGGGGCTCCAGAGACCCCTGGATGCCAGGCAAGGCTGGAAAAGCATGGAAGGCCTCTCCTCGAATACCTCATTCAGTCTAGAACACAGTGAGAAGTACAGATGCAACAGAGGCGTCCCAAATCTTCCAACGCTCAGAGTATCAAGGCATGGAACCCACGGCAGCAAGGCTCTAGTAAAGAGAAACTGAAGGCAGGAGGGAAGACAGAGGATATTATCTCGAGAGAGTAAAGTCCTTACTGGCTCTACCTTCTCAGGGCCTCTAAGAAAGGGGAAGTCAAAAGAGGAACAGAGTCCAGAGGGCTGTTCTGCTGACTGTCAGCATTACACACACGTCAGAAGGGCATGGCCAGGAAGCTGCTTTCAGCTAGAAAGCACGGTCTGCAGTCAACCTCCTCAAAGCCAGCGGCCCACCCTCCACTGTGCAGCCTCCAAGGTTGGATTCTCATGGGACTCCCACATAATCGTGGCTGTGCCCACCCTGCCGGCCTTCAATCCTACTCAGCACTGTCCCACCACATGTGCCACCAGCTCAGCCCCTCCATGTTCCAGCAGCTGTTCAAGGGGCTAGGTTTCCCAGCCCCACCCTTTTCCTGAGTCCTAGAGCATCCATCTCTCCCAAGGCCACTGCCTCCTCCCGCTCCCAATGGCCCCATTCCCTCTCACAGCACATGGGTAGTACACTTACGGCAGGTTCCGTCTCGAGATGATCAATTATTCATCTCTTAAGGGGATTCTCTCCTCCTGAGAGATTTATTAATGAAACCAACCCGTGAGCACAGAAAGACTTTCAGGGGACCCCTTGCAGAGGAAGTGCACATCAGCCTGTTTTGATAGGTCTGTGTGCGTGCACACCGGCCAGCCCAGCCTCCTCGCGTCTACGCCCTGCACATCCGAACGGGGCCTCTCTGCAGTCAGCAAGTCCAGGAGGGCGATGGCTAACTTCTTGAGCGCATGTGTTGGCACAGACTGCTCTCCTATAGCGTGGGGGAGGGGGCAGTCTTCATGGCTACTGTGTACACATCAGGACAACATTTTAAAACCTCAAAATTGTTTTGCCTACTCCAGAATGGACAGATAGCAGCAGATCTTTCGGTGGCTACTGCAATGCTCAGGAAAAAGCTGAAATGAAGTCTAATTCTCTGAGGTCATCAGATTTGGCAGAAGCACAGCGTTTTTTTTTTTTTCCCCCCAGAATTTAAAAACAAATTATTTTTTAGTTTATTTATTGCTTCCATGAAAGAAACATAGACAGATAAGGAGAGACAGAAAGACAGAGAGACAGAGAGCCCCAACAGAAACCTCACACTGTGATCTGCCCAGTCTCAGGCAACTTAGATCCTAAGCACAGGCCCAGCACGCACAGGGAGGTGGAGGACGCAGACCAAGGAACCCTCCCATGTGAGTCCTGCTGCATCACCTCGTGTCACTGGCCCCAGAAGCAGAGGATTTCAACTATTCACGCCCTCTAATCAAGCAGTAATTATTGCAGTTTTGGGGAAAAGGAAAAAAAAAAAAGTCTCTATCCTTTTATGCTGCCCTGATTATCACATTCATTTATCTCATTTAATGATCACGAACTCCTACACGGGAGACAGCAGATGAGGACGCTGAGCACAGAGAGGTTGAGTAACGTTCCCGAGACACACTGGAATCCAGAAGGGCACCGCCACTACGTCTCTTCATCTCACTTCAGGAAATGTAAACAAAATAACTAAGACAATAGAAGGAAGGTTCCATGTTCCAAAGATTTCCCATGAAGCATTGGCAGTGAGGAATTATAAACATGAGCATTCCGACAACAGGGGAAACAGTTTTAAAATGTTTCTTCATGGGACCAGCAGTTAGCGTAATGGCTATGTCGCTGGCCTCCCACGTAGTCGACCACGGTTCGCGTCCCGGACCCGGTGGCTTAAAACTCACGCTGGGCACGTGTGCGTGCGTGCCCAAGATCCCGCGAGGAGAACGGAGGAAAAGGGATTGCGGTGTGGCCATCCCCTCTGAGGGGGTGATTTCTCGCTTTCTATCTCTCTGTCTCTCTCTGTCTGTCTGGCGAGCGCACGCGCCCTATAGCAAAAAACCTCTCAAAAAAAAAAAAAGTTTCTTCATGAAAAGAAAATGGCAAATAAGCATGAAGAAATACTCCACTTCATGAGTAATCAGAGAAACACAAAATAAGGCCACAGTGAAATTCTATTGTATAGCCAGTATGTAGGGTTCAAGAAGAATATTGAGTTTGAATCTTGTCCCACCACTTACTAGCCATGTGACCTTAAACAAGATCATCTCTCTGGGCCTCCAATACTTCAAATGTAACTCAGGAATTGCTAATAATCTCTACAACACAAGATTGTTAGGAGGATTAAATAAATAAATACAGAAGGGCACTTAGAACAGTACCAGGTACACAGTAAGCACCACAAGAGGATATTTTT
>NW_006159809.1:4169016-4193025 GCF_000334495.1 Tupaia belangeri chinensis
AAAAGGGGGATTCGACTGGGGGAAAACATAGCTATTAATAGCTTCAACAATGTTGGCATCTGACTACTTAACTTCAGCAAGGAGTTTTCATGTGCTTATTTCACTATTATGTTTTCTCTGACTAACATATATAAAATACTAGCTCAAGTATGTTTCAAGTAATTCGTAAAAGAAAAATTACATTTCATCACTAGACATGCCTAAAATGATAAAGAATAAGGACATAAACACAGAGGGATGTGTTAAATTTAAAAAGAAACTGAAGAGAGTACTTGTACTCATTAAACGGATGCTTTCTGAGAGTTTTTATGATGGGGGACGTGAAGACTATTTCAAGTGGAGAATAAGAGAACAGGATTCAAAATCTTGCCCTATTTAACAATTCAACCCCACGAACAATGAACGCTTGTGTGCACACACCAAACAGCACAGTGCTTTCTCTGGGAGGTAGAGAATGCGTATCTTGTCTTGTTCATCGTTTCCAAGATGTATTGCAGATATTCCATTTACATTCGGGGAAAAGAGCAGAGCACCTACAGCACCCCTGGAACCCTGTGCAAACGATGCATGTCTGTGCGTGAGATCAAAAGGAAACTTCAGGGACAGGCATCGGCGGGTGAGTTTTTTCAATGCTATTTCTGTTGCTAGAGAGTTCTTTGTGTTACATACAGCACAGGAGACAGATCACATATGTACGAAGTAAGAAAAGAGAAAATCTCTGAAAGATGAGGAGCACTCTGGAAGAAATCTGGCTGAGCCTGAAATTTCCCTTCCATAAAAAGTTTTCTGTAACTTGCTGTGCTGGGACCAGAATTCTAAGCTACAGCCTAGCAACGCACCCCGTGCAGCACCTCATCTTCCTCCCACCCCACGACTCAGCCCCAGTGAAGGGCTGTGAGGGTGGGAGGTGTGGGTTGCGTAGAGGGGGTCAGGAAGGGTGAGCAGAGCTGCACCGGCTCTGTAGGTTCCAGCCCTCCTGACGGAAGCCCCTGCCTCAAGCAGTTAGTGTCCGCCCGGCCAGAGGCCAGCAGGAGGAAATCAAGCCCGACCACATCTGAGGCCTGGCAAAAAAGCAGCAGCAGCTGCCTGCGAAGCCGCCAGCACACAAGAACCAGGTCATGATGCGGAGGCGGCGCTCCAGCCAGACCCAGCAGGAGCCTAACTCCACACGCATACACGCAGCTCCAGCAGCCGCTGGGGCCATCAGCTGAGCCATGTGGTGCACGTCTCAGGCCAGACAGAAAAGCCCCCCTCAGTTCCCAGCGAGGAGGGGCATCCCCACGGCTCCACCCACCCGACTGCTCAGACCCAGTTCTCACCACCCACCTCCTGCCCCAAAACTCTAAGAGGCTAAGGAAACCAGAAAGCAAACACTGCTACCACCTTAGTCCCCTGACAGAGAGCCAGTCCCTGGCATACAACCCCATGCATTTCCCCAAACCGGGCCCTGGATCCCTCAAAACCCACTGGCAGTTCAGGTGTGTTAGTGGAGCCAGCGTTGGAGGCGGGAGAATAGGAGGGGGAGATAGCAGCTAACAGTGCGAGTGCAGGGTGCACACTGGGTTAAGTAACACTTTATGTCTAACTAAATGTAGCTTTCAATTCTTCCAGCAACTCCACATCCACCTAGCGGAGCAAACGAGGCACAGAGATGACAACTAACTCCTGCAAGGCTTGGTATCGGTGAGTGGCAAAGTGCCATCTAACATCTGAATTGGTGGGGGTTGTCCATGGCCTCCCAGGTATCAGGGTTCTAATCATTATTTTAGGGAATGAGCTCTCCCACTTCCAGGAGGGGCTATTATTATTTTTTTTTTCCTGTAGTTTTTGCTACAGGGCACATGCAGTCGCTGGAGACAGAAAGAGTGAGTAAGAAATTACACCAGGGGTTGGCCACACCATAATCCCTTCTCCTTCATTCTCCTTTTGGGATTTTGGGCACGCACACGAGCGTTTGTGCACATACACACACACACACACACACACACACACACACACACACACACACACACACATGTCCTACGTAGATTACCAAGCCCCCCTCCCTGCTCCCAGGTCCAGGACTTGGACCACAGAGTCAGCGGTGAGGGGTCTAGCTGCCTTAATCTCCATGCCACCTGCTGACCCTGGGGCTCAGTAATTATTAACGGACTTCAGTGACTCATTCGACTCTAGTCAAGTGAGTCTGTCTCCACTCATTTCTTTCTTAAGGACTCAAGACAACTTTCTTTCATTAAAAAGACAAAACAAAACAAAACAAAACAAAAAACCTACTAGTCTTGGGCTGACTCTGTGGCACAGTGATGACACACTGCCCCAAAGTGGCTGGCTCCTCAAGGCAGCTGTTGCTCAAACCCTAGACCCGGTCAGCCTGAAACACATCAGGCACACACACCCTAAAACCCAACAGGCTGGAGGACTGGAGGGAGGGGTCTCGATATGGACCGTGTGGAGAGTGTTCCCTCACTCCTTCACATGTGTAGACAGGCGCTCTATCACAAGAAAAAATAGGAAAACTGAATCTTTAAGCAAGCATCCAAAAATCCTGAGGAAAATTAATTCTGGGCAGAGGGGTATCCAACTGTCACCACAAGATCAACTTCATACAGCGGGACAGGAAACAGCAAGGATACCTGCCATTTAGGGGAGCCTGCTGCTAACCAGACGGCAAGAAGTTAGGGAGTGCAAATAACTTTACCCTACACTTCAACTCCTGGAAAGATCACGCTACACGTCTCGGTGTAAGCCCCAGTATCTGCGGGTATCTGCTGGTCTATTAGCCACCCAACTGGAAGATGTTAGGAACTGGGGTCTTGGACACAGTCATCTGACAGTCCTAGCTGCAACTGTGGAAAAGGGAACAGGAACCTCAGTCCTCCTCTTCCATTCTCTGCTCCCTGAGACTCAGGTGGTCATGGCAGCCCTCATCTCTCTGGCCGCTCTGTGGTCTCTGGTCTACCCAACGCCACACCTACCTCCCTCAGTTTTGTGACCCTGCTGGATCCTGGTCCTCCTCCATTCTGTTTTTCTTCCTTTGTCTCCTCCGCAGAGTTACCCTCTGACCTCTCGCCCTCACCCTCTCAGCCCTCCACGTTGCCCTTGGAAACCTCATCTCCACCCGAGGCCCTACCACTCAGGCTGCACCAACAACCTCAAAGCTTCTTCCTTCCTCTCTGCTCTCCAGTGACCAGACATGCTTCCACGTGATACAACTTAAGTCCAACACATTTAAAACCTAACTCAGCACCTGCACCTTCTAGCAACTCCTCCTCTGGACATCTCTCTTTTAGACATTCATTTTAAGAGCTATTTTTCTGGTTCAAGCCTTCTATCATCTTCAATGTCCTCCTCTTTATGTTTCCATATGCAAGCATACCCTAGCCCTGCCAACTGCTCCTCTTGAGAGCAGACCTGACTCCTCTTCCCTTGCCTCTCACAGGGACAGTTGCTGTAGGTGGCTTCTTGACTGATCACCCTACCTCCGCTTTCACCCCAGCATGCCACTGAGCCTAGAACCCAATCCTCCAACTCCCAGGCCAGGCTGTCCCCTAATTTACAACTTAAATCTTCTTTTATTTTGGTTTAAACAGTACAAATGAGTAGACAGATAGATCTAAAGATAAGCAAATGAATGAAACTATACCAAGGGTAATAAAGATCCTTCCACTGAAAAGCTGCTCCTAAAAACTTGTTTATAAGTTTACATTAAAAAAATAATTTCTACACATTAGTGAAAACTGAAAACAACATGAAGAGAATGATTTGTTAAATTACAATATATCTTGATGGAATATATATATTTTTTAAAGAATTATTAAAAAAAAAAAAAAAAAAAAACTCAAGCCAGGTGCATATGCATGCATGCATGCATGCCCAAAATCCCGAGAGGAGAATGGAGGAGAAGAGACTGTGGCATGGTCATTCCCCTCCTCACATTGTGTCTCTCTGCCTCTTTCTCTGTCTCTCTAGTGAGTGCACATGCCCTATTACAAAAATATCTCAAAATGCTAATAATAAATAAAATAACATTAATAATAAAAAAGAATTATTTTATTAAGCTTTATTTAGTTATGATTTGACCAGAGAGGGATAGGATGAGAGAGAGAAAGAGAAAATGAGAAAGCAAGCCACCAGTTCTGGGACTCAAACTGTGGTTGGCCACGTGGGAATCCAGCGCCCTTAACTACCACGTCACCTGCCAGCCCCCTCGATGGAATATTACACACTCATCAAAACCCTTCATTATAAACATCAAAAGCAAAAAAATCTGGATGAAATATGAAATAAAAACAGCAGAATACCATACTGCCCAAAGGTTATTGTTGCAACTACGTAAAACTATGCATGCAAATGACAGAAGAAAGAAGGCAGTTTTTAAATCAATTGCCAATGATGATGTGTGTTCATGCGAGAGAGAGAGAAAGAGAGAGGTTGAGAGACAAGGGTATGGAGGAGAAAGCACCCCCATAGGGGGTGCAATCCCTTCTCCTGTTTGCCATCTTGCTGGGATTTTGAGTACGCACACACTTGCCCAGTATATGTTGTTTTCAAGCCATCCAGGTGGTTGGCTATGTGGGATCCAGTTCCCTCAACTACTAGGCCACAAGGCTATCCCTCACTTTTAGGCACTGAGATACAGTGTGAACAGAGTCCTTGCCTCATGGACAGGGACTTTTTAGATGCTTAAATTTGTCTTAGATCCCATTCAAAGGTAAGTTCCGTTAGGAACTCCCACTGTACCACGACTGCTGAGACGCGTGTGCCAGCAGAAACCTATGTGATAGCCTCTGTAGCTCTCGGTATGTGACGACTGCAATGACAACTGCTAACTGAACTCACCTCTAAGTGACGCTGGTTTTTAGATATCAAAGGCATACTATAAACTCATTATAGAGCCACGGAAATCCCTAGTGGATGACCCAAAAGATAGAGAAAGGTCACAAGAATACAATATGGAAGAAAAAAGGCAACTTCAGCAACAGTGGTTGAGGAAAATGGGAGAATAGGAGCTTCTTTTCACTGTAAAATGGAAGACAATGAGGTAAAAGCCATACAAACCTACTACTGCTCAGAGAGAACCACAGGTTACATTTGGTACCTTTTTTTTTTTATAAACTACGCAACCCACACTTAATTTACAAAATAGACATCACTCAGTATATTCTGTGTAATTGTCAAAAATGATTATCTATTTAATTTTATTTCTTTTTCATATCTTTCAATTTGTGGTCACCAAAGAAGAGACACAGAGAGAGAAAGAGAAAAAGCAAGAGAGAAGATGCCAGCCCAGGACTCGAACTATGGTCACCCATGTGAGAGTCCAGTGCCCTAACTACCATGCCATCTGCCAGCCCCCGGAACAGTATCCATATGCTAAGCTCGCCCTTACCGTTACTGCATCATCAGCATCCCCCAGACTGTTAACTAGTCTTGGAGGGTCTCACGTGTCATGGCTGCACTGCCTTTTCTGGTACACACAGCACACACACAGCCCTCCATTCTCTCATGATCCCTACGTTCCCACAGCACATACTGACTGCAGGAGTAGTTTCTTTTCACCTCCTCCTCCCACATCTGCTCAGACTTGAGGACAAGGCTGAATGGATGGATTCTCCTCACCCCAACATTCACAGGTCACAACCTTGATAAACAACAGGTGGGGTTTTACTCACATTAGCACAGGGGTTCATTAATACTTAATGACAATTTAGGTGGTATGTCTCTAGTAAGTCTGTAGGGACAACAGCCCGGTCCAAGATGGAGGGGAGTAGTGACAGCCCCATTATCTGCTATTCCAGTGCTCCAGGTGACACCGATGAGGCGCCCAAGGTATACTGGTAGGGAAACACTAGTCTGAGCAGAGCTAGCACAGCCAGCAGGGCCTTAGCCCGTTCTCTGAGTGAGCTCCGCAAGCCAGGGCTGTCTGCACTTACTGTCAGCCATGACAAGTCCAAAACAGACTTTAGATACCTGTACCACAATCTCATGCTGTCGTGGCATCTAAGCACATGATCGCTTTTCTAACTGATTTGTATTGTATTTCACAAAATTATCCATTCATGATAAAGTACATACTAAAAAAATCCAGTCCGAGGACCAGTAGATGGCATAATGGTTATGTCATTAGACTCCCACATGGCTGATTGTGGTTCGAATCCTGGACCCGGTGGCTTGAAACTCACGCCAAGCACATGTGCATGCATGGCCAAGATTCCGAGGGGAGAGTGGAAGAGCAGGGATTGCAGCATGGCTATCCCCCTGGGGGGTAATTTTTTGCTTTTTCTCTCTGTCTCTCTGGCTAGCACATGTACCCTACAGCAAAAATCTCTCTTAAAAAAAAAAAAATCTATCCCTTACCAGAAATTTTTAAGGGCACTGATTTACATAATTTAAACATCAATACTAGTCAATTCATACAAATAACCAAAGAAAAAAAACTACTAACCAATCTAGCTATCTCATTTGGTGTAAACAGCTCAAAAACCTTTAGAGCACCAAGACGTTTCAATGGAAAAAGACCAGTCTTTTTGACAAATGGTACTCGGACAACAGGACAGCTATGTGCAAAAAAATGAATCTGAACCCCTGCCTCATACCATATACAAAATTAACTAAAAATGGATCAAACACCGAAGTATTTGATTTTTTAAAAAGTGTTTAATAAAGCCTCTTTATTAAAAAAAATAGATAAATTCTGGAGACCAGCAGTTGGAGTAATGGCTACGTCGCTGGTACCCCCTGTAGTCGACTGTGGTTCAAGTTCCAGACCCATGTAGTCGACTGTGGTTCAAGTTCCAGACCCAGTGGCTTAAACTCACACCGGGGACGTGTGTGTGTGTATGTGTGCCCAACATCCCGAGAGGAGAATAGAGGAGAAGGAATTGTGGCATGGCCATCCCTCTAGGGGGTGATTTCTCACTTTCTGTCTCTCTGTCTCTGTCTTTCTGGTGTGTGCTAGCGCCCTATAGCAAAAACCTCCAAAAAAAAAAAAAAAAGGTTAAAAAAATAAATTCTTTACCTTAAATTAGGCAATAGGCTCTTAGATATGACACCAAGGAACAAAACTTGTTTGTTCTCAACAGGAATTTATCAAAATTTAAAACTTCTAGGGCCAGCAGGTGGCGTGGTGGTTAAGGTGCTGGACCCCCACACAGCTGACTGTGGTTCAAGTCTCTAACCTGGTGGCTTACTTGTTCACTTTCTCTCTGTCTTCTCTGGTGGGCACACATGCCTTAGAGCAAATTTTTAAAAATGATAATAATAAACAAAATCAATTTAAAAGTTTGTAAAAAAAATACCATAAAATTTAAAACTTTTGAGTACCAAATGACACTATCAAGAAAAACAAAACAAAACAAAAAACCCTACATAATGGGAAAAGATTATGAGCAAATCATATTAGATCACTGGGGAATCATGACACATTTTTCTATGCAAAAAAATGTCATAACTTTTCTGGTGACTCGATATGTCTCATAGGGAGTCACACCTGTATTATGACTCGATGTTATAAAGACAAATAATACCATTTTAAAATGGGCATTTTCACACAAAAATTGATGTAACTGTTCACACAAACAGCCAAAAAGCAGAGATAACCCACATGTCCAATTGATGAAGGGAAAAAGAGCGCATGCTTCCTCCACACAATGGAATATTACGCAGCCGTAAGCAGGGATGAAGTATTGACACGTGCCACAACAAGGATATAAACCTCGAAAAGACTGGGCTAAACAAAAGACTCAGACATAGAGGTCACAGACTGTGAGACTGGATTTGCATGAAATGTTCAGATTAGGCAACTCCATGGCGACAGAAATGGTGGCTCCCAGAGGTGGGGGGGGGGGGGCACAAAGTTATCAATGCCTCTCAGTAGCTTTGATACAAGGGTTGAGGGGATGATGAACATCTCAGGAAATAGCGGTGCTGGTTGCACAACTCTGAATGTACTAAGACCCACTCAGTCATACATTTTAAACGGGTCAACTGTACGTTATAAGGAAGTATTTCACAATTAAACTGCAATTTCAAAAATCTTTAGAGACCACCTTTGTCTTTGGGAGAAGCTTGAAGACAAAAGCAGAACTGAACACTTGCTCAGGGAGGGGAAGCTGAGCTGGGAGCTCACCCTCAAACGGACGTGGAAGGAAATAGGACAGAGGAAAGACAGGCGTGTGGTGGAAGACTCTTCTCTGCACCTCCCTCACGATGCTGCTCTCTCCGTTTACTGTCCCACAGGTTACGAGTGGAACGTGGTAGTGGCTCCTTTTCCATCCAAGACAGACAGGAGAGCATCTCCCCTCTCACGGCGAGACTGAATGGAAAAACCCTGGGACAGCAGGGGTGGTGGCAACTCCTCTGAGACAGCTGAGTTCTAGGGTTGAGGAAGAGAGAGATGAGCTCTGGACATGCATGAGCGGGGACCCCAGAACTGAGAACCATTGGCGTAAAACCAGCTGACCAGGAGGGTAGTGTCATAAATAATAGCCAGACATGAAACATAGTTTGACTCAAAGACCTATGCTATTTTTTTTAAAAGTTAGGGGTGCAGTTTGCCAAGAGAGTGAGTAAATTGAAATAACTGAGATAAAGAATGCATAGTAATAAGCATGGTCTTTAAAATCTACATGCAAAAAAAAAAAAAAGTCGTGTTTTCAATACGCACATACGAAGGGGTTCTACACTGACACACCCTTCCAGGCGGTTATCTGCTCAGCCGCACCCTCGTAATGTCAATGACTACTCCGGAGCCTTGTCTTGCGGGATAGTCCACTGCAGGGAGGGCCTGGGGCAAGGGAGCCAGTGACCTGCTGGCTGTGGCCCAGCCTGGGACCCGTTTCAGGCCCTCATCTGACTAGGCATAAACAAGTCCCAGCCACTGACCCACAGTTGCAAGGGGGGATTAAAACTCACGGCCCTAAATGGAGGGTATTTCTTCTCAGAAGGCAGCAGCTGTGCCCCACCCAAGGCAGTGATCTTTGTTCCTCAGCCATGTTCTCAGGGAGTGGCAGTGGCCAGACCAGTTTTAAAGTCCCTCTCTCTCCCCACCTATGGCCTTGACTCCAAGCCAATACCACATCAGCCAGGAAGGAGTGGGGTAGGGTGCTGTGGCCTGGCACTGCAAAGGGGGCAGAGGAGCAGAGGGTGAGAGGACCAGAAGGCAGCTCCCTAGCTGGCCCCCATCTCCGCCTGAGGACTGGGCTGCTGATACAGACCTGGGAGCTCAGTGCTCACCTGGGAGTTGCAGAGACTGGCGGTCCGCCTCAGCAGAGATCACTCTTTTGAGACTCTCCTGCTATAAGCCCCGGGCAAGTCATTTTACCTGTCGGGGCCTCAAATTCTTCATCTGCTTAAAAGCAACATTCTTTAAAAACATCAGGAAGAACTAAGAATCTATTCTGAGTTAAAGCAGACTTAAAAGAAAAACAAACGAATAAAAACAACCTGAAGACGGTGTGTGATCTGTAAAACAGAAAATTGGCAAAGCATGAGTAAGGCCTGCAGGTGGCCAGCGATGCTGTACCTACATTCACTTGCTGGTTGTGGTCACTGCTCTAGGGCTGTTGACAGGATCTTTAAAAATCCACACATGGGGCCAGCTGGTGGCATGAGGTTTAGGCCAGCTGGACCCCACATGGCCAACTGCATGGTTCAAGTCCTGGACCCAGTAGCTTGAAAAAACACGATATGGGCATGTATATGTGTGTATCCAAAATCTCAAGAGGAGAATGGAGGGGCAGGGATCATGGCATGGCAGCCCTGGGGGGTGGGGGTGATTTCTCACTTTCCTTATCTTTCTCTCTGATGAGTGCAGGTGCCTTGCAGCAAATTTATAAAGAAAAGAGAAGAAAATCCATACTCAAGTATTTAGAAGTAAAGAATATCATGTCTGCTTCTTTCTTTCAAAAGGCTCAGATAAAAATTAGAGAGCAAAGGGAACCAGCAGTTAGCGTAATGGCTATGTGGCTGGATTCCCACGTGGTCGACTGCGGTTTGTGTCCCGGACCCGGTGGCTTAAAACTCACGCCGGGCGCGTGTGCGTGCGTGCCCAAGATCCCGAGAGGAGAATGGAGGAGAAGGGATTGCGGCGTGACCATCCCCCCTGGGGGGTGATTTCTCGCTTTCTGTCTCTATGTCTCTCTCTGTCTGGCGAGCGCATGCGCCCTACAGTGAAAATCTCTCCAAAAAAAAAAAAATTAGAGAGCAAGATAGAAAGGAATAGGAAAATGCAGTAAAATGTTAACACTTGGGAATCTGGCTGAAGAGAATTCTTTGTACCATTCCTGTAACTTTTCGGCAACTCTAAAATGATACCAAAATAAAAATATATATATTTTTAAAAAGAGTTAGGTTACAAGATGATCTCTAAGGCTCTTGCAGTTTCTGTGGAAAGGTAACATTCTCTGCCATTTCACGATGGGAACGGGGAACAGGAGGAAGGGAGCAGACGCTGTCAGATTGTAACGAGAGAGCTGAAGAACTCAGGTCTCTGACTGGAGTCTCCCCTCTCTCTGCCAGACCCCAGCTTGTCCAACACCCACCCCAGGCACTGGATGAGGACCACAGAGCAGAAGGCGGGTTAGAAAGGGGTGTGGGCAGAAGAAGGGGAGAGCATGGAAACCAGGACCACTCACTGCCCTCCCAAGACCCCTTCCAGTCACATATACAGGGCAGCCCAGAGGGCTATCTTGGAACTTTGGCAACACACACACACACACACACACACACACACCATCAATACGACCACAAATCAAGCCCACGTGCCCACATGGAGCACAGACTCGGCCCAAAAAGCCAAGGAGCAGAGCCCTAGGAGGACAGCCTTCAAGCCTTCTCTAACCAAAGGCAATACAACATCTGGAAACCCTAAGCAAGTCTCCTAAATAACTCTACAGTCAAGAAGAAAAAAACTGTCAAAATCACAACTACATATTTGAAGATTAATGATCATCAGTGAGAATAATAACAAAAGAGTTCACATATGCATAAGATTTCAGTCCAAGAAGCTAGAAAATAAAAACAAAGAAAGGTAGGGGGGGAAAAAAGTGAATCAGATGAGGGAGACAGAGACAGAAAGAGCTGATTAAAAAATTAAATGGGGCCAGCAGGTGGCATAGTAGTTAAGGCACTGGACTCCTACGTGGGTGACTGTGGTTTGAGTCCCAGACCTGAAGGCTTGAAACTCAAGCCAGGTGTGTGTGCATGCATGCCCAAAATCCCGAGAGGAGAATGAAGGAGAAGGGATTGCAGGGTGGCCGTATCCCTTGAGGGGGATGATTTTTCGCTTTCTGTCTCTCTCTTTCAGTAGAGCACACATCCCCTATAGCAAAAATAAATAAATAAATGTATTTATAAATGAATCCAAAAGATGTCTCTCCTAAAGACCAAAACCATAAAGTTCTTACAAGACTGGTTATTTTAAAAATAAAAAAATACATAACATTAGAAATGTAACGAGGAATAGAAGTACCATCGGTGAATGTAAAATGCTTCACTACAAAGCTTGAAATACTATGTGAATATAAATAAAAGGATAATTTTCTAGGAAATGTATTCCAGAAGAGGCAGAAATATTGCAAATATGAATCGCCAGAGAAGAAATCTATCACGGAGCTAATCCCCAGAATGGATACCAGGTCCAGTAATGGTGTTAATCTTTTTTTCTTCATTCCATTCTTCCAAGCGCCTCTGAGGGAAGCAGTATCTTCCCATAGCCAAGCTGTGACTCAGGCCCTCAGCATACCATCTCAGGATAAGGGCCAGAAAACTCTGTTCCAAGATGCTCTGCGGGCACTTTTAAGGACCTGGGAACTTCCGGCCCCTTGCCACTCAGTGTGGCCCCAGGAATAGCAAGATCAGATCTCTGGAGAGCATGTCAGAAATGCAGACTCTCAGGTCTCACCAACCTAACGCTGTACACAGTAAACACAGATAACTTTTACTTGTCAGCATAAAAAGCAAAATAAAATTTAAAAGCCTATGATTTAAGAAAAATGCACAGTAGTAAGATTCTCAGGTTATCTGATAAACATTAAAACATGACAAGCACTGGTCTAGCCTACTGGACATCCCTTCAATATCTCCTAAATTTTGCAAAAGCAGTGCTTGTTCTGTCGAGAACAACCAAAAGAAAAAAAAAAAATCAACAAATAAACTAACCTCCAGAGTTAGATTGGATCATACCAAATTTAATAAAAAGTCTGGCAAAATACTAGCCAGGTGAGGAAGTAACACAAATGGCCTGCAAGGCTGGAAGCCATTTGGCTGGCCGTGGTTTCGGATCCCTAAGTGGGCTTGAAAACACACCAGGTACGGGAACCCAGGATCCTGAATTGTCAGGAGGACTGGGGAAAAGACACTGCAGCATGATAAGACCCTATGAGGATGCCCCTCACCACCTCTTTTGTGCGTGTGCTATCATTAAAAAAAAAAAAAAAGGTTTGGCAAAATGAAACAAAATGTTTTTAAAAATTTGCAATTCTTGTCACTATATGATAGAATTAATACTAACACTACTATAAGAAGCTCTTACAAATTCATAAGCCAAGCAGAAGAAAAATAGACAAAGTGAAAAATATATATTCACAAAGAGAAATTACACATTACAATAGCAATAGAAGATGTGTAAATCAAAATTTTTTTTTTTTTTTTTTTTTTAGGTTTTTGCTATAGGTGCTTGTGAGTTTGCCATAGAGAGACAGTGAGAGAGAAAGTGAGAAATCAACCCCCATGGGGATGGCCATGCTACAATCCCTTCTCCTCCATTCTCCTCTCTGGATCCCGGGCACACACGCACACATGTCTGAATCACGCAGCCAGATCCGGGACTCAAACCTCAGTCAACCATGTGGGAGTCCAGTGCCTTAATCACCATGCCCCATGCTGGCCTGAATCATAAAATGTACCTGAATCACATTTTATGCCAAAAAATAGCTTTAAAATAAGCATGTATTATTTTTTATTTTTATTTTTTAGAGAGATTTTTTGCTACAGGATACATGTGTGCTCACCAGAGAGACAGAAAGCAAGAAATCACTCCCCAGAAGGGATGGACACTCGCAATCCCTTCTCCTTCACTCTCCTCTCAGGAATTTGGGTACACATACACACGCATCCATCCAGCCTGAGTTTTAAGCCCCTGGGTCTAGGATTCGAACTGCAGTCAACTATGTGGGAGTCCAGCAATGTAATCATTATGCCATCTGCTATTCTCAAACATGTATTATTTTTATAATAGGTGAATCAATAAAGACATTTAGAGGTTTAAAATATATAGGACTAGTCTATAAAGATCAAATATTTTTATTTATTTATTTACTTACTTTTTAAGAGAGATTTTTGCTATAGGCATGTGCGCTCCCTGGAGAGACAGAGACTAACAGAAAGCAAGAAATCAGCCCCCCCCCCCCCGGGGGATGACCATGCCACAACCGTTTTTCTTCATTCTCCTCTCAGGATCTTGAGCATGTGCACGCGCACCCAGCATTGAGTTTTAAGCCGCTGGGTCCAGGACTTGAACCACAGTCAACTACGTAGGAGTTCAGCAATGTAGTCATTATGCCATCTGCTGGTCCCAAAGACTAAATATTAACAAGAATCATCTGAGTAGAAAAATTACAGAGTTTTACAATTTCTCTGCTTATCTAAACTTTCTGATTTTTCTCTTTTTTTTTTTTTTTTTAGGAGAGATTTTTAGGGCACGTGTGCTTGCCAGAGACAGAGAGAAACAGAGACAGAAAGTGAGAAATTCCCCCAGGGGGATGGCCATGCTACAATTCTTTCTCCTCCATTCTTCTCTCAGGATCTTGGGCACGCACATGCACGTGCCTAGCATGAGTTTTTTTGTTTTTTTTTAAGTCACTGGATCTGGGACTCGAACCGGGAGTGCAGCAATGTAATCATCATGCCACCTGCTGGTCCCACTTTCTGATTTTTCTGTAATTAATTTGCACTCCTGGCAATGAACAATAACAAAGAAGTTGTAACTATTTCCTAAAGTCTGATTGGATCTGAAACATAAGAGCTTCTATACTTAGTCTCCCTGAGTGTTCGGGTGTGCGTGTAAGGAAGGCCTGACTTGTTCGCACACCATCAAGGCATTCTCTTGGGCACATCTTTTCATTCCGATCAAGTATGGGGTGTCCCAAATAAGCAGAGCCCCTCTTGTTCCACTAGCCCACTGACCAGTAGTTCTCAAACTCCAGGCACAGCCATCCCCTACAGGGAGCTGGTTAAGATGGAAATGCCCAGTTTCCACCCCCGGAGAGAGGATTCTGATACAGGCATTCCCATGATACCCTTTGAGAAAGTTCTAAATAACCCTATGGGATGAGGATGAGTGCAGCCAAGGGACAGCCCTAACAGCTGTCTCAGAAACTGGGTGAGCTGAGGGTCTTCAGGGCGGCAGGTGACAGCAGTCCGCTACCTCCCTTGCACACACACAGGCTCAACCAGTCCGTGATCGGTGCTCCTGCTCTTTGAGAGAAGTAACACGTGGACGGAGGAGGCTAGGTAAAAAGGCTTTAGCCAACAGGTGCGCTGAAGCCCGGAGCAGCCCTGCGTCACAGCCTCACTGCCGAACGTGCACTGCTCTGGCAGGAGGCATTTGGAACGACTCCACGGGTTCAAAGAGGTCCATCTGTCAGAGTTCCTGCTCGGCACCTTGGAGGACAGCTCCTCCAGAGCTGGCCGAGATACAGCCGCGGCTGCCAGGAGGGACCTCATCCTTGGCCCTGGGGCTACCCGGCCTGCACAGCTTCCCTCGCTCCGAGTGGACACTGGGGACTGAGTAAGACACTGATGGGGTTGGGTGGGGCTGATAGTACTTCCACCACCCTCCCTGACCCCCAACAATTCTTGGGCGTATCCTTGATCCCACTGCTTCTTGGGAATTAAAACAGTAAATCTTCTGCTGCCCTGAGTATTAGAGGTGAGTGGGAAGGGAAAGGTGAGTAGAGCTTACTTACTACCATGAGTGAATAAAGCCCAGATGGGGACTGGGAAGCAGCTCCCACTCCCTGTCGCTCCCTTCTTATGCAGATCGAGACAGACTCTCTGACCCTGCTTAAAGCAGCAGGGGTTCTCACATCGCCACGTCCCAGGGGTGAGAGGTCTGTTGTTCCCGGTGCTAGTGAACCCAGCCCTCCTGGGCAGGCATCATCCCCATCTCCACCCGGCTCCAGAGCACAGAGACAGGGACCGTTAAAGGGGCAGGGTGGAGAGGCACGCCTCTCCATCGAGAAATAGCACCCGGTGTTCCGCAATTACAGAAGCTTAACTCGCACACACCATGAGGAGGACTTGCACATTGGTAGGCAACACTCCGCCTGGGAAAGTCTTGGAGGACAGTACCGAGGGAAGAAGAAATACTACCGTGAGAAGGGCAGAGACTGGGCAGACAGACCTGGAGCCAATTCACCGGCTCTGCTTCCAGCCTCGTACCCTCATCCCCCACGAGAAGTGGCAGGTAAGTTTGCTCTGTGCTACCTTCAGGTGTCTGGGAAGAAGACAGCAGTTCTCCTTATTAGTTAGTGCTAATGAGCGTTAATGACAAGTGGGCTGCCGGTCCCAGGGTAATGATGAGGCTGGGCTCAGAGGGCTCCTCCCTGATGTCTGCATGTGGGAAAACAGCCCGGCCCCTTCTTTTCCCTGTGGGGACAGGGCAGGTGCCCATCTGCTTTCCAGATCGCAGCCTCCAGGCTTGGAGCCGGGGCACCTTTAGATTGTCCTGCTCCTCACACTGGGCCAGGCTGTTACACTTTGAAGAGGCAAAGCTCTCCGTCTCCCTCATCAACCTGATTCCACAAACTTTATTAAAAGGGTTAGCTCTCACTAGGCTTTGTGCCAGGCACGGGGGATGCGAAACTGAGCAAGGAGGAGCACCACGCCACTAGAAACGCAGACCTGGGCACTACAGGATTGCTGGGGAGGCACAGTGTCCTACGGGTACTTGCGGGACAGACAGACAGGGCGGTGTTAAACTCGGCAGCACGGAGCAGACACGAAGCAGAAGCATTTCCAATAGGACCGCAACGATGGGTTAAAAAGTCTAACAAAAAATCCCTTTAATGACAACAATGGCCAAAAAGCTAAAGCTATGACATGCCTAGGAATAAACTGACCAAGAAATGTGCAAGACTTACACGTAAAAAAACGTAACTCAAGGATGGGTACACAGTCTAGAATAAATGCAAAGACACTTTCATTTCCTCGGACTGAAAGACTAAGTATAAAGCTGTCCTTTCTCGGCCAAATAGTCTGTAAATTCTATGCGATTCCGACAGAAAGATCCCAACATTTCCCACAGAACTTCACAAGTTGTTTGTAAGCTTATTTGAAGAGGGAAATAAAAAAGAACAACAAACAAAAAATAGCATGGGAAAAAATTGTTTTTAAACCAAACTTTTATATTAAAAACTGTGGTAATTAAAACAATGAAATGCTGAAAACAGAATCAGACAAATAATTCAACGGAACTGAAGAGAGGCCCTAGAACACCCATGAATACAAAGGGATTTCAAAAAATTCTTGGAAAAGTGGAATTAATGTACAAGTTTGCGTTAGTGCAAGAAAAGTATTTTTTTCATAATATGCATCTTCATGTTCTTTTTTTTTTTTTTTTGAGAGGTTTTCGCTATAGGGCGCGTGTGCTCACCAGACAGACAGAGAGAGACATAGAGACAGAAAGCGAGAAATCACTCCCCAGGGGGGATGGTCACGCCGCAATCCCTTCTCCTCCATTCTCCTCTCGGGATCTTGGGCATGCACGCACATGCACCTGGCATGAGTTTTAAGCCACCGGGTCCAGGACGCGAACCGCGGTCGACTACGTGGGAATCCAGCCACTCCCCAGGGGGGATGGTCACGCCGCAATCCCTTCTCCTCCATTCTCCTCTCGGGATCTTGGGCATGCACGCACATGCACCTGGCATGAGTTTTAAGCCACCGGGTCCAGGACGCGAACCGCGGTTGACTACGTGGGAATCCAGCAACATAGCCATTACGCTAACTGCTGGTTCCCTCTTCATGTTCTTTTTGAAGACCCCCCCTTATATATGAATATTTATGAAATGGTTAAGGTGAAACTACAAACCACTAGAGGAACTATAAATACTCAACAGTAGATTGCGAATAAAAGGTTCTCTGTGTGGGAAAGTTCAATTCCTACCTTATGCCATGTTTAAAAATAAATCTCACCTTTGATATCTGAATACCTAAAATAAAACTATAAAGTCAAAACTATGAAGCCAAAATACTGATGAGTTCTGACTGGATAAAAATCAATGCTCGATAGACAATGAAAGATCATTTCAAGGCCCCAAATTCTTTTTCAGAATATAACAAATTAGGGAACCAGCAGTTAGCATAATGGCTATGTCGCTGGACTCCCACGTAGTCGACTGCGGTTCGCGTCCCAGACCCGGTGGCTTAGAACTCATGCCGGGCATGTGTGTGTGCGTGCCCAAGATCCCAAGAGGAGAATGGAGGAGAAGGGATTGCGGTGTAACCATCCCCCCTGGGGGGTGATTTCTCGCTTTCTGTCTCTATGTCTCTCTCTGTCTGTCTGGTGAGTGCACGCGCCCTATAGCAAAAATCTCTCCAAAAAAAAAAAAAAGAATGTAACAAATTAATATTGATAAGATATTAAGAACTTTCATAAATCAATAAAAAGACAAAGTAACCGCAGGTAATGGATATAACAGGTAATACACAAAATACCTGTAAAATGGCTAACATTTTAAAACATTCCCCACATCATTGAAAATTAAAATGAGGATTTCCCTTTTCTCAAATTGGCAAAAATTAAAGACTGATAATTCCTCATTCAATGTTGATGGAAAAGTAATTTTGATAGATATTATAAATTACCCTTGGAGAGGGTAAATTCCATGTGTGTGATTCTGCCCTATGGAAACTTGATCAAGAAATCACATGTGTACTTCATCATTTACAATTGCAAAAAGAAAAATGGAGTAAATGTCCACTGATAGGAGACAAGTTAAATGACAATAAGCCTGTAAAGCAACTCTCCATAGCTATGTAAAAGGCTGAAATAGCCCCACCACGAGGGCACCACGGCAGGACGCCCCTCAGCAATGCTGGCAGCCTATGAAAGAGGGCACCATTCCCAGGACAGCCCATACAGACCGGGCACACGTGTGCCTTGTATGCTGGCTGGGAGAAGACAGTAGAATGAGACCCTGTCGAAGCTGCCTGGCTTTCTTCCTCTCTCAAGATAAACTTTTTTTGGGGGGGAGAGGTTTTTTGTTTGTTTTGTTTTGTTGCTATAGGGTACACGCACTCACCAGAAAGACAGAGAGAGACAGAGAGATAGAAAGTGAGAAATCACCCCGCAGGGGGGAGGGCCACGCCTTGATTCCTTCTCCATTCTCCTTTCAGGATCTTGGACACGCACATAGCCCGGTGTGAGTTTAAGCCACCGGGTTTGGGACTCGAACCACGGTCAACTACATGGGAATCCAGTGACATAGCCATTACGTCAACTGCTGGACCCAAGATAAACTTAAAAAAACAAAAAAGAAAGAAAGAAAGAAAGAAAGAGGGCCCAGCTCCATGGCCTGGTGGTTAAGATAGCTAAATCTCATGTAGCTGACCACAGGATTTGAGTTCTGAACCCAGGAGCTTGAGAAACATGCCAGATGTGTGTGCAAGTGTACCCAAAATTCCAAAAGGAGGAAGAGATGGAGGGGGGATTGCAGCATGATCATTCCCCACAAAGGGTACTTTCTCCTGTCTCTGTGATGAGTGCACATACTCTATAGTTTAAATAAATAAATAAATAAAAGCTATATAGATGTAGTGACATGGAAAAACATCTTCAACACATCAAGGAGCGAAAAAAAGATTACTTGGGCCAAACCCATGGCCTAATGACTAAGGGAGATGAATCTAACATGACCAACTATGCAGTTCAAATCCTGGCCCCAGCAGCTTGAAAAGCACTCTGGGCAGTGTGTGTGCATGTCCCAGATGCCAAGAGGGTAGAGAAATGAAGAAGGGATTGAGGCATGACCACACCACACCACACTGGACGGGATGCTTTCTCCTTCTCTGGTGAGCATACATGCTCTCTGGTGAACTGAAGAAAAAAATTTCAAAAATTTTTCCATTAATGGGGAGAAAAAAAGATCACTACTACTATTGGTGTCTAGGTTGAACTCAAGTCCATTTCTTCTCTGTCCCTCTGCCCACAGCCTACCTCCCCCTTATGGCTCTCTAAGGAATTAGGATAAAGGATAAGAAGTCCTATTCCCTACGGCATTGCACCTTGTGCGCCTGGCCAAGTCATTTCTCTGCCGGCTTGAACACCTTCAGACTAGGGTGCAGATTTCCCTCTGGCTGGACCCAGAGAGGGGAACCTCTGCCTTCACAGTGTGGATCCTTGTTGTCCCACCCCTAAGCTCTAAGAGAGGATTACAGGACCAGTTTTCAGTGAGCACTGGAGGTGCCACCCAAGAGAAGCCTACCCTGTTTTGTCTGGCCCTGTGGGCCCCTCTCTTCTTTTACTGTCTTCTTTATCCTGGTACACTCTTCATTGCCTGAAGGATACCAATTGGACTATACTGTCCAGAAGTGCATGAAATAAATAGGGAGGGCCAGTCCTGTAGGCTAATAGTTAAGGGAGCCAGATGTCACATGGCTGACCATGCAGTTTGCATCCCAGCTCTAGCAGCTTGCAAAACACGTGGAGTGCATGTGCCTAAGTGCCCAAAGTCCTGACAAGACGAAGAAATGGAGGAGAAGGAACTGCAAGGTAACCACGCCCCACTGGGGGTAATTTCTCCTTCTCTCTCTCTCTCTGTCTTTCTCTCTTTCTCTCTAGTGAGTGCACACACTTTCTGGCAATTAAAACAAAACAAAACAAAAGAGGCAGAAGTAAGACTTTCTAACTTGTGGCCCAGTCCAGCTTGGGTAAAATACTTTCTCCCCCTCATCTATACCTAGCTTCTTCGTCTCCTACGGTGCTAAAGCAAGAGGATTTTCTAAATACTATTAAAACTTCCATTTGCACTTAGGATATGTCCCCATCCTAGGAAATAAATTCAAACTAATTTTGCTTAGGTGACAAATGGAGATTTTCTATCGGTTGTTTGCTACACTAGTAAGCCATTATGAGAGTTCCTGGTGGTGGGGCAGGGGGTGGGAAGAAATGCAGCGCTACCCTGTCTGACTCTGCCACTGTTTCCTGTACAGGGGTTCTCCCAGGGCCTCTGCTGGGAGGAAGCGTGGTCAGACTGAAACAGGACTTCGCATTCACATCCTGGGTACGCCATCTTTATCTCTCCAAGAGCATCAACAGATCTATCAAAATCTAGAGAATAAGGCCACACTGAACTTAGGGAAAAAGTCCTATTTTAAAATGTGTTTGTTATCAAAGAAGAAAAAATAGAAAAAAATACCCTAAGCATCCACCTGAGAATCTAGAAAAAGGACATATGGAATAAACCATAGAGGATGCAGACACTGTGAGACTAACGCAGAAAATAATGGTCTTGGAAATAGCACAACTGACAAATATATATACTTTAGATTATATAAAACTCGCAAAGCAGGACCAGCAGATGGCATAATGATTACGTCACTGAACTCCCACAGAGTCACACCGTTGGAGTCCTAGACCCAGCAGCTTAAAACTCATGCCAGGCGCATGTGTGTGCGAGCCTAAAGTCCCGACAGAAGACTGGAGGAGAAGGGATTGAGCTGTGGCTATCTCCCCTGGGGGTGATTTCTCACTTTCTGTCTCTGTCTCTCCAGTGAGTGCACATGCCCTATAGCAAAAATCTCCCTAAATACAAGCATACCTAAATAAAACTGGCAAAGCTATGAAAGGAAAAGAGAAAATAATAATATTCAACATTAGACCTAAGGAAAGTGAGGCCCAGCCATGAGGGGGCAAACACTGCAATGCTGGAGGTCATGCGGGAGGTCAGAGTTAGGTTCCCAGGTCGATTTGTACACGCTGGGGATGCACATGCGTGCCCGTGACCCTGGCTGGCTGAGAGGGCAGGTGGGACCGTGCAGTATAAGACCCTGTTGGGGTGCCTATCTCTTTCTCTGTCTTTTTCTTTTCCTCCTGCCCACAAAGCAAATTTTTAAAAAGAAGTGAAAACATGCAGATACCAAGAGAACTTAAACATATTAATGTTTTATATTTTATGCTAAGAAGTTTGAAAACAGATCACTTCCATGAAAGAACATTTACAAAGTAAAGGTTTTATACCAACAGCATGGGGGAAAAAATTAAAGCTGCAAAGACCCATCTCTCAAAAAAGATACCAAACAGGAATCAGCAGTTAGTGTAATGGCTATGTCGCTGGACTCCCACATAGTCGATCATGGTTCGAGTCCCAAACTCAGAGGCTTAAACTCACACTGGGCGTGTGTGCGTGCATGTCCAAGATCCCGGGAGGAGAATGGAGGAGAAGGGATTGTGGTGTGGCCATCCCCCCTGTGGGGTGATTTCTCACTTTCTGTCTCTCTGACTCTCTCTGTCTGTCTGGTGAGCGTGCACGCCCTATAGCAAAAAAACTCTTAAAAAAAAAAAAAGATACCAAACAGACAGTTCCATCAGGTTTTTCAAGTCCTTAAGGAATAGAATGACCATTTAAACTATATTATATAGATCATATCAAAGCATAAAGAAAGAATAAATGCATCACGATCCATTATACGGAGTTACTACTATTCTAATACCAATATCTGACAAAGAAAACACACAAAAAAAATCATAGGTCAATCAACTCTTAAGTTGACAAATCAAATAGCATGTTCTAAAAGCATCCCATTAGCAAGTATGGTATAATCAATGAATGCAAAGACAGTTCAATTTTTTTTCTGTTTTTTTTTTAGGAGAGATTTTCTGCTTTGGGGAGCATGCGCTCACCAGAGACATGGAAGGAGACACAGAAACAGAAAGTGAGAAATCACACACACACACTCCCGCGGGGGAGATGGCCACACCATGATCCCTCTCCTCCACTCTCCTCTCAGGATTTTAGGCATGTGCACACATGCACCCAGCATGAGTTTAAGCCACCAGGTCCAGGACTCCAACCGTGGTCGACTACGTGGGAATCCAGTGATGTAACCATTACTCCACGTGCTGGTCCCAACAGTTCAATATTAAGACATATATTAACGAAGATTTATCTTAGTAACAACCAAAGGAAAAATATCACTTGATCTTCAAACCATGCTAAACAGATGTGACAAAAGGAAACATTCACTGCTAATAGGAAAAAAAAAAAAAAAAAAAAACTTCTTAATGAAATGGAGCATGATCATTTCTTTAAGATGTCATAGAAGAACTCAACTAGCAACCAGAAGACCCCAAACAACCAAGCAATACTATGCTTAGGGGCTGGCAGATTGCATGGTAGTTAAAGGCGCTGGACTCCCACGTGGCGGACTGTGGTTCAAGTCCTGGACTTGGCAGCTTGCTTTCTTTCTCTCTCTCTCTCTCACTGTCTGGTCAAATTAAAATAAATAAATAATTAAATAATTTAGGAAAAAAGACCATGCTTAAGGATTAAACATTAAAAAAAAAAAAAAACCATCACTAAGGAAGAAGATGTCCTCCACCGAAATATCTGACCAATGGTATTTAACATGGTGGGACAGTCCTGGGAGGGGGGCAGCAGTCTAAGGCTCGGAAGTCAGAGATCACTGGCCTCAGCATCAGCTCTGTCCGCGGGGAAACAAGCTCCTGCCCCAGTACCCTTAACTGAAAGTTGGGGCTGCCACCACCTGGCTCGAAGTCATCAAGAAAACTAAGGGAGAGCACTTTGAAAGCTCTGCCGGGGTGACAGCCCCAGAGACAGGAAATGCTCACTACACAGCATGAGCATGCCTGAGGTCATCAGATAGAGGAAAATGGGCTCCAATGCAGGGTGACTCCATTTCAATAAACAACACACAGAGCAAGCAATATAGTATGCGCTGAAAAAAGCTGGAAGGACTCCTCTTGACCCATGTTAACTGTGGCTAACTGGACTGTGAAATTACAGGCATAGGCCTCCTCTCTCCTCCCCTTCCATTTTCTAATTTTTCCAATTAATATTTATTATCTGTATAATTAAAAATAAATATGTAAGTAAATAAATAAACAGGAAATAAGCAGTCTAATGCTGTGAAGTCAGACAGTAGTCAGCGATGTCTGACTTCAGAGCCTTAGACTGCTGCCCCCCTCCCAGGACTATCCCACCATGTTACAGATTATTCTCTCGCTCTTTTTTTTTTTTTTTTTAAACAGATTTTTGAATTGGGCACAGGCACTCACTAGAGAGACAAAAAGTGGGAAATCACCACCCTAGGGGGGCTGGCCATGCAGCAATCCCTTCCCCTCCATTCTCCTCTTGGGATTTTGGGCAAGCACTCAGGTGGGCCCGGCATGAGTTTCAAGTTGCCAGGTCCAGGACTCAAACTGCAGCTGACTACATGAGTGTCTTGTGATGTAACCATTACGCCATCTGCTGGTCCCAAACAAGGATATAGATTTTTGAATTTACCCAAGATTGAAGTCTGGTCCAAAAGCCCAGATGGGAAACACTAAAGGTGATAAGAGACGCAGTAACATAGGGGTTCCCTTTCCTGTGCACTATCATGGAGGAACCTAGCCAACTTCAGAAGCATCAACACAGGTGTGCAAAGGTATCTAAAGGTATTCCTGAATGGAGGCCACAATGAACCTCTCCAGCCCCAAAGTCGGCGCACACTGCTGCACTACTAAACAGAAATTCTGAGCACCAGCAATGGGCCAGGGTACCCAATCCTTGATCTGGATGCTGATTACACAGGTATGTTTAATCGGTGAGAATTCACCAAGCTATATACAATATATGTTTCTCTATATGTATGCTATATTCAATTAAAAGTTTTTAAGAATTAAAAACAGAGGGGAAAACTCAACTTTTATCATCTGCTACACAGCTTCCCTCTTAAGTCCTGGTTTTTTTTTTTTTTTTTTTTTTTTTTTTTTTTTTTGGGTTG
>NW_006159809.1:4193595-4202312 GCF_000334495.1 Tupaia belangeri chinensis
AGGTTTTCACTATAGGGCGCGTGCGCTCGCCAGACAGACAGAGAGAGACATAGAGACAGAAAGCGAGAAATCACCCCCCAGGGGGGATGGTCACGCCGCAATCCCTTCTCCTCCATTCTCCTCTCGGGATCTTGGGCGCGCACGCACACGCGCCCAGTGTGAGTTTTAAGCCACCGGGTCCGGGACACGAACCACGGTCGACTACGTGGGAGTCCAGCGACATAGCCATTACGCTAACTGCTGGTTCCCTTAAGTCCTGGTTTTTAAAACTGAATTCATGGATCAGTCTCATGGTATATAATCTTCAATCCAGTATTTTGGCTGTCTTAATTTTTCCATATTCTGTATTGGTTAGCACTAAAATTATTAATGGGTGAAAGAGATGGGACCAGCAGTTGGCATAATGGCTATGTCCCTAGACTCCCATGTAGTTGACCGTGGTTCAAGTCCTGGACCTGGTGGCTTAAACTCATGCCGGGCACATGTGCGTGCATGCCCAAGATCCCGAGAGGAGAATGGAAGAGAAGGGATTGTGGCATGGCCATCCTCCCTGGGGGGGTGATTTCTCGCTTTCTGTCTCTCTGTTTTTCTGGTGAACGCACGTGCCCTATAGCAAAACCTCTCCAAAAAAAGGAGAGAGAGAGAGAATTCTAGGCAGCCCAGGAGTAAGGGATTCACGGGGAGAGCCAAACTGGGTAAGCAGCTCCTCTCAGCCCTGACTGCACATTTGGATCACCTGGTGAGCTCTGCATAATGCTGGGGCCTGGGCTCCTCTCCAGACAGTGACATCAGACACTCTGGAGTGGGCTCAGGCATTGCTATTTTCTCCTCTAGAAGCTCCTCAGATGATTGTAATAGGCAGCGAGGACTGAGGCCCACTCAACGAGTTGAACCGGAGGGACTAGCCTCTAGAAACTCTAGGCAAGCTGAAGCACGGCCCCTGCCTGCCCTGATGGAAGCATTTAGGTGGGGAGTGTTCAGGGCTGCAGTGCCCTGGCAGCCACCCAAGCCCTCCTCCACATCCCATTTTTCCCAGACCGAGGGCAGAAAGCCAATGGGAGCAATGCCCTCCACGGAGGAAGCAGCATCTGGGAAGGGAGGGAGAGGGATTCTCCAGAGCTTGGACACAGAATGGGGGTTCTGGTTCCCAGCCAGGAGGCTCAGACTGCTCTGGACCACTTGCCAGTCCAGCCCCAAGACACACGCCACTCTGACCACACAACGCCAGAGCTAAACCCTAAGTACTACTCAGGGTCCAAATGATGCCTCTGGGAACCCACAGCCAGCAAACAGGAAACCAAGGAGAAGTTCGAGTGGGGAGAAAGGCCACAGGGCAGAGGTCAGCATTTACCTTGACTACTGGGTGACACCCAGCTTGGGGACAAGTGGCAGGAGCAGGAGGAGGATGCCACACAATCCACCTGCCCCTGAACCCCAACACTAAAACCTAGGGCCCCATACCACCCTCACCCTCTGCCTGTTCTGCCTAACTGCAACGGGAGCCCACAGGTGTGACCCCAGCAGGTGGCGACCGGGGAGGCAGCTTCATGGCATTTTACGAGCCCCCTCAGCGATTTGCACACCAGCAGTCCTGGGTCCGGGCTTCCCAAAGCATGCCCTCAGAGGCCCTCATTGCGCAGTTTAGAACGTAGAGCTGAGCTCAAAGCATGAAGATGACAGCAGGGACGGGCTGAGGCCATAGGCATCCCAGGAGGAAAGGGGCAGTGAAAGAAGAGAAAGGGATCCACACTGCCAGGTGAAACACAGTGGGCAGTGCCCCTAACACACACTGAAAACCCGGATCTGGATTTCTCTCCTGGAGCTCAGGGCAAGAAAGCTCTACACTGTGAAGGCACAGGCTCCCCCCTCTGGGTCTAACAGGACTGGAGTGACCAGAAGGAGCCCTCTCTACCCTATTTTGAAGTTGTTCAAACCAGCAGAGAAATGATGAGGCACACCCAAGGTGGAAGGTGAGCAGAAGGGGTTGCTCTGGGCATCCAGGTGGGGTTCTCAGACCAGAAGCCCATCCAAGGTCTCTCTCTGCCTCTTACAGAATTTCTAACCTCCCTGGCTCTTCCCCATTCTGCAGAGGGACCAGCAGGAGTCAGAGATAGAGCCTCCTCCAGGTACAGGAAGGTGGACTGGCAGGAGACAGCTCCTTCTGTAAACTCCATCTGCCTAGCAGGGCTGGGAACCAAGGCTCTTGGGAGGGGGAGTTTGGCGGAAGGCATGTAGATGCTGCAGAGAAGGTGAGGCAGGAAAACTCAGGCGACAGGCACAGAGCTCAGGAGCTCACTGCTAGGGACAGGCAGCAACCCTTTCAATGCCTTTGTTTCCTTTGCAAAACCCATGAGGTTAGGATTACAAGTGAAAAATGCTTGGAGGCGGGGTTGAGAAATCCAATTACTTAAGCACCAAAGGCACAAGAGTTCCAGGCCATAGAAGTAGCCAGGATTTGCTCAGACTCTCATCTTCCTATCCTTGGGATATTTGCCTCTTAAGGAATATTTTCATGGCAAGACCATGTCATCCACCTGCTAACCCCTCCCCACTCCCCTCTAAGATACAGCAGGGGTAGAAGGAAATTGGTATTTTTTACTTTTTTGTCTCACTCAGCATCTCAGACAAAAAGGCCAAAGATCTTTGGCTGCAAGAAGGCAACCAAAAACCATGCAGTCAAGATTATTAAGATGTCTGTCAAAGAATCAGTGCAGAATTCGTGATCAGTCCCAAGGAGGCCTACACCTCTAGGTTAATAAGAGCCACCACGTGGAAAAATGCTCAAAATGCAAAGTGCCCTGCCTGGACAACGGAGCTTTAGTCTCTCACAGTGCCCAAGTCGGTACCAGCATCGATAGGAGACCTGGCCTCACCTTTCCGTGTTCTCTTCCTCCAAGTCATGCAGCTCACACAACCCCCGCCTCCCAGGGGTCGCTCACAGACTCTCAGATGTGCAGAGGTGAAGGGAAGGCAGGAGGCACCCCTTACCTAGGGAAGCTGGGATGCTCACAGATCTTTCGGGACACTCTGAGAGAAACTCTTAGGACAGGAAGGTCCACTCTCCCAAGTGGTGCCTCTGTCCCTAAAACGGAGGGTACAGAGGCATGGGGAAGTATGTCCAGAGGAGTATAAGGCATCAAATCAGAGACCCTAGACTCTACCAGAAGCAAAGTTCAAAAGCCGTGCTATTCAGAGTACGGCCTACAGATTGCTGGTCACTGGTCCGCCGCAACATAATAGAAAATACAGGAACCACGAGGCAGCCTTTAGAGATGGCTACCATCGGAGGCTACCACCACATCCAAGAGCACGCTCGCTGGACGCGCCTCCTTGAACGGCTCACTAACCCGTCTACACAGAGCTGAACTCCAGGTGAGCCAGGCGTGCGGCAAGCTGCAAGCCAGCTGTACCAAGGAGGGCTGTGTTTTGGTCTGCAATGTTCTAGACACTGAAAAAGAAAACCAAACACACCCTCGTCTTTCCCCAGATTTAGTTCGAGAAAGGCAATCTCTTCACTTCATAGAGGTTGTTGAAGTCGAAAGACATTAAGTGACCTCTGAGGGCTAATGACAGAACCCACGAACAGAGGAAGAAACAGGGAGAAAAGGGTCTTGCCCTCCTCCTCTCTGCCAGTGGGTCTTACTGGAGTCCCCGAAGCAGGAAGGGCTGCACGACCCGTACTCTTGAGTCAAAGACAATTTCAGATTCAAGGGCAACTCCGCAGACAAGGTATTTCCAACCAGCTTTCCTGAACCTCAAACCTGACACATCTAAAGCCAACACTTTCCTTTCAAAAGTAAGCCCCCAGGCCAGCTGGTGGCACAGTGGTTCACACAGGGCCAACTGCACAGTCTGAGTCCCAGACCAACAGCATGAAGCACACCGGGCATGTGCACACAAATCCCAAAACGAGGGAGAAATGGAGGAGAAGGGATTGCAGGGTGACCATTCACCACACGTGGTGCTTTCTCATTTTCTCTTAACCCTGCAACCCACGGCAAGTGCATCCACACTCTGACAAATTAAGTAAATAAATAGCTAAGATAGATAGATAGATGATAGATGATAGATAGAAAGATAGATGCAAGAGAGAGAGAGAGAGAGAGAAAGCAAGCAAGCAAGCAAGCAAGAGCAAGCTCCCTTCCCAGCTAGCCCATCTCTGACCCCACTACCCTAATCTACCACTGCTAGATCCTGGAAACACTTTATTTTTTTGGAGAGGTTTTTGCTATAGGGCGCGTACCAGAAAGACAGAGAGAGACAGAGAGACAGAAAGCAAGAAATCACCCCCCAGGGGAGATGGCCACACCACAATCCCTTCTCCTTTATCCTCCTCTCGGGATCTTGGACACGCACGCACAGGCACCCGGCATGAGTTTAAGTCGCTGGGTCCGGGACTCGAACCGTGGTCGACTAGGTGGGAGCCCAGCGATATAGCCATTATGCTAACTGCTGGTCCCAACACTAAGTTATTGAAAACGAGGTTAGCATGTTTGTTCTCCCTTCAAAGCCCCACAAGGTTCACTGAGTCTGTGAGAGAGCACAGGCAAAGAGCTGGGTGCTTCCGGGGCAAGGGCTTTGTCTGCTGTGTACAAGTTCACAGCCCTGAACATAAAGCTAAAATCAAAAGTGTGGGCCGAACAGAAAAGGAAAACTGCCACTGCTGGTTTTCCCACTCAACGTTAAGCTTTCAGGTAATTAAGTTAATATCTTTTACTTGGAACAGTTTTGTGAGAATACAATCATGACTGCTCTTCTTCCTGACTTACAACAGCGCTGCTATCAGAATATGGTAACTGCCCTGTAAATGCTGTTGACAGAGGGAGGAAGAAAGGGGGACACAGTGGAGCAGACAGGATCACAGTCCTGGAAAGCGTGATAATCTATAGGTTTTAATCGCCAAAGCCATCTTTATTCCCTCGTGCGCCTAAAGGCTTCCTGAACTGATCCACAAGGAAGCCATGTCCTCAGAAGCTACAGAAAAATGCTGGCAACAAGGGGGAGTCCTCAGCTGACTGCCAGATGCCCTGGTGTGAGAGGAAATGAGGCCAAAAGCCCACGAGGGCGCGTACCAGAAAGACAGAGAGAGACAGAGAGACAGAAAGCAAGAAATCACCCCCCAGGGGAGATGGCCACACCACAATCCCTTCTCCTTTATCCTCCTCTCGGGATCTTGGACACGCACGCACAGGCACCCGGCATGAGTTTAAGTCGCTGGGTCCGGGACTCGAACCGTGGTCGACTAGGTGGGAGCCCAGCGATATAGCCATTATGCTAACTGCTGGTCCCAACACTAAGTTATTGAAAACGAGGTTAGCATGTTTGTTCTCCCTTCAAAGCCCCACAAGGTTCACTGAGTCTGTGAGAGAGCACAGGCAAAGAGCTGGGTGCTTCCGGGGCAAGGGCTTTGTCTGCTGTGTACAAGTTCACAGCCCTGAACATAAAGCTAAAATCAAAAGTGTGGGCCGAACAGAAAAGGAAAACTGCCACTGCTGGTTTTCCCACTCAACGTTAAGCTTTCAGGTAATTAAGTTAATATCTTTTACTTGGAACAGTTTTGTGAGAATACAATCATGACTGCTCTTCTTCCTGACTTACAACAGCGCTGCTATCAGAATATGGTAACTGCCCTGTAAATGCTGTTGACAGAGGGAGGAAGAAAGGGGGACACAGTGGAGCAGACAGGATCACAGTCCTGGAAAGCGTGATAATCTATAGGTTTTAATCGCCAAAGCCATCTTTATTCCCTCGTGCGCCTAAAGGCTTCCTGAACTGATCCACAAGGAAGCCATGTCCTCAGAAGCTACAGAAAAATGCTGGCAACAAGGGGGAGTCCTCAGCTGACTGCCAGATGCCCTGGTGTGAGAGGAAATGAGGCCAAAAGCCCACGAGGTCAGGGTGGGAAAGAGAGGACTTAAGAGGATTGGGAGACCCAGACGCTGAGCCAAACCAAAGCCCCTCCCCATGCTGTCTGCCCCACTCCCAGCCAGCCAAACCATTTGCTACAGCCTCCAGGGTATGGGAAGGGACTTGGCAAGACCACAAAGCCTGTTTCTAGCACAAACGTCCATCTGCAGCTGGAGGGAGCCCAGTGTGGAGCCCACTCCCCCTCGCAAGGCCCAGCAGGAGGGCTGCTGCACAGCCTTCACGGTGGTCCCCGAGGGTAGCTGCCAGGCCCTGCAACGTCCTGGACAAGAAGGCTCTCCCTGGCTCACTCACATGTATACTTTGCAAAGTTCTCTCTCCCCCATAACTTTCAAAAAGGGTTGGGGTCACTAAGGGAAGGAACTGAACTCTGGGATTCTAATTCCAGTTCTTATCATAGGTAGGGGAAGCCCCCCTCCCCACCTGGGGCCACCACCACCCAACCTTCAAACGGGCTCTTGGTTGGTTCCATTCCTGCGGTAGCCTCAGGCTCACCTGCTTCCTTATTTGCCCAAGTTCGCTGCTGTGGTAAATGTACCTTAGAGAGGCGCTCCTCCTGAACCCGCAGAGGGCCGGAGAGTGAGAACGCCAAACACGCCAAACACGAAAGGACTAGTGGGAGTGACCCGCTGTGTGCAGAAAGTTGCGGATCACAGACGCCTGACAATGGGGCATTTCTGCAATGGTCAAAAGGAGAGGCAAAAGGCAGAGGTCCTGCACAAGGTCTCCAGTAGTTGCCAGGCACTGTCAGTCAAGGGAGGGCTCCCAATGGGGCAACTGTTGGAAGCAGTGTAGGAGCCTAAAAACTGGGCACCCTGGTATTCCCGACACTGGGCACCCAGTCCTGTCCAGGCAGCCACAGTGTGTGTTAGGGCATGCTCCCAGAGTATCACAGGTAAACCTGTGACACACTAAACAGTAAAATGACAACTTGTTTTATCACAGCCAACTCTGCGTCTATGCCGGGCACTCTGTATACCACATATCGTGGGTAGTTTTGAAATCCTGGCAGAACGTGGCACACAGATGTGCACATGTCCACTGGCTGTTGGATACTGTTCGGCCATGGCGCTTACCCAGCCTCAGCCCATCCCAGAGGAACACAGACGGATAGCCCCTTTCCTCGTGTCCAGGAGTCTTGGCCTAATCTCGGCAGGAGCTCACACCCCAGATCTATCTTCTTACAGGAAGAAAATCTGGCAAAACTGCTTCACCTAGAGCATGTGGGCACAGTGCGTAAGTGGCCACCAAAGAACACCCAGCGTGGGGGGAAGGTGGCATTAGGAACAGGGGTGGGCCCTCAGGCCTGAGACGAAGCTATGATGAGCACACAGACATCTCAACAACAGAAACAAGCACAGACTATTTTACAGCCTGAAACACTCAGCCAGCACAGGCCCTCCTCTAAGAAGGTAGGAGGAGGAAAACCTGTTTGGAAGGCTCCTTCTGGATTTTCAAGTGGCCCTGCCACATGCCTACCCACACTGAGGGCTGAGGTATCAGGCTGGGAGCTTCCAGCTGGCACTGCAGAAAAGCAGCTCCCATCCTGGGCCAGCAGAGTGCAGGTGGGGAGAGACGGAGGACCCACTTAGAGCGAAAGAGCAGGCAGGCCTGCCAGGGACAGCCATCGGTACAGCAAGAGGGGTGTTCTTGGGAGTAAATAAACGGGCCAGCAGCCCCTTCTCCCAGCAGAGGGAAGCTCTGGCTGACAAGGATGGAGACAACGGAAGGAGGGAGCTGCCCCTCCCTGAGCCCATCTGTTCTCATCCTCTTGTCCTGCTTTCCCAGGCTATGGAGCAGCTCAGGTCTGCTGCATGGTCCCCACACCCACAGCCCTGCCACAGCACACTTAGTGAGTACCACTCCCCTAGGCGGCAGCAGGCGGCCAGGGGAGGACATGCAGGCGGGAGGTGGAACCTGGGGGTTCTGCTCCAGAGAAGGGCAAGAGCATGCAAAAAAGAGCGAGAGGTGAGCTCACTGCTCTCTTCCCCCACCCACAGCACTGTCAGTACCAACCACCCTTTGCTTGCCTTGGAGCCTCCCACAGTCTTACCCCAGGAGATCGCGCACTACTTCCTACCTCACCAAAGCATGCCCAGCTCCCCAGGGAAGCCAGTGCCACCTGGCTCTTCTTCCTCCTCCAGAATCAAAAATCACTCTCCTCAAGAACTTCCTTGCCTCAAGTTGCTTGGGACAAAGCCAGGGAGCCACCCTGGCCTCCAGACCCACCCTGCAGTCTCACCCAAGAGCCCACATCCCACGGGAGGAAGCAGAGTCCTTCCCTTCCAGTATCCCCACCCAGGCAGTGAGGTAGAGGGTCACTTCCAGCACCTTCGCAGAGCTTCCCACAGCTTTCCCAGGAAGCAGGAGGCGGAGGCTAAGGAGCATCTGGGGACACGAGCAGCTCATCTACCTGCTACCTAAGCAACGGAGCCTCCTGCAGCTCCACAGACTCCTGGGGCTGTGAAGGAAGGTGGGGCTTCCTCCCTGCTAAGCCTCACCCAGCCTGCCCCTGCCCACCTGTCTCTACACTCCTTTCCCTCTCTTCTCATTAACTTGAGAGGGAGACACACAGAGCCGCCACCCCGTTTTCTCCACCCCAGGCCAGCAGAGGATACTGCTGAGTAATCCCAAACTCACGGAGCTCTCCAACCCCGAAAACAGAGGAAAAGCCCAAGGAAACCTCCTGCTCTTGTCCCTGCCAACCTGGGAGGAATATCCGTAGTTTCCTGGCAATGGCCGATACCCCACTGGCCTCTTCCCTCCCCTGCCCCAAATACCCCAGCCCCCGC
>NW_006159809.1:4202658-4203393 GCF_000334495.1 Tupaia belangeri chinensis
GCCTCTCCCCCCCCCTGCCCCAAATACCCCAGCCCCCGCCCTCAAACAACTACCCAGAGAAGCTCAGTGCCCCCTTCTCTGCTTCCCACGCACCTGGGAACACTTCCTTCCAGTCCCCCAGACACCGAGCCACACGGAGTAACAGCAGACTCCCGCCTCCCGGATCCCCAGTCATGATGTTGCATCAGCCCCCACCCTACCCAAAATATCCTCACCCCCACCACCTCCTCTCCTCTCAGTCATCTCCATGGTGACAGCAGCATGACTAATGACACCCTATCAGCTTCAGACTCAGGAGCGCAACCCCTCCTCCCCCTTACTGCCACCACCCTCCGGGGTTTCTGCAGACTGGATGCAAACCAACAGTGTCAGGGACATTCTCCAGAGACTTCCAGAGGCAGGGGTGGGGAGGGGGTTGCATGTCTTAAAAAAAAAAAAAAAAAGAACAGTTCAACAAACCAACCCCAACTGCACCCAAACCATCCAGCTGAGAAAGCAAAAAGAATCCAAACAAAACCCACACAGGCCTGAGAATTCATTGGCCGCCCACACCCCCGCGCCCCTCCCCCTCAGCTGCTGCTACACACACAGTGGGAGATTAAGGGATCACCAGAGGAGACCCTTTATTTTTATCCAGTCCAGTCAAACACTTCGCCACACACACACACACACACACACACACAAGGTACCTTGACAGCTGCCCCTTGTCCCCACGGCCCGGCCCCTTCACCACCC
>NW_006159809.1:4203648-4216603 GCF_000334495.1 Tupaia belangeri chinensis
GAGGCACGGCAGAGGAGGCGGCGGCGGCGGCGGCCAGCTGCCGGCTGCGCTCCCTCCCCGCCCCGCGAGGCTGGTGTGCGAGGGGGCGGCGCGCTAGCCAGCCAATCCCTCGGCCGGCCCTGCCCCCGCCCGGTGGACCTGCCCAGCCAGGGGGCGGAGGCCGCCCCCGAGGGTGCTGCCGAGCAGCTCTGGCTGCTTCCCAGGCCCGCTGTCGGTCCCGGCAGGCTAAGGGATCCCGGGGACAGGTTGGGGATCCCTGCCTCCTCCTTCGAGCCCCTGAGCCCTAATACCCAGAAGGTGTCCTCTGCACCTCCAGGGTCAAAGATGGCAGACTGCGCCTCAGTAGGGCAGACGCTGCTGGGATTCCCGCTCCCGCTCTGCCGCTCCCGCTCCCTAACCCCAGACTCATCCTGGCAGTAGCAAGGACAGTGCCGAGCTCTGGGATAAGAGCATGAAGTGAAGAGTCCCTTCATCCCTAGAAGGAACAGAAAAAGCCTAGGAAGCACGAACCTTTATCTCATTTTTCAGATGAAGAAACAGCAAGACAGTGAAGTAGCTCGACCAAGGTGACAGCCAGAACACAGCAGAGCCGGGACTCCAAGCCTGGCTGGCTGGCCCTAAAGACCCTTAGGCAGTTCTGCTCCGTCCCTTCAGAGCCCACCCTGTCTGTGGTTCAAGTCAGCCCTACCCACTCCTCACTCTGGATCACTCTCCGTTGGTGCCTGGATGTTCTCCACCCCAGACAGCCTCCCACCACAGCCCCACAACTGTTCTCTCTTGCAGAGTCCCTTGCAGAGTCCGTGGGAGTATCCCAAGCCTCCAAGTCCCACTTTCTCCTGCACCTCGGGGCTCCTCACCTCCAGGAAAGGCAGGAGAAGAGAAGTGGCCCAGACTGCAGGAGTCCCGGCTTTCTAGTTTGAGCATGTGAGGGCCGCAATATTCCTAAGAGACTGAAGGAAAGGCAGGGTGAAGGAAAGTGATGGAAAAGGGGGGGGGGGCCTGCAATTTACTCCTGGATTGAACTGGACATCCCTGGACAAATCTTCTCTGTCGCATTCCCTGCCTCTAACAGCTCCCACAAAGGTGTCTTCCATGTACCCACACACCCCAGCTCCACCACCACCTGGCTGGTCAGCACTTACCTCTCTCAGCCTCTTTTTGCTCATGGGTAAAGTTTAGAACCCCAAATAGCAGCTCCTTCACACGGCTGAGATGATGCCCGTGAGGAGGCGCAGCACCGAGCCTGCCACCGCTATCAGTCTCAATTCTGCAAGAGCTCACGGGTATTACTTCTCGTTCTCACAGAGGAATAGGCTGAGGCCAGAGAGGAGAAGTGACTCACAGGACTAGCTAGGCTGCGTGAGCACCCCGAGCCAGTGATGTGCTCTACTACCCACTCCCCCACGACGCCTAGCTGCTGTGCCCTCCCAGGGCCTCAAGAGGGTACCCAGGACAGGATGTGTTGCCCAAGGAGAGGCAGCAAAGCTGGCCTTGGTGAGGAGAGCCCAGAAGGCACCAGGGCCCACATCCGCCTCCCCTGAGGACGAGGCAGCCCCACTGCGCTCCTCCCAGGGCAATTAGGAGGCGGGCGACAAGGCAGGGCAAGGAACAGTGTCCTAAGCCATGGCTCGAGGTGGAACACTGGGCATTTGCACCCTTGACCCGGCTAGGTGGAAAATGGCCTTTGAACTGGTCCCCAAAACCTGGCTCCAGCCGCCTACCCCACACACAGTCTGCTGCCGGACAAGAGAGACCAACACTGCTCGGAGGGTGACGGCGCGCACAGCTGCTGCTGCGCCTGCCACAGTCTATCAAGCCCCTGCTCTGTACCAGGCCCTGTGCCAACCGCAGTTGTAGGAGCTCCCATTTGACTAAGTCCACACACAACCTTCCTCTTGCAGGCAGAGATGACTGAGAGATGTTAACGTACCTGCAAACACAGCTGGTGTGTGGTGGACTTGACAAATCTAGGCCCTTATTCCAGTTCTGTAACCTCTCCCTCTCTGCCAACCCCAGGGAGATGCAAGGAGGCTTGGGGTCACTGGATCTCAAGCACTGCCTTTAAAGTACGGATCCGAGCACAGTTCCTCGCCTCAGACTTCCTGAGGCTGCTCCCTCGGCCCGGATTCCCCTCCCCTCCCCACTTGGCAAGCTGATGTGGTGCACAGCTTACGCCAAGCTGAACGCTGCCTCCCCTCTGCCAGTTTCTCAGATGGCCAAGCCCCTGAACTCCCCCGCTCCTCCTGGGTCCTCGCAGAGCAGCATGGGGGCCTCCCCCAGGCACCAGTCACAACAAAGTGAAGCTATTTATTTACGTGGAGGTCCTCCCCACGTGGGTGGAGGGCCGTCTTCCCCATTTCACTAGGCTCTGCTCAGAGCTGGAATGTGCTGAGCTGAGTTTCTACACAAGGAGGTGGACAGGCAGGGGGCTGGGCACGGAGGCAGGGAGGCTGGTCTCCTGGGCAGCTTTCTTGCTAAGGTCCTCAAGGATCCGAGGGACTCCTGCTGTCCTTGGGAGGGCAGGACCTGCTGTACCTGAACTGCAGCCCAGACCCAGCCTTATTCAGCCAGCAGGCATCTTCCTCGCCAACCTGCAGGAGCCACAGAGCCAACATCACTCCAACTCCCTGCTCAAGGCCATCTCCCCCCAACTCAGCCCGAACCAACCACAGGTCCTCACCCTACCTGCAGCAGGCTTTGGCCACTCCAGAGGGTCCCACAGTCCCCATGGCAGTTTACCTGCTCTCATCGCCATTTACTCTGGCCTCCTTTCCTTCTCCTAAGGCACCTGGACTTAAAGGAAATCAAGGAGGTGCAAGTCAGGACCATGATGCCTCCAGCAGGGACACGCTCCACTCCCACCTGACCCTTCTCCCATCTCTGTCTGCCTCTCTATGTTTGGGGCTTCACAGTGGCCAACCTGAGGGACCTGGGACTCCTCTGCATGGCGGCTGGGGGTCCTTCCCCACTTTCCATCATGGCCCCCTAGTCCCCACTGCACTCTCAGCAGGAGAAATGGGACTACAGCCCTGCACACTTGTAGGACACACAAAACACCCCAACAGGGTCTGAATGAGGAATACAGATGCCCACAGGCCAGATCCCACAGATACGTAAAGACCAGGAAGTATGGACCCAGACACATATCTGAAGATTGCAAGATCCACCAACCAAGCACCAGCCCCATGTTAGGCCCCACATCTGTGGCGTGATATATTGTATCTTAATTAACCCTCAAAATAAACCATCGAGACAGGAATTATTCACGCCCATTTTCCAGGTGAAGAAACTGGGATACAGAGTGGCTCGGCACCTTGCCCGAGGTCACATAGCTAGAAAATGACACAGCAGGGCTCTCTCCACTGCCTCTCCCACAGCAGTACAGTCAGGGCTGCTCCGGGCAGCAGTCTGATTTTCATTCCCACCTACCTCTTCTAAAGCCAGCAGCGGGTAGAGGAAGACAGACTTCTCCTCTGCCCTTGCCATGGCTGTCCTGAACGAGGTCACTCTCCACAGGGCTCCAATTCACAGCTTAGTTCGAGCTCCGCTTCCTCCAGGAAGCCTTCTCCAGTTACCCCAGTTACCCTCTGCCAGCCCGCAGCACTTCTAATGTTCCTCACTTGACACTCGGTATCCTATTTGTGTCTCTGTATGAGTGTCCTGCCTCCCAAGCGGAACGGCTGGGGTCCTGCCTCCCCGAAGGCCCTGCGGGGTTTAGCCCCACGTTCCACACACTGAAGGCACTTGGAAGTGACTGTGGGGGAAGTCTGCGACCTCCTTCCCTTTCCATCACACAAAGGATCCTGCCAAAGAAACCCAACACCCCCTCCACCTTCAGAGCCTATGTTTGAAGTCCCCGGTGTCCACGCATCAATTTCCACCCAAGTAATTGCAGCCCATCACACACACATCATCCCCTATATTTGAAACTCTTTGCGGTTGTCATGGGAACTGCCTTTGCCTTCATTCACTGATCAGGCTTCACAATTAGCTTTGGCAGCGGAAGTCTGTGTCAACGGCAATCGCAGGGAGGAGAAAGCCAAGGAGGAGGAGCAGCAACAGAAGAAAAGATGCTCCTCCTTGGAGATGCGGCGGAACCAGACGGAACCAGGGCACCCGCGATGTCCGAGGGAACCCGCTCACAGCCAGCCAACAGCGCCAGCCTCGTGCGCCCACACCAACACACGGAACGCACGGCCCGGCTGACAGGAACAGCTGACGCTCAGCCTGTACCTCCACGCCCCTGTGACGCCGGTGAGACGGTCTTACACTCTTACATCCTGTGAACTTCATCACGGTCTCCTCGCCACAGATTCGATAGCGCTGGATGTTCCAGATCCCAAGAGAAGAATAAGGACGCTCACGATGTTGCTGGGAAGGTGGGACACAGGAGCTGAGCAGCCTAGAAACCCAGGGCAGCAGCAGCACGGGGACTTCCAGGAGCCATGAACGCAGTGCCTAACCTTCCACCTCGGGGAGCCGTGGACACCCTCAGGTGGCACCCAGTCATGAGCACTGAGGTAGCACCTCCACACATGGTAGTTCAGGGAGACCACCCTCTGCCTTCACTGTCAGCACCCTAAAACTCAAGACACATTCCTTCCTTTCCTTCCTCCCTCAGTGGGCCCAAAGTGAGGAGGCCGATCTCCGCCCTCAAAGCTAGCCCTCCCTCACAGTCCGCCAGAATGCACGGGAGAAGTTGTTTCCATGCCCGCCTCCCGCCCCTGACTGGGAGCTACTGAAGAACAGAGTTGATGTGTCTCCCTCTTTACCTGCCGCTCAGGCTCAGCGCAGAGCTCTGCACATGGCAAACAGACGAAGGCTGCCGAATGGCAGGAAAAGCAACTCGCACGTCTATGGGTCAAAGCAGATGGGTCCTGGATCCCAGGAAACGCTCCAGGAAGGCATGTGTTCTCCCTGCCTTCCCAGCCCCGGCTCTTCTCTGCCCACTATCCCCCACCTCTCCCCTCCCCCAGTACACCCCACTCCATCCTGTAATAGGAACACAGTACAGATAGGACCCAGTCCTCACGGTCCAGTCTGCCTCCCTCTCTCTTCCAGAGCCCAAGCTCATCGATCATTCCTGGCATCACTGAGGGAACGAGGGCACCCAGAGCTCACCCTCACAGGGCAGATCAATCAATGAGAAATAAGAGAAAAATATAAGACAGGAGAGAGCACCCAATGTCCTCCCACAGAATGGCCTCAGAGGTGGAACAGACTCTAGACCAGTACATTGGTACTTGTTTTTTTTTGTTTGTTTGTTGTTTTTTTTTATTTTATTTTGTTTTTGGAAGAGAGGTTTTTGGTATAGGGCGTGTGTGCTCACCGGAAAGACAGAGAGATAGAAAACAAGAAATCACCTCCCAGGGAGATGGCCACACTGCAATCCCTTCTCCTCCATTCTCCTCTCAGGATCTAGGGCATGCACATGCACGCGCCCAGCATGAGTTTAAGCCACAAGGTCTGGTACTCGAACTGCCATTAACTATGTGGGAGTCCAGCAACATAATCGTTACGCCATCCGCTGGTCCCCTTCGTCACTTATTTTTGACCCAGCATCTCCACACTCCCTTCCTATGGTTTTCCCCGAAGTTGTCAGGACAGGCAGGGAGCTGTAGGGGCACCTGCAGTCTGGCCAGTGCCCCAAATAACTCCTTACCCCATGCAATTCCCCTTCCACTCTGAGAATCTGTTGGGTTGTGGGGAAAGTGCGTTTTGCCATAGAAATACAGAGAAATGCACCATGACTTTCCTGACAACCTGACAGAACTGCTGCCATAACAGCCATGCATTACTTGGTCCACTAACTCCCTGGCTGGGTGTGAGAGATGAACTTGTACAAGTCAGAGCCAGCAGTGCCAAAGAAAGGCCTTCTGAGAGCGCCCAGCCCAGCGCTGCGCTACCTGAAGCAAGCAAGCAACCCCCAGATCCATGGTCCCCACGAGGCCAGCCAGCCCACACGGGGCTCCTCTTGCCCCTCACCTTAGTAATTAAACAACAACAGGTTGTCGGATTTCTCACACAGATGACAGGAGACAAGACCACCAAGAGAGGTGCCCGCCCCAGGTGTGGCGGCCGCCTCAGCTCTGCACAGATGCACTGATGCAGGGTCCCATAGTAACCCTAAAGGACTCTCCCAGAAGCATCCAGCAGGGCTCAAAGGGCAGATGAAAGCCCCTTTTCCCATTCCAACCTCTTCTCTATTTCTGAGCATCCCACCCTCATTCTACCAGAGAGGTGTCAAGAAATGTTGAGGAACGGAGCGGGGCATCGGTGACAACTACTGAGATGCTGGATGTGCCCTCCCACACTGCCCTCTCCAGAATGAGACAGCTCAGGACAGAGGGAACGGCCCTGAGCAGGGCCCATAAAGAAGTAATCTGGGGCTACAAGTCAACATGAACAAGGCTACGGATCAGGAGTGTGGGCAAAGGGGAGTCATTTCACCCAGGAGGAGGCTGCAGACCTTGGGCTGGGAGCCACCCCCTACTCCTGTGGTTAGTCTGCCCATAGCAAACAAGTAACATGTAGTTCATGTCTTGAGGAGAAGCAGTGAGCTTTGCCACACGGTTGAACCCAGGCAAGTTCCCCACCAGAGACCTCATCATAGACCCTTGGGGTGCAGTCTGGATCCTAAACCTAAATAAATAAATAAATAAATAAATACTCCCTCTGCAAACAATCAACTGTTGGCAGCTCTTTCCCCAATGTAAAGAGAGGCCTTGGTGAGAGTTAAGACACCAGGCAGGTGTGAGGATAGAAATGTTCTCCATCTGCAGTACCCAGTACACAAGTCACCAGCCACATGTGGCTGAGTACTTGTCAGGTGGCCAGGGTGACTGAGTTATTGAGTTTAATTTCATTTTAATTCATTTAAATAGCTACCTGTGGCTAATGGCCACCATTCTGGACAGCTCACATAGAGCAGGCTTTTTAAATCTGGAGAGATCATGAATATGCTTAAGAATAATGCTAAAAATGGGACCAGCAGTTGGACTCCCATGTAGTTGAGCGCAGTTCAAGTCCCAGACCCGGTGGCTTACACTAACGCCAGGTGCATATGCGTGCGTGCCCAAGATCCTGAGAGGAGAATGGAGAAGAAGGTATTGTGGCGTGGCCATCCCCCCGGTGGGCAATTTCTCGCTTTCTGTCTCTCTCTGTCTTTCTGGCGAGTGCACGTGCCCTATAGCAAAATCCTCTCAAAAAAAAAAAGAAAGAATATACTAAAAATCATGGATCCTCTCCCCTGAGAAAACCCACCCTGTACACTGACATACATTTGGCTGAAATTTTCAGGAAGTTCATAAACTTTATGCCAACCCACATCTGAGGTTAAGTCTAGGTGTAGGATTACATTTAGAACTTGACCAAAAAAATGTTACAGCCCAAGACAGACATTTCTTCTACAACGCGGCCGTCTAAGAAATATTAAAGTGCACCTGCCATTACACTTTACACAGTCCCAGCGAGCAACTGCAAGTGTGGAAACTCCCACCTGAGAGGCTGTCCTCACAGTATCCCTGCCAGTCCGTGTTCAGCCTCTACCCAGACACGTGCAAACCCAGGGAGGACAGCAGCTCTCAGGGATGGCTCTTTAGTGTCGGAATAGTTGGGAATGTTAGATAATTATTTTTTCAAGCATGGGTTCAGTCGGCCAGCTTATTACTTTCACCCACTAATAAAAGCTCTGCATACTCCTCCACATGAAGGAACTGACTCCCGCTCCCACACAGACTGCCCTAACTGCGTTCCTCTGTCTCTGCAAGCTGAATGGCCCTGTTTCCCTCAATCATCCTGCATGTGACCACTCTGACAGAGCTCAACATTCCTTTCAGAACTCCAGCTCTCGCTACTTGCTAGGAAGCTAGGGTTCTTTATCTGCACATTTATTTATTTATTTTTTAAGTACAGGATGTCGCATTTACCCTGATTAAATCTCCTTGATTCTGGCTGGGACTCACTGCTCCAGACTGCCCCCGTCATTTGAGCCCCTCATTCTATTATTCAACTTAACAGCTGCATCATCATCACCACCCACCCACCCGCCGATATGACACACCTGCTACCTATGCATCCCTGCTGCTTCACAGGCCTCCAGACCCTTCTACAGACACACACCCCTCCGCGCAACCACACTGCCTACTACCATCTCCTGGAGTTCAAATGTCCTGAGTCAGCAAACGCCTCCTGAAAGCCTTTTTCTGACTGCTCTCAGCACGTGTGCACACCTTCTTAAAGGGTTTATCGATAACGTGGTAGACTAGAAGGAAACAAACTCCAGAACAATCAAACACAGAGTGAATCTCACCATGTTCTTGTCTCCCTGCTTACAGGGTAAAGAAATGGGTTGGGTCATCCTCCTTACCCTGGCTGGCAACTGGAATTCTCTGGTCATCAGGACTTATTTCAGTCCCCTTCTCCATGCCCTAGTCTCTTCTAGTTGCAGAAGGGCTGCAGACCAGCTCCTCAGAGTCTTGTGGACACACAAATTAAAACGCAGTTTCTGATTCAGCATGTCTGAGGAAGGCCGGAGAGTCTAACGAGCTCCTAGGCGACGCCAGTGTTGTCGGCTCACTGATTATCGAGGTGGGAGTGCGGTAAGAACCCTCAGGTTCTTAGAGTTAAGTGAGCAATTTCTTTTTTTCTTTTCCTTTTTGGAGAGGTTTTCGCTATAGGGCGCATGCACTCACCAGACAGAGAGAGACAGAGAGACAGAAAGCGAGAAATCACACCCTAGGGGAGATGGCCATGCCGCAATCCCTTCTCCTCCATTCTCCTCTCAGGATCTTGGGCACGCACGCACACGTGCCCAGCGTGAGTTTAAGCCACTGGGTCTGGGACTCGAACCGCGGTTGACTACGTGGGAGTCCAGCAACATAGCCATTACGCTAACTGCTGGTCCCAAGTGAGCAATTTCTAAGGCTCAAGTGAGCACCTTGCAGAAGAGTGCAGGTAACCACATAGTCGCATCCGTATCAGAGCTAGAGAGTCCCAGGCTACTACACAGTACACACATCTGGGGGCCCCTGGGCTAATTACATCAGAACGGGAAGTAGAGGAGGGGGTAGTTTCCCAGGTGATCCCAATGTGGAACACCTGATCTACGTGGTTGACAGAAAGACTGAACAGAGAAGTTATAGTGCCCTCCCTTCAGGGTGACTTTAAGTCAAAAACTGGACCTCCAGTCTAAGAAACCGGCAGAGATCCAAATCCGTTAGTTTCACCAGTCCACCTCATAAAGCCCCACAGAGACCCCTAAAAGTTACCACTTGTTTTTCCAAAGTTTCATAACCACCTTTTAAACAATCTGCTCTGGAACTGATAAAATTTGACATAAATCTCACATGTTTATAATTTCCAAAATCTCTGTGAAAAATCGGACTTTTTGCCCACCTCTGGTCTTCTGGCCCTCTCTTGCTCGTAATTCCATAAAGACCGTGGTTCCATGAGCGCATCTGAAGGCGTTCGGTAGGGAGGAATGACTCAGACTGGGTCATTCGCAGTGGCCAGGCTCTCCTGGCCCTGGTTGGTACCTTCTAACCAACAGCGACCCAGTCACTGCTCTCTCTGTCTCCACTATGCTCTCTGACATTTTAAGCCTACCTCTTCCTTCTCATTCTTGCTGGGAATATAGAAAAGAATTACCATCACGACCATTTTCTACCAGCCTCAGCACATTCTGGCCACTGAACTTCCTGACGCTCCTCTCAAGGACTCAGACCATTCTAAACTGCCTTCGGTGCCACGCCATCCAGCATGGCCTTTTACAGTGAACAGCCTGTGCAGCCACAGCTGGTTCAGTCCTTCCCCAGTCCCACCCTTCCTCCTGGGGCCACCATTCACAACTGTTCTGCTAGTATCTCCTTTTTATAAAGCAATTCTACCCTTCCAGCTAACTTCCCTTTCAGTCTGTGGCTGTAAGGTTAACTGCTGCTTGCATTTGAAAAACAACCCTCTAAAGTCAAAGGGAAATACTCTCCTTGCCCAGCCTACTCTCAGGCATCACTGGCCCTAAACTGCTATTACTGAGAACTAGGGCCAGCCAGAAAGCATCCCTCCTCACAGCCTCTAACTTTATTTTTTGGAGAGGTTTTTGCTATAGGGCACATGCGCTCGCCAGAAAGACAGAGACAGACAGACAGAAAGCGAGAAATCACCCCCCAGAGGGGATGGCCACACCGCAATCCCTTCTCCTCCATTCTCCTCTCGGGATCTTGGGCATGCACGCACACGTGCCCTGGTGCGAGTTTAAGCCACCGGGTCTGGGACTCAAACTACGGTAGACTAGGAGTCCAGCGACATAGCCATTAGGCTAACTGCTGGTCCCACAGCCTTTAACTTTTGAGAGAGAACTACCAGCAGTCTGAGCAAGAGCTCATTGGGTGTTCTGCTACTGTTGAAAGATCCCTGGTCCCAAGGTATCTTGTCTCCAACGGGCCTAGAGACCTACTTCAGCCAGTTCCCTGAGTTGAGGGCTAGAAAGTGTTCTTATACCATCTCTCTCTCTACTTCTCCCATTTTTACCCATATAATGTTCTCAGTCATGCTTCCAACCTACACACATATTTTTCTTTGCATTTTTTTCCCACTATAAAGGGTTTTTTTCTTATCATCCGAGTTAGGTTCCTACTTCCCTCACAGATGTGGCCCAAGGTTATAGGGCTTCCTTGCTCCCGGGTGTCCTGCCTCCTCCTCAGACAGAGAGCTGGCAAATTCCTCCCATCTTCTGCCTGGACACATGGTTCTGCCTTATGGTTCTTCTATGAGTAAGCCAGGGGATGTCCCGAGATGAACAATGAATTTGTACTATTGGGTTGTCAGAAAAGTCATGACGCACAGAAAAACTACGTCATGACTTTTCCGATGACCCAACAGATCTTTTCAACTTAAAGAGTGATGCACAATGGTTTATGCATAAACATCCTTTTCTATCAATAGGGGTCCCAAGAGTGTTTGATAACAGTGCACTAATCACGACTATGTGCTGGGCATCCTGCATCTTTTATATCATTTAATCCTCACAACAGTCCTGCGAAGAAGGGGTCTCCCCATCTTACAACTGAGAAAACCGATGCTCAGAGATTAAATATGAGGCCCAAGGCAGTAAGCAGCACAGAGCTTACTTCAGGCCTGGGCCCTGCGGTGGCTCCACGCCTACCAAATCCTACATTCTAAATCATCACTCAGGTAAAGAGAAGGTGACGTTGAACAGCCTCTGACATCAGTCAAGCACCTGAAGCCTCCCCGGAACTAGGAAAGAAGGCCTTGGTAGAAGAATGAACCCTTCAGGGTCTGTCCCAGGGAAGCTGTCTCTAGTCTTAAGATGCTAAACTTCTTGTCTGAATAAAGGGATTCCCCAGCATCCTCTGCCTCCAAAGCCCCCTGGGAAAAAGAAGAGTAGAAAAAGAAGACAGAAAACCCAAGGTAATCTTCTCCCCTTACAAGATGACACAAAACAGCTGTCAACCCCAAAGACAGCAGGGAGAGAGAGGAGGATGGAGATGAAGAAGGGTGCTCAAAGGAGCAGCGCCACTCTAACAGGGAAGACGGGATGTCAGAGACAGAGTCGGAGCCCTCGAGGGCTCCTGGGGTGCTTTGGGTCCTGCTTCACCGAAGAGTTAAGGCCAAAAGGACACCACCCCCCCGCCCGAGGACATGTTCACTCTGCCACACAGCTGCTCAGATTTAATGGCGGGGTCCCAGCTGTACCCCGGGTGCTCAACGCTGGGCTGTTCCTCAAGTGTCTCAGCTCTGCAACGACGCCAGGGCAAAGCCATTACAGGCAGCATCACCTGAACAGCCGTTCCCAGGATTTCAGCCTTCACAGAACACTTTAGAAAACTGCGGAGTCAGACGCTAATCACCATTTTGTATTTTACCAAGTAGAGTACTCTAATTCTACTTTCTATCATCACCTGCACTTCACCAAAGAAAGCACATTTCAAACATCAAGAAGTAGAAAGGACCTATCCTTAGAACAAAGTACTGCTCTTTAAGTCAGAAAAAGTTCAGGAAAAAAACTCATTCCATTATCCTTTGTCCTCATTTCTCCTGGGAGAATGTCATCGTGGGGCAGCACGGGTCCACAGACGGGCATATGGACCCTGTGTCCTGGGACATGGACCATCCAGCCCTATTCTATCTGACCCTGGGGGCTTAGCAGGCCATGGCAAGGTCCACAGGGATGCAGACTTCCCTCCACATGGTTGTCTCAAAGCCTCAACCAAATTAGATCCACAGCATTTAACCACGACCCCCTGGCAGCCTGGGCCGGCAGCTTACACCCAGCCACTCACTTCCGGCCCCCTTCACTCAGGTATGGCCTGTGGTTACCCAAAGCAACCCTTAAGCATGGTCCACAAGGCCACTTGCACCAAGAACCTCTAGCCCAGAGAGCTCACCCCTCAGGTTTGCTGATGGGAAGAACGGAGTGAGACGAGAGGGGTGGAGAAGGGAAGGAACACTGGAAGGGACGAAGTAAAGGAATCAGGCTGTACGAAGTAGGCTGGGCAGACCTTCCTCACACTGAAGTACTAGATCTCATGGCCAGAAGCAGCTTCCCAACCCCACCCCCTTTGCAGGGATGACCTGTAGGGCTCTGAGCCAGAAGGACATGAACTCTCCCCAACACCAGCAACGTACGGGGCTAGACGCCGTCTCCCAGGCCAGGGTGGGAGCTGCAGATGTGATCCAGATGTCTGTTTTAACTACAGACAGGGAAAACAGGGTGCCGAGTCTGCGGTTCCTAGGTCATAATGTACAGAGTCCACAGGGAAAGGACAAGAGGGTGAAAGGGGGGCCGAGACATCCAAGTAACCCTCTTTCCTGCCCCCAAAACTTGGATCTTCCTCCCCAGCCACAGGACCACGGCCCCATGAGCCCGCGCACAGCTCTGCACTCAGCGGTCAGGGAAATCCTGAGCACGCGCGGCCAGCCAGTGGCAGGCCCACGG
>NW_006159809.1:4217651-4220002 GCF_000334495.1 Tupaia belangeri chinensis
CCGCCCGCGGGGGGGCGGAGAACCCCGGGCCCCGCGCCCCCAGCCAGTGGCAGCCACAGGTGCCCTGCACGGCAGCACCCGGCCCCGCTGGAAGAGGCTCCAAGTATCACTCCTCCATCTCCCAAAGAAGACAGGCCCAGAGAGGGGGGCCTGAGTGTTCTGGGCTTTTGACAGATGAGTGGCAGAGCCGGGGGAGCCCAGCTGACAGCTCAGGCCTCCGTCTCTGTCCAGCGCCAGTTCCGCTGCCTGAAGCGACCTCAGCCGCTACGCCGCTCCTCCTGAGCTGCTCAACTTCGCACGTCCCTACTTCTGCCAACTCTCCGCTGTCGCGGCAGCCACCAACCTCAAGCCAGCAGTCCGCCACCAGCATTGAAGGAAAAGAGGGGCAAGGCAGGGTCAGTGCCTCTGTATTTCCAACCCACCCCAGTGGCTCTCATTGCACTCCTCCTTCCCCGCTCCACCTCCCTGCCCCAGATAACGGGAATACGCCTCCTGGGGTTGACAGTACCCCAGAAGCACCTCATTCATTCATGCATTTAGTTTCTGCGTACCTACTATGGCAGGGACCAGTGCCATGTCCCGAGAACACAGATAGAAATGGTATTCGACCTCAAGAAGTATTCAGTACAGCAGAAGACCCCAAACTGTGGGTTTCTCAAAGTACCCAAACTGTCTCAGCTGGCTCTCCTGCCATCTGAGAAAACCAATGGGACCCAAGCAAAGGTTCAGGGAAGAGACACCACTCCATCAGCACAGAGCCAGGCTCTCCAGAGCTCTCTCCAAATTCACCAGCCTCCATCCATAACCCGACACCAGCACTGTCCACACACCCAAGCGTTGGTGTGACCTTGAAATACATCTGAGATGCCAAGCAGGCCAAGAAATTTCTAGAAATAAAGCTAGATAGCGCTGTCTTTCATCAAATGCAAACATCAGCGATGAGGGCGCCAGCTCGGAAACCTCTATCGGGCAGTTATGCTCGTACAAATCGCCAGCCCTGCCAAGGAGCCCGACCCGGCTTCCACTGTCAGTTACACACCCATTCAAAGTTGGGCCAGGAGGAGCAGAAATGGCAGGATGGCTTACCAGGAGGACACGATAACAAGGCCCCTGTGACAACAGCGTCCTCGAGGGACAGGGTAGCTTAGTAAGGGGCAGCTTACCTCCTTGAGAAGCCCCACTTTTTTCTTCAGCACCTCGCACTTGCGTAGTTTGCAGATCTGGTGCGTACGGCGGTTGGTGCAGCTAGTGCAAGCCCCACAGTTTTCCAGCCGCCGGCAGGGCTCGCAAGTACCACACCGCTTCCGTTTCTTCCGCCCATCTCCACCAGCTCGGAGTTGGGGTTCACTCGCGGCCATGGGAAGCCCAGGCCCCTGGAAGCCCCCTACCATCACCTGGCCCTGAGGGAAGTCATAAAGGCCTGGCAGGTCGGGCTGGACCGCCAGGGGCACCTGAAACTGGCTCATGATGTTGCCAGAGGTAGGGGCATAGGTGCCAGGGCAAAACCACAGTCCAGCTTCGCGCAGCCTGCAAAAGCACCAGCAGATCCCTCTCTCCTACAGCAGACAAGCGTCTAGGAGGGCGAAGGCAAGTAGCTCCAGTCTCCGGACGGGCACCTCTTGTCAACCTCTCTTCACCTCCTCTGCAGCAGTCTGACAGGGCTCCAATGCGGGCCCCTCTCCCACCTGCTGGGGCCCAGGATCTGGGGGAGAACACCAGCAGCAGCCCCCCGGGAAGGGATCATCTTGGCTGGGTGAGTTCTTCACCCTCACCCACCCTGGACCCAGGCATGAGGTGAGCTGGCGGGTGTGTGCTGGGGGCAGGGCAGGGTGAGGAGATTCTCCTGGTATTTCTCCTCCTGGGTCAGGATGATGGAGAAGGCTGCGCTGTCTGAAAAAAGAGACAGAAAGGGGAGCGCATCACTCGGGGCGCGGGGACAACTTTCACGTGTTACCTCTTCCTGTTTCTGGAAAGACAGCAAATGGGGGACGAGAAGGGGCTTGCTCAAATGACGCCCTGTCCAGACCTCAGCACCCGCTTCCTGGCTGCGGGAGGCGGCCTCGGGCCTGACTGGGTGCTGCGGGCCTGGAGCACGAACTCAACCGGGTGGTCCGAGTGAGATCGCTAAGAAAGTTGCCCTCTGCCCCACCCCCACGACTTGAGCTAGCTCACCCCAATTCCCCTGCACAGACCTCACTGGAGGCTGCCGGGCCCTGCCCCGGGGAGCAGGGCGTTCAGAATAAAGTTTGCTGAGAGCCTCGCTCTGTCCGGCTGCCAGGGAGCCCCCGGCTCGGAGGTGGGATGGGGGTGGGGATGCACCCGGGGTAGCCCGCGCCGGCCGCCCCGCGGCG
>NW_006159809.1:4220667-4222688 GCF_000334495.1 Tupaia belangeri chinensis
CCGGCCGCCGCGCCTTTGCACCTGCAGTACCTCGCCACTCCCGCGGTCGGCCCTCCCAGGACGCGGCCGTCCCCTCGGGCTGGCCGCTCCCGCCTCCCGCGTTGCTGCAGCGAGGGCCGGCAAGCCCGGGTGGGGCACGCGGACCTCCCAGCCCAGGCCCTCGGCCGAGCTGGCCTCGGTGTCCCCACTTCCCGCCACTCCCTGTTCGGAACGGGACAGTCCCGGCGCTCCCGAGAGCCCTGAGCTCCCCGGGCCCGACTTGACCCTCTCCCCCGGCTGCCGTTCGTTCATTCCGAGGCAGGACAATGGGGGACAACGCGCGTTTTCGTACCGAGTCAGCCTGGCCGGCAAGAACGAGGTGCCTGTGGGGCAGAGGCCACGGCCGGCTAAGGGACACCCTTGCGAGAGTCACGGCCGAGCGCCCTGCCCAGGCGGACCCCAGGGCCCTGTCATCGCAAGCCTCCCCCGAGCCGCGCTCAGCTCTTTCGCGTCGAAAACAAAGACTAATCTGATACCCCCGCCCTGCCTCCCAGAGGAGGGGGAACGGATGCGTCGCGGAGGGTAACCGAGAAGGACAGAGTTCTGGAGGTGCTCTGACAGCCTCCGAGGGAGCGGTGGAGAGAACGGCGTAGCCCCGGCGCAGACACTTTGAAAAGTCACCCTGAGCTATGTTGCAGGCAGGGGGTAAGGGGCAAGGCGCAAGAATATTTTCAAGTTGCTAAACTGCCTGTTCTCGTTGCTGTTTTTCTCCCTCACCTGTTGTGCAGGCCAAGCTGAAATTCCAGGTTAGATTAATTCAGCTCCACCCATCTGGCCTGACTGCCAGGCTGGTGCCCGCAGCAGCCTTCCACCTACCTGGGTTGCTGGGGAGAAGGGTGGGTCTCTAAGACACACACGGACAAGTCCTGGCAGAAACAGCCACGGGGCGGACTGGCTTGACCAGTTTGGGCGGTGTTCACGGAGCCAGGTACCTGGCTGGAGTCTCCTCCTGGCTGGCTGCAGCCAACCCAGCCAGAACTGGAAAAAGAGCATTCAGCCAGCTACTTACAAGGGGAAGAAAGTAACTGATCTCAAGGAGCGCTGTCCAGAAAGCCCTAGGCGGGAGAAGGAGCCTGGGTTCTGTATGGAACTGCCCTCTGGCAGGCCTGATTTGAACAGCCTGCTCCCCTGCCAGGTTGTCAGCTGTGGGGTTGGGGAGAACAAGGCTACCATGCCTCCCTCCTACCTGGCCTTTTGGAGGACTGGAGAGTTTCTGTGCAGGGAAGTAAGACCAAAGCTGAGAAGAAATACCAACGGACGTGTAATAGTGTTTGATCAAACATGAAAACGGGTTGTGAACTTGATCGGGTTTTTTTGGAGAGATTTTTTGCTACAGGGCTTGTGCGTTTGCCAGATGAACCGAGAGAGACAGAGAGACAGAAAGTGAGAAATCACCCCTCAGGGCAGGACGGCCCAGCTGCAAGCCCTTCTCCTCCATTCTCCTCTCAAGATCTTGGGCGCGCAGGCACACGATCCCGGCATGATGCGTTTCAAGCCACTGGGTCCAGGACTCAAACTGCTGTCAACTAAGTGGGAGTCCAGTGATGTAATCATTACGCTGTCCCATTGCTATTGTTTTAATGAAAAAAAAAGTTCAATCATTTATTTATTTTTTTTTTGGAGAGGTTTTTACTTTAGGGCACGTGAGCTCTCCAGACAGACAGACAGAGACAGAGAAACAGAAAGCGAGCAATCACTCCCCAGGGGGACAGTCATGCTGCAGTCCCCTCTCCTCCATTCTCCTCTCGAGATCTTGTACAGGCCGCACGCACACACACCTGGCATTGAGTTTAAGCCACCGGGTCCGGGACTGAAACTGTGGTCAACTACATGGGAGTCCAGCGACATAGCCATTACGCCAACTACTGGTCCCAAAACTTTGAAGCTTTTAAAATAACCACTTTAAAAAAAAAAAAAAAGGGAACCAGCAGTTAGCATAATGGCTGGGTCACTGGACTCCCATGTAGTCGACCCTGGTCCAA
>NW_006159809.1:4222796-4242043 GCF_000334495.1 Tupaia belangeri chinensis
AAAAAAAAAAAAAGAATTTTATTTATTTATTATTATTATTTTAAATTTGTTATGGGGCATGTGCACTCACCAGAGCGAGTGAGACCAGAGAGAGAGTGAGAAAGCATGCCGCCAGGTCTGGGACTCCAGCCGCAATTCACCATGTGGGAGTCCAGCACCTTAACCACCATACCAGTGCTAGCCCCTTAAATAACCGCTTTTAATATTAAAATGTGGAAAGTACAAACAGTAGAAGAAAAAATATTACTCCAATACAACCTTACTTAACAATTTACTAAATTTACTTGTAGCCTTTTCTGTTTGGATGAGCTTTCGCTTTTTTTTTTTGAGAGGTTTTTGCTAAAGGGCATGTGCACTGGCCAGAAAGACAGAGACAGAAAGCGAGAAATCACCCCCCAGGGGATGGTGGCCACACCACAATCCCTTCTCCTCCATTCTCCTCTCGGGATCCTACGCACGCACGTACACGTGCCCAGCATGACTTTAAGCCACCAGGTCCAGGACTCAAACTGTGGTTGACTACATGGGAGTCCAGCAATATAGCCATTACGCTATCTGCTCGTCCTGAGCTTTCACTTTTTAAAAACATATTTGTTTTGGGACCAGCAGAGGCTGTAATGGTTATGTCGTTGGAGTCTCATGCAGTTACCTGTGGTTCAGGTCATAGACTTGGCAGCTTAAAACTCATGCTGGGGGGACCAGCAGTTAGCATAATGGCTATGTCACTGAACTCCCATGTAGTTGACTGTGGTTCGAGTCCCAGACCCGGTGGCTTAAACTCATGCCGGGTGTGTGTGCGTACATGCCCAAGATCCCAAGAGGAGAATAGAGGAGAAGGGATTGTGGCGTGGCCATCCTCCCTGGGGAGTGATTTCTCGCTTTCTCTCTCTCTGTCTTTCTCTGTCTTTCTGGTAAGCGCACGCACCCTATAGCAAATGCATACACACTATACCAAAAGTCTCTCTTGAAAAATAAATAAATGTTTTGGAGTCAGCGAATGGTGTAGTGGTTGAGGTGCTGGACTCCCATGTGGTTGACCACAGCTCGAGTTCCAAAACCGTGGCTTGAAACTCATGCTGGGCGCATGTGCATGAATATCCAAAATCCCAAGAGGAGAACTTAGGAGAAAGGATTGCAGTGTGGCCATCACTCCTGGGGGAGTGATTCTCACTTTCTGTCTCTCCTGTCTGTCTCTCCAGGAAGCACACACACACACCCTATAGCAAATATCTCTCAAACCACCATCTGTTTTGGTGGGGGGTTTTTTTGTGGTTTTTTTTTTTTTTTTTTTTTGAGAGATTTTTGCTTTAGGCCGTATGAGTTCAGTGGAGAGAGGGAAAATGTGAAATCACCCCTTAGGGGGGTGGCCGTGCAATAATCCCTTCTCCTCCAGTCTCCTCTAGGGATTTTGGGCATGCTCATGCACACACCAGTGTGAGTTCCGAGCCACCAGGTCCAGGACTCAAACTGCAGTTAGCCATGTGGGATCCAGTGCCTTTAGCCACCACACCATCTGCTAGTCCTTTAAAACATAGTTGTACTCAATGATTGTGCAACTTACCATCTTACTTGACATTCTATCTTTGTTGTGCTCTCTCCAGAAAGACAATGTGACAGCCAGGTAAAGAGGATGGCATTCAAGCCAGAGAACTTGGTTCCACACCTGGTTCTGCTCCCTGCTAGCAGTGCAACTTGGTCTGGATACTCAGTCTCGAGTGAATCCAAGTAAAGCACTTCAAGTAGCACTCAGTAGACGACAGCCATTATGGGTTAGTCCACAGAACAGCCTTGTGAGGTAGGTTCATTATCAAACCCTTTTTACAGATACAAAAGCAGAGATGAAGTTCATTTGCCCAAGGTTGCTCAACTAGTAGTACATTGTGGCCTAGAATTTGAGAGGCCGTCCCCTTAGGCAGCAGGTAAGGCCTGAATCACAAGGCCAACCAGGATTCGAATCCCAGCCCTGTAGACTTGGAAATACACGCCGGGCATGTGCCCAGGATCCTGACAGGATGGACAGTTAGAGGAAAAGGGACCACAGCGTGAGCAGGTCCTGTGGCGAGGTGCCCCCTCCTGCCTCCTGCGCGCGCACACACCCTCTCGCATAACTGAGTCCAGCATCTTCCCTCCTGTGTTCTGTCGTGGTAAATGGCATGAACAATTTACTGTGCCCATTTATCCTTGACCAGCAATCTATGAAGGGTCATGGCTCAGGAACTAACTAGGCGGATGCCAGTGCCGCTGACTGGGGCAGAATACAGGAGGAAAAATGGCTGGGAAACATCCGCGTGGAACCGAGTGTGGAGCTGAGGGGGCATGGCCAGCAGGGGAACCACACTTGAACCTCATCTATGAGAGAGCACAGAGCCAGGCCCTAGAAGGAGGCTCGCTGGGAATGGACTTGGACAGTGAGAGGGGAGGCTGCCAGGACGGAGCCCTGGGGGACACCAGCTCAGGAGGGCCGGCAGCTGAAGGGGACAGAGAAGGCTACTAGAGAAGTGGGAGGGGAAAGGAGACAGAAGGCGTGGCCAGAGGGTAGGAGGGAGCAGGTCCAGCTGGAGAGCTGCCTGGCGGGTCTTCCCAACTACTCCTCCCTCTGGAACATACTGGCAGTTTCGTTGCTCACTCTTTCTGCCCGGGGAAAATCCCTCTCACCCCACCCCTGCCTGCTACCCCTTCCACCTGCCAAATTCCCACTCATCCTGCATGTCCGGGCACAAATGCCAGTTCTTCCATGAAACCTTCTCCAGCTTCTCAGACAGATTCCAGAGCCCTACCCACCTTCCGTAGAAGTTCACCGCTCCGCTCTCCCCCTCTCTCCGTAGGAACAGTTGTCTTAGCATTGTAATTGTTTGCATCTTTCCCTCCCAGTTACTACGAATTCCTGGAGGGCTAGGACTCTGCCTTTTCACCTTTGTAACCACAGACTTAGCACCCCAGTTACCATGTCGAGTGAAGAAACCAGGTCAGTAGAGCCGGATCAATGAACTGCCCCAGTAATATCCAGGACCCGTAGGCTGCCACATTTCTCTCCTACCTGCTTTCCGACCTTCACAAAGCATTCAGGGGTGCCCAAGATAAAGTCCACACGCCTCAGGTCCTGTCTCGGGGTGGCCAGCCTCCTGTGCAGCGGTGGTTTTTCGGTGCTATTTATATGGTGCTCAGGACAGGAGAGCAGCTGGAGTGGGCGTGGAGGTGAGGAAGGAGCCTCTGTGTCTAGGAACAGCATTAGACTAGACGCAATGGCTCCCGCTAGGTCGGTCCCAGGACCAGCAATGTCACTACCACCTGGAAGCTGGTTAGAAATGCGAATTCTCCACCCAATCTTAAGCCTACTGAATCAGAAACTGAGGGTGGGACCCGACGATCAGTTTTAACAAGCCCTTCAGGTGCTGTCAAGTTTAAGAAGCATCTGACTAGAGGAAGCGAACTCAACTCCCAGAAGAAGGCCAAGATCAGGCCCCGAGGCGCTTAGAGAAGGAAGGAGGTGCGATTCTTTTATATACTGGCTGGACGGGCCCCACCCCTAGCGGCCAAGGGCGGAGCCTCCTTCAGGCAACTGCTCTGGCGGCTGCACCAAAGGCTAGAAAGGGAAATCCTTCACCCAGCAGAGGAAGCCCAGAGGACTACTGGGGAAGCAGGGGCCACTTCCCTGACAGGGCTGAGGATGGAGCTGAGGTTGACGAATGAGGAAGGTTTCCAACTCCATTAGTGAACCAAAGTTGATTCCGTACTGGCAAAGGAAAGGGACGGGAATCGTAATTGCACGCGTGCCTACGTGGTTCCTCCTCATCGCCTGCAACCGGCACTGCTGGGCACTTGCTGGACCTGCGAGTGATTGAATGCGACTAATCTCCCCTGAGGTCTCGACCCTGTGCCTTCTCTTCAGCCCATAATCTGTCCTGTTTAAAGAATGAAATTTGCAATATGAGACTTTTTTATTTTTTGGAGGGTTTTTTTTTTGCTATAGGGTGCGTGTCCTCACCAGACAGAGACAGAGAGACAGAAAGCGAGAAATCACCCCCCAGGGGGGATGGCCACACCGCAATCCCTTCTCCTCCATTCTCCTCTTGTGATCTTGGGCACACACGCACACGCGCCCAGTGTGAGTTTAAGCCGCCGGGTCCAGGACTCGAACCTCAGTCAACTACATGAGAGTCCAGCGAAGCGACACAGCCATTACACTAACTGCTGGTCCTGCATATGGGACTTTTCACAGAAATGTAAACATATACCAGTGTCCATACCTGGACTTGGTTTTAAAAGTTGATGGCATTGGAGGACTGACAGGTGGTTAATAGTGCTTGACTTCCACATGGCCGACTGTGGTATGAGTCCCTAACCTGGTGGCTTGTTTTCTAACCCCACCGCACCCCCGCCTCTCTCTCCCTTCCTCTCTAGTCAAAATAAAATAAAATAAATAAAACAAAATCTTTATTATTATTATTATTTTTTTTTTTTTTTGAGAGAGAGAGAAAGGTTTTTGCTACAGGGCGCATGCGCTTGTGAGAAAGAGACAGAGAGACAAAAACGGAGAAATCACCCCCCAGGGGGGACGGCCATGCTGCAATCCCTTCTCCTCCATTCTCTTCTCAGGATCTTGGGCATGCACGCACACAAGCCCAGCATGAGTTTAAGCCACCGGGTCTGGGACTCAAATCGCGGTTAACTACATGGGAGTCCAGCAACATAGCCATTATGCCAACCACTGGTCCAATAAAATAATTCTTTATAAAAAACCTTTTTTTTTTTTTTTAAGTTGAAAGCATAAGAAGCTTTGCTTGATTCTAGATCTGTTACTTTGGTCAGGTATTGGTTAAAAATGTCAGCAACTAATATTTGCCTAGAGTTCCCTTTCTAAAGCACTTCCACACACACATTATCATTCTGTCTGCAGAGTGGCTAATATCACAACTGTGCAAATGTTTTCTATGACAAAGATTTTGTTATTATCACCACCATTTTACAGATAGGGAACTGGAGTTCAGAGAGGTCATTTGCCCAAGGTCAGTCAATACTAAATGGTAGGATCAGGACTATGATCCAAGACCTCTGGAATTAGCCTACCAAAGCTAAGGCTGACACAGGGCAGAAGTTGACGTCCTGCTCTTGGGAAAACGAGGTTCAATGTGGATTGCTTTTGGACATGCACTGGTGTGACAGATGTTGATTACATAGACTATGTTTCAGCCAGCTCTGCAGATGCCTTTACGTTCTATAACTAGTTTCGTGACTGAAGTCTGAATTTAGGCTGAATCAAGAGGACTCTATTACTTACAAGGGGAATGCAAAGGCACTTACCATAATGGGAAAGAGGTAAAACTGGAAATCTTCGACCTAAGTGGGCTGGGCAGGAAGACTGGAGCTTTGCTTGGCTTGGAGACCCAGACTGCTTAACACCCAACAGGGTTAAAGGCCTTAGTGTTCACAAACCTTCATTGACAGAGTATATAAGTCAAGATCAGTTAGGCTGTGCTGCACTAACAAGTGAACCCATGGGACCAGCAGATGGCATAACGATTACATTGCTGACTCCCACATGGCTGGCTGCGGTTTGAGTCCTGGACCTAGCAGTTTGAAACACACCAGGTGTGTGTGTGTGTGGGGGGGGCATGCCCAAAATCCCAAGAGAGTGGAGGAGAAGGGATTGCAGTATGGTCACTCCCTTGGGGGGTAGTTTCTTGCTTTCTCTTTCTCTCTCTCTCTCTCTCTCTCGCTCTCTGGCGAGTACATGCATCCTATAGCAAAAATCTTTATCAAAAAAAAAAAAAAAAGGGACCAGCAGTTAGCGTAATGGCTATATCGCTGGACTCCCACGTAGTCGACCACGGTTCACGTCCTGGACCCAGTGGCTTAAAACTCACGCCGGGCATGTGTGCATGAATGCCCAAGATCCTGAGAGGAGAATGGAGGAGAAGGGATTGCAGCATGGCCATCCCCCATGGGGGGTGATTTCTCCCTTTCTGTCTCTCTGTCTCTCTCTGTCTGTCTGGCGAAAGCACACGCCCTATAGCGAAAAACCTCTCAAAAAAAAAAAAAAGAAAAGAAAAGAAAAGAAAATGAACCCCAAACATCAGCAAAATTTTTTGAGAGATTTTTGCTATAGGGCACGTACACTCGCCAGAAAGACAGAGAGAGACAGAGAGACAGAAAGGGAGAAATCACCCCCCATGGGGGATGGCCATGCTGCAATCCCTTCTCCTCCATTCTCCTCTCAGGATCTTGGGCACACATGCACACGTCCCCGGCGTGAGTTTAAGCCACTGGGTCTGGGACTCGAACCACTGTCGACTACGTGGGAGTCCAGCAATATAGCCATAACGCCAACTGCTGGTCCCATTAGCCATATAACCTTAAGCTGTTCAGCTTCAAGTCCACTAAAGTTACATGAGGAAACCAAAGGAGGCATTGTGTAGGATTGTTGAGGAAGGGAAGAGAGGTACAGATAAAACCTTTGTGCAATCTTGACATCTGTGTACCAGTTACTGCTGGTCCCAATATCAGCAACTTAACATAATAAAAATGCGTATCGCAATCCCAAAATGTCCACTGTAAGTCGACGGGAGCTCTGTTCCTCATAGTCACTCAAAGACCTCAGCTGCTTCAAGTGGACGTGTCTCCTTCACTTTGAAGGAAACAGGATGGGGCAAACTGAGCACTGACTTTTTATTTATTATTTTTAAATGTTCTTTAGGGCATGTGTGCTCACCACAGAGAGAAAGAGGAGAGAGAGAAAGTGAGAAAGCAATCCGCCAGGTCCAGGACTCAAACCACAGTGGATATATTGGGAGTCCAGCACTTTAACCACAATACCACCTGCTGGCCCTGGGCACTTTTACCTGAAAGTGAGACATGTCACCTCCGCTTTCATCCCACTGGCCAAAGCTAGTCTCAAGGGGGCAAGAAGTGCAAAAGGAGCAACACTGCCATGTCCTAGAAGAAATAAAGGTATTTATTTCGTTAATAGCACTGAAAACCGGAACCAGCAGTTGGTGTTATGGCTAAGTTGCTGGATTCCATGTAGTCGACTACGGTTCGAGTCCTGGACCTGGTAGCTTAAACGCACGCCGGGCGCATGTGCGTGCGTGCCCAAGATCCCGAGAGGAGAATGGAGAAGGGACTGTGGCGTGTCCATCTTCCTGGGGGGTGATTCCTCACTTTCTGTCTGCCTGTCTTTCCGGCGAGCACACACGCCCTATAGCAAAAACCTCTCCCTCCCCCCCAAAAAATAGCACTGAAAACTAACACACACGGGGAGTGTGTGTGGGGGGGTAGTGAATGTGTATGTACCCATTTGAGGTATGTGTAATTGCAATTAGTTCTGTTCATTTGCAGGGTGTTTCTTCCTCCTGGGGACATATGTTAGAGATTCTCACCTTCTGATGGATAGTCATCCTTGCTCATTCCTAGAGCAGGTTCAGAGATTTAGACCATGGTCAAAATTTGAGTTGATGGGACTAGCAGTTAGCGTAATGGCTATGTTGCTGGATTTCCATGTAACCAACTGCGGTTTGAGTCTTGGACCCAGTGGCTTAAACTCATGCCGGGTGCGTGTGTGTGTGTGTGCCCAAGATCCCGAGAGAATGGAGAAGGGATTGTGGTGTGGCCATCCCCCCATCTCACTTTCTGTCTATCTCTCTCTGTCTTTCCAGTGAACGCATACACCTTATAGCAAAAATCTCTCAAAAAAAAAAAAAAGAAAGAAAAAGAAAAAAGAAAGAAAGAAAGAAAGAAAGAAAGAAAGAAAGAAAGAAAGAAAGAAAGAAAGAAAGAAAGAAAGAAGGACGGAAGGAAGGAAGGAAGGAAGGAAGGAAGGAAGGAAGGAAGGAAGGAAGGAAGGAAGGAAGGAAAGAAGGAAAGAAAGAAAGGAAAAAGAAAAGAAATTTGAGTTGAGGAAGCATGGTGGAATAGCTGAGTGGCCATGGGGCAAACTCAGTGGAAAGAACCTAGACAGGAAAGCACTCACAAGGTGTGTGTGACACCAGGAGTTGCCTGCTAAAGGAAACTTCTAAAACAGCACAGCTTTGGCAGAGGCGTTTCCTGCCTTCTTGCCATTACCTCCCACTCATCCTTCCTGGTTAAACGCAGGTGACACTTCAAGAAGCCTTTGATGATTTCTTGAGGCTGGGTAAGGCCCCGCTAAATCACATTGTAGGAGTGCCAGTGTCTGTCACATCCACTGGGTAGTGAACAGGGCCTTGCCTTCCCCAGTGCTGGCTGCTGTATGGGAGACCAGCTAGAGCGGGGTAGCAGAGCGAAGGCAGGCAGGCCACTAGAAGGCTTTTGTGGTGATCTAGGTGAGCACAATGTGCCGAAAGGAGCCTTCTGGTCCCAGCTGAGACAAGAACATGGCATCAACCTTTTTCACTTTTGAGGCTCTTCTTCCCTTAATCCTTCAGTGCAATGTAATTAGTTCTTAGTTCAGGGCGACGGTCAAGCCCCATGTTGCAGGAACGTCACAGTGCAGGGGAACCAGTCCTCAGAGCCCTTACTGAGACCCTATTCTTCCCACTCAGACATTGTGCCTCTCCCCTGTGATGTCTCCCCAACTTGAGCTCTCTCGATGCCCAAGCTCCATTTTCTGCCCCCGATGTACTGGTTTGTGGTATGAGTGTGGTAACTCCTCTTTCCTGGCCTCCTTCCTGGCTGTAAACACGGGACTAATGATACCTCCTTTGTAGAGAATCAAATAAGCCACCCTATGTCAAATTCCTATCTCAGACCTCGGTCTACAGTAGGCATTCCAACTGTCCCATCCTTCCATCCCCACCCAATCCCGATTCCTTGTTCCACTCCACGGAGAAATGGTTTTATAACATTTTAACTATATGTAACCATGACAACCAGTTAAAATATATACAATAATCAATGAGGACATTATGTATTACATAACGAGTGGGATAAAATGGTGTCCAGGTGCCAAGGACGAGGCTCGGCAAGGCACAGGAGCCCCCAATCAGCCCCCATCTCTGCCAGTTGGCAATTCGCCAAATCCCTCCCTCCCTCTGTATTTCAACACTAGGTCCTGTCAGCTCCACTCTGAATTGTCCTGAATCGTCCCCTCTCTGGGCACCTTGCTGTCCCACTCCAGCCTCTCTCTCTTCCCCTCACCTGACGGCCTCCTTTCTCCCAGACATGGATTACATGGCCTTTGACTCAGAACCGTTGGACATGGACAGTCCCAGCCAGGGTCCTGGAACTGAGACAAAGCCGGACCATTCTGTAGCCGATCAGGGATCGGAGTTCCAGGCTTTGGCCGCTCACGGTGTGGTCTGTGGGCTTGTAGCAGCAGTGCTGAGTCTGTGGAAGTTGTTTCTCAGCAGGCCTGGAGCTACTGAACCAGAATCTGCATTTTAAAAAGACCTCCAGGTGATTCAAAGCCATCCCAGTGACAAAGAGGCTGTGCTTCAGAAGCTTGCAGGGGCCAGGCTAGTTGAGGCAGCGTGAGAAAGGACACAGGCATCCCTGGGAGGTGCGCTTGGAAACACCTGCTCTAATGGACTGCGTCACAGGGGCCACTCCAGCATTGTCCCCGGGGAGACGCACTGTCCTCCCAGCATGGTGCTACGTACCTACTAAACCAGGGAGGGCACTTCTCAGCAGACATCTCGGCCTTCTTGCCATTCTTTCAGATGGTCCCAATGGAGACGTGATAGGCTGTGACCCACATCCACATGACACTTGGCCCTCTCAAACCACAATAAAACTTGAATTTTAACATCCAGCCTCTGGGAAATAATTGCGGTTCAGGACCGTGAGTTTTATATTATTATACCTAGGCTCAAACACATCTTTATTCCTCAGAATAGGAACCATTGAGACCAGCAAGTGGGGTGGTGGTTAAGGTGCTAGACTCCCACGTGGCTGACTGTGGTTCGAGTCCCAGACCCAGCAGCTTGCTTCCTCAACCCCTCCCCGCCACTGTCTCTCTCTGGCGAGCAAATTTTAAAATAATAAGTAAATAATTTTTTTTTAAAGAAATCATTATAATGAACACATCTTTGCCAACAAGAAACAGGTTTGTTTATTCCCGTAGCATAAAAATTCATGCTTCAGGGTTCGGCAAACTCTTGGGGAGGATCTTCTGCATCCTGCTGGTTGCGGAAGCACTTTCCCTGCAAAACATTGTCCGCATGCTTGAAGAAGGGGCGGTCAGTTGGCGAGAGGTCAGGGGAATATGGCAGATGAGGCACAACTTTGTAGCCCAGTCCGTTCAACTCGGGAAGCGTTGGTCGTGCCACGTACACCGGGTGCCGTTGTGGAAAAGAAGTGGGCCTTTCTGTTGACCAATGGTGGCTGCAAGCGTTGCAGTTCTGGTCCACCGCATCGACTTGCTGAGCATACTTATCGGATGTAATGGCTTTTGTTTTGTTAAGAATTATTTTATTATTTTATTGAACTTTATTTATTTGTTATTTATTTATTTTAATTTGATGCAAGAGAGAGAGAGAAAGAAGGGGGGAGTGAGAAAGCAAGTCCCCAGGTCTGGGACTTGAACTACGGTCACCCATGTCACCTGCCAGTCCTTTTTTTTTTTTTTTTTGAGATTCTTGCTATAGGGTGTGTGTGCTCCTCGGAGAGAAAGATAGAAAGTGAGAAATCACCTCCCAGAAGTGATTGATGGCCATGCTGCAACCCCTTCTCCTCCATTCTCCCTGCAGGATTTGGGGCACGCACACACACCCAGCATGAGTTTTAAGCCTACAGGTCCAGACACAAACCATGGCCGGCCATGTGGGACTCCAGCTACATAACCATGACCCCATCTGCTGGCCCCCAGATGTAATGGTTTTGCCAGGATTCAGAAAGCGGCAGTGGGTGACACTTCCCTAATAGCAGCCATGACTTTTTTTGGTGGAAGTCTGGCTTTGGTAAGTGCTTTGGCACTTCTTCTCAGGCTAACCGCTGAGCTAGTCATCACCAGTTGTACAAAATCCACTTTTTGTGGCACTTACAATCCGATCGAGAAATGGTCCATTGCTGTTTGTGTAGAATAAGACAACACTTCAAAAACGAAAACTTTTTTGATTTTTCAGTCAGTTCATGAGGCACTCACTCATCGAGCTTTTTCACCTTTCCAATTTGCTTTAAATGCCGAATGACCATAACATGGTCAATGCTGAGTTCTGGCAACTTCTCATGTATTTGGAAAAGGATCAGCTTTGATCATTGCTCTCAGTTGGTCACTCTCCACATCTGATGGCCGGCCACTGTGCTCTTTATCTTTAAGGTTCTCATCTCCTTTGCAAAACTTCTTGAACCACCACTGTGTGTTGATTAGCAGTTCCTGAGCCAAATGCATTGTTGATGTTGCAAATTGTCTGCACTGCTTTATGACCCATTTTGAACTCAAATAAGAAAATTGTTCAATGGGACCAGCAGATGGCATAATGGTTAAGTTGCTGGACTCCCACATAGTCAAACGCAGTTTGAGTCTCGGACCCGGAGACTTAGAACTCAATCCAGGTGCCTGTATGTGCATGCCCACGATCCTGAGAGGAGAACGGAGGAGAAGGGATTGTGGCATGACCATCCCCCTGGGGGTGGGGGGTGATTTCTTGCTTTCTGTCTCTCTGGTGAGCACATGTGCTCTATAGCAAAAATCTTAAAAAAAAAAAAAAAAAAAGGAAAGAAAACGAATTGAATTTGCTTTTTGTGTAACATCCTCTTCACTGTCTAAAACACATATAAAATGAACAGCAAGTAATGTCATTAGTCAAAAAATATAAAGTGAGAAACTGCGTTTACATGATGTAAAACATAACCACATTAATTTAAGAATGTAGCCAATATGGGACCGGCAGATGACGTGGTTGTTAAGGGCACTAAACTCCCACATGGTCGACTGTGGTTCGAGTCCCAGACCTGGTAGCTTGCTTTCTCACTTTCCCTCTCTCTCTCACTCTGTCCCTCCCTGGTCAAATTAAAATAAGTAAATAAATACAGTTAAATAATTTAAAAAAAAAATAATAATGTAGCCAAGATCAAATGACAAATTTCAACAATACAGGGACCAGCAGTTAGTGTAATGGCTATGTCGCTGGACTCCCATGTAGTCGACCATGGTTCAAGTCCCGGACCCGGTGGCTTAAACTCACACTGGGCGCGTGTGCGTGCGTGCCCAAGATCCCAAGAGGAGAATGGAAGAGAAGGGATTGCGGCATGGCCATCCTCCCTGGGGGGTGATTTCTCGCTTTCAGCCTCTCTGTCTCTCTCTGTCTGTCTGGCAAGCGCACGCGCCCTGTAGCAAAAACCTCTCAAAAAAAAAATTTTTTTTTCAACAATACAAAGCCACAATTACTTTTATATCAACTTAATATTTAGAGTGAATCAAAAACAGAAAGTCAACTGTTAAAGGCAGAAAGAGGCCACAGAGGAACTAACAGATTGGCCACTCAAACAGGAAGCTGAGGCAGTGGTAAGCACTCTACAGAGCCTACCCAGGTCCATGGGCCCAGAATAGCCCTGTGGCTGTTAGAAGAACATAAGGTACAAGAAGGCTGGAAGTCACCCATGAGGTCTGGGGGAAGAGCTTAGGTTTATAAGCTACGTTTATGTAAATCTATGCAGAAAAGGTAATGTCTGAGTGTTTTTCAAAAGTGTCTCTGGGGTGCAAGAGGAGGCTGCCTCTTGACTGCCCTCTTTGGGTTAATTTCTCTTTTAGTTTGCTATAGGGTGTGTGCCATTACCAGAGAGAGACAGAGTGAGAGAGAGAGAGAGAGACAGGGAGAGACAGATCAAGCACTCCCCAGGGGGATGGCCATACCGCAATCTCTTCTCCATCTTCTTCTCTCGATTCTGTACATGCAGGCACACACACCTGGCACGTTTTCCAAACCACTGGGTCTGGGACTCAAACCATATAGTCATCCATTTGGGATCCAGTCACTCCAACCACCATGCCCCTGGCTGGCCCAGCAGGTTAATTTCTTTATGCAGTATGCTACGTCTGTGGGCACTCCTGGGAGGGGTTACCAACATCAACACCACTCTTTTGTTTTAGGATGGGTTGATCTTGTGAGAAGCTGTGCCATTACTGTTTTCCTTGTAAAATGTTTTGTCCCCAGGCCCAGAGAGCGGTGTGGTAGTTAAGGCACTGGGCTCTCATATGGCTAACCACAGTTCAAGTCCCAGACCTGGCAGCTTGAAAATCATGGCAGGGATGTGTGTGTGCATGCTCAAAATCCCAAGAGGATAGTGTAAATAAAGCTCCGTTGGCACCCCCCCAAAAAAAATTGCAAGAGGAGACTAAAGGAAAAGGGATTGCAGCATGGCCATCCCCCCTGGGGGGATGATTTCTTCCTTCCCATTTGTCTCTCTCTGTCCCTCTCCATTGAGCACATGTGCCCTATGGAAAAAAAAGAAAAAAAACTTAAAAAAAAATCGTTTTATCCCACTAAAGGTGGGATTACTAACATTATCCTGTATTGGGAACCAGCAGTTAGCGTAATGGCTATGTCGCTGGATTCCCACGTAGTCGACTGCGGTTCGCGTCCCGGACCTAGTGGTTTTGAACTCACGCGTGTGTGTGTGTGCCCAAGATCCCGAGAGGAGAATGGAGGAGAAGGGATTGCGGCGTGACCATCCCCTCTGGGGGGTGATTTCTCGCTTTCTGTCTCTCTGTCTCTCTGTCTGACTGGCGAGCGCACGTGCCCTACAGCGGAAACCTCTCAAAAAAAACCCAAAAAAACATTATCCTGTATTGAGTGAGGTAACACAAGGAATGTATACCATAAAAGTAATACAGGGTCATTGGCTTGCTTTCTCACTCTCCCTCTCTCTTTCTTTCTCTGGCAAAACTCATGTGAAAAAATAATAATAAATAAATAATAAAAAAGGGACCAGCAAGTGGCATGGTGGTCAAGGTGCTGGAATTCTCACATGGCTAACCATGGTTTGAGTCCCAGACCTAGTGGTTTGCCTTCTCTCTCTCTCTCTCTCTCTCTCTCTGTCTCTGTCTGTCTTTCTCTGGCAAAACTCATGTGAAAAAAAAAAATAAAAAATAAATAAATAAATTCTTTAAGAAAAATCAAACAGCAATATGGGGCCAGAAGTAGCATGGCAGTTAAGGCACTGGACTCCCACATGGCTGACCGCTATTCAAGTCCCAGACCTGGTGGCTTGAAGTTCATGCTGGATGTGTGTGTGTGTGTGTGTGTGTCCCAAATCCTAGGAGGAGAGTGGACAGAGGGGATTGCAGCATGGCCATTCCCCCTGGGGAGTGATTTCTCACTTTCCCTTTCACTGTTTCTCTCTCCTTCCCTCTCCAGAGAGTGCATATGCCCTATAGCAAATACCTGAAGAAAATAAAAAAGTAATGTATTATAGTTTTGATCATTCTGGGTCGGATTTATGTAGGAAATAGACCTCTCTCTCTCTCTCTTTTTTAAAATTTAATTTTAAAAGAATTATTTTTAAAAGTTTGATCAGAGAGAGAGAGGGAGGGAAAGTGAGAAAGCAAGCCACCAAGTCTAGGACTTGAACCACCATAGGCTATGTGGGAGTCCAGCACCTTAAGCACCATACCACCTGCTGGCTGGCCCTGGCAGACTGTTTCTTTTCTCTTTCTTTCTTTTCTTTTTTTTTTTTTTTTTTGAGAAATTTTTGCTATAGGTTGCTTATACTCGCTGGAGAGACAGAGAGATAGAAAGCAAGAAATCACCCTTTAGGGGGTTGGCCACACTGCAATCCCTTCTCCTCCATTCTCCTCTCAGGATTTTGGAAATGCATGCACATGCACCTGGCATGAGTTTCAAGTCACCGGTCTGGGACTCCAACCACGATCGACCACATGGAGGTCCAGCACCTTAACCACTGTGTCACTGCTGTCCCCAGACTGTTCTGTTCCCAGACTGTTCTGTTCCCGGAGAGGTTATTGCAGGCATTTACTTATTCATTGAGACTTATGAAAGACAATGTTGGTAATTATTTACCTGATCAAGGAATATTTCTAAACATAAAACCAATAAATTATTCAGTATATCAACAAACCAAACTAAATGATAAAAAAGAGGGAAAACGTTTATAAAACAAATGAGCAGGAGCAGTGTTATATATTTAATATATAAGAAAAAAATGAACACTCAAAAGGAAAAAAAATAAAAAGAGGCAAAACGTGAACTTTCATAAAAGAAGAAAGGCAAATGGTCAGTAAAGATATAAAATGTACAATCTCGGACTGGCCCCATAGCCTACTGGTTAAGGGAAATGGATCCCAAATGGCTGACTGCGAAGTCTGAATGCTGGCCTGGGGGGCATGAAAAACATGCCAGATACAAATGTGTACATGCCCCAGATCCCACCGGGATGCAGAAATGGAGGAGAAGGAATCATGGCCTGACAGCACTCCAGGGCGGTGCCTTCCCCCTCTCCCTCTGTCTCTCTTTGGAAAATGCACATGTCCTCTGGCAATTCAAAATTAATTATTTTAAAGTCTAATCTCATTAATAGAGTAAATGGACAGATAACAAAATGAAAATATTCAGTTTTGCAAAGACTGTAATATTTCCTCTTTCAACATCAGTCACTGATGGGACCATAAACTCGGGTACCCTTCTGAGGAGAGGTTTAGCAATGTCTCTCTTTTTTTTTTTTGGAGAGGTTATTTTTTTTGCTATCGGGCACGTGCGCTCGCCAGACAGACAGAGACAGACAGACAGAAAGTGAGAAATCACCCCCCAGGGGGGATGGTCACGCCGCAATCCCTTCTCCTCCATTCTCTCAGGATCCTGGGCACATACGCAGACGCGCCCGGCGTGAGTTTAAGCCACTGGGTCCGGGACTCGAACTGCAGTCGACTACATGGGAGTCCAGCGACATAGCCATTACGCTAACTGCTGGTCCAATGTCTATCAATACCCTTAACAACATTTATACCTCTGACTCAGTAATTGTACTTTTGGGAAAGTAGTACACAAAAATCTAGATGCAAGGATCTTCACAAAGATTTTATTTATAATGGCAAAAAATTACCATGAAAGAATGATTAAATAGGTCCAACCATGGTGGTACAGGTGGTAGAGCACCCCTGTGGGAGGCTGGGACCACGTGGGAGGCCCAGTTTTAGTACCTACACCAACCTAAGCAGACCCAGCTCAGTGGTAAACCTTTACTCCTGGCTAACTGAGAGGTAGGGGCAGAGAATCATGATAGCAAGACTTTGCCAAAAATACTTACCTCTCTGTTTATCCTTCTCACACTCATAAAAAAATAAAAAAAGAACAATTTAATAACTTATGGAATATGAGTATAGTGGAACATGACGCAACCATTATAATAATTCTATTTACTTACTTACTTATTCAAGAGAGAGATTTTTGCTAGAGGGCATGTGTGCTTGGCAGAGACAGAGAGACAGAAAGCAACTCCCCAGGGGGGTTGGCCATGCTGCTCTCCTCCATTCTCCCCTCAAGATTTTGGGCATGCATGCACACACACCCAGCATGAGTTTCAAGCCTCTGGGTCTGGGACTCGAACCACGGTTGACTATATGTGAGTCCAGTGACAGAAACATCACGCCATCTCTTTTTGGAGAGGTTTTTGCTAAATGGTGCATGCGTTCACCAGAAAGACAGAGAGAGACAGAGAGACAGAAAGCAACTCCCCAGGGGGGTTGGCCATGCTGCTCTCCTCCTTTCTCCCCTCAAGATTTTGGGCATGCATGCACACACACCCAGCATGAGTTTCAAGCCTCTGGGTCTGGGACTCGAACGGGGGTCGGCTACATGGGAGTCCAGCGACGTAGCCATTACACCATCTGCTGGTCCCTATAATAACTTTATTAATTAAAATTGAAGCAAGTAGAGGTTAATTATAGAAAAATAATAAACAAATGTACAGAAAGAGATATCTAAAAAGAATCTGCAGTCCAGTGATAATCATAGTTAATGGTGTGGGCCAAATATTAAAAACATTTTATCTATTTTAATACCAAAATAATATTTTTGAAAAACATTTGGTAGCATTGGAAAATATTTACTATATAAAGTCAAAAGAAAAAAGTCATAGTATTATCAAAAACTTGTGATGAAATATGCAGTAAGATTGGAAAAGAAATACATCAAAATCTAAATAATGTGGAGGCCAGGAGGTGGCATGGTGGTTGAGCTGTTGACTTCCCACATGGCTGACTGCAGTTTGAGCCCCAGACTTGGCAACTTGCTTTCTCCCTTTTTCTCTCTTTCTCTGGTGAACTCATGTAAAAAAAAAAAGGAAGTAGAATAAAACAAATAATTCTTTTTAATAAATCTAAATAATAGGTCTCTAGATGATTTGTTTTCTTCTTCATAATTTTTTTCATAATTTTAAAAGAATTTCCATTGGGACCAGCAAATGGCATGGTGGTTAAGGCACTGGATACTCCCACACGGCCAACTACAGTTCGAGTCCTGGTCCTGGTGGCTTGCTTTCTCGGTCTTTCTCTGGTCAAATTAAAATAAATAAATAAAATTAAGTAATTATTTTAAAAATTCTCATGATAAATAGGTAGTAGTATTCCTACAGTTGAGAAATAGAAAATTACTATTTTTTTAAAAGTATTTAATTTTATTTATCTTTTTTTTAAAGAAAAAAAAAAACAATGAATTATTTAACTTCATTTCTTTTAATTTGACCAGAGAGGGACAGAATGAGAGTGAGAGGGAAAGTGAGAACCATGTCAACCATGTGGGAGTCCAGCACCCCCTTAACCACCATGCCATCTGCTGGCCTCTTATTTATCACTTTTTTAAGATTTATTTATTTTTAATTATATTTATTATCATTATTCTTCAATTTTGACCAGAGAGAGACAGAGAGAAAGGGAGAGTGAGAAAGCAAGCCTCCAGATCCAGGACTTGAACTGTGGTCAGCCACGTGGGAGTCCAGCGCCTCAACCACCACTCCACCTGCCAGCCCCATTATTTATCATTTTTTTAAAAATTGCTATAGGGCATGTTCTCTCACCAGAGAGAGACAGAGAGAGAAAAGGGGAGAAAGCAAGTCACTAAATCCAGAACTGAAATCCATGTGGGAGGCTAGCATGTTAACCACCAAGCCACCTGCTGGCCCCAAAAATTAATTTTCAAGAAGACAACTGGAACGTGCATGCCTTTGGGTTGGTCCTTGAGAGGGAAGGAAGCAAATTCTTATTCCTCTGTAAAAGAGTGAGTGTGGGCCAGGCGGGAGTGAGGTGGAAAGCAAGAAGACCCACTGGACAGGCGCTGGGTTTGCCCTGAGAACACAGGGTGTGCGGAAGCGTGCCTGTGATATGGGCTGGCTGAGGTGGGGGTGGGCCAGTGTGAGGGTTCTGCTGGAGATGCGTACCTCCTCTCTCTGTCTCTGTCTGTCTCTCTCGGTAGAAATAAATGAGTAATTTGAAAAGAAAAGAATGATTGCGACTTTGCACATGGGAATCACCTGGAGACCTGAAGCATACCAATGCCCAAGCTCCACTCCCAGAATTCTGGTTAAATGGCCCCAAGTGCCCTGCCCCATGATGTCCTTGACAACATGGGGTGGGGAGAGTGCTCTAGTGTGCAGCCAGGCTGGGAACCACAGCCTGGCAATCAGGAGTTTGGGTAGCTGTTTAGGGCCCTGGGGTCTCGGGGAGGAGTTCTGGAGAAGGGACGGCAAGATCCAGTGTCAATCCCTGTAAGTGGTCCTCTCTAACTGTGCGTTAGGCGGGTGGCTTAGCTGAACCTTAGTTTGCCTCTCTGTAAAAAGGGAACGTTTAATGTCTACCACAAGGGTTATGGCTCTAAGGAGAGGACAAATGAGGAAGTGCTGTGTAAAATATAAAGCATACAGAAATATGTTCTTGTGGGACTGGCAGGTGGAGTGGGGATTAAGGGCACTGGATTACATGGCTGATCAATAGTTTGAATCCCGGACCTGGCAGCTTGCTTTTCTTACTTTCTCTCTCTCTCTCTCTCTTTCTCTTTCTCTCTCTGTCCCTACCTGATCAAATTAAAGTAAATAAATAAAATAGACAAAGTTAAATGAATAATTTTTAAAAATGTCTCGTTAGAACTGGAAACTCAGACAGTAGCAGTTCTCTCTCATCAATGGAATATCCTTGGCAACACGAGAACCCACGCAAGTAAGGTTTGTTTCTAAGCCGTGTCAGTCTTGTAATTTGATTTGATCGGGAGATTGTGTAGGTAGGTCCTGTCAAATGTGGACGCCTGAGGCCATCCTAGCCAGAGGGCTCATGGACAGTGGATTACAGCCAACAGATCTGGGTTGATTCAGACCATTTGGTCATTCCT
>NW_006159809.1:4242074-4257913 GCF_000334495.1 Tupaia belangeri chinensis
TGCTTCGAGAGCTGGCTGGCCTCCAGGGCCAAAACCTTGTTCTCATAAAAATATGCCTTTGCATTTCTGACAAACACCCCAGAATGTCCATTTCCAAATAAATATTCTTATCTAAATCATTTCCTGAGGAGGTCGTGTTACCATAGCTTAAAATGTCTTGGGAATTCCTCTTTTGAAATTGCCTTTATCTAAGCTACATTTTTTCCTGAGTATTTTCAATCAGTGAATTCATTCTCCATCCTTTGAAGAGAAGCTTAATTCTAGAATGCAGCCAAAAATATCTTTCACGACCAAACCTGGTGATGAAGATGGCATTCAAACCTAGCTAAGACATTTTACTTTGTAAGTAAGGTGGTCGCTTGTACACGCGAGTGTCCCTCTTGCCACTCTCAGGGCCCGGCACACAGACGCTCGATACATCCTTGTTCAATGGTGAAAAGAGCCTGGCTCCGAGGGGGCCCATGAACTGGCTCCAAAGGTAACTCTGGCAAGGTTTCTGAGCAACAGCAGCCTAGCTAGGACTAAGAGAGTCTAGTATGTGTGTAGATGAGAAAACAATCCCTTTCTGGGACCAGCACTTGGCGTAATGGCTATGTTGTTGGACTCCCATGTAGTCGACCGCAGTTCAAGTCTCGGACCCAGTGGCTTAAACTCATGCTGGGCACGTGTGCGTGTGTGCCCAACATCCCGAGAGGAGAATGGTATGGCCATCCCCCCTGGGGAGTGATTTCTCACTGTCTCTCTCTGTCTCTCTGGTGAGAGCGCACACCAGAGTGCGTGCAAAAACTTCTCCAAAAAAAAAAAAGAAAAAGAAAAGAAAACAATACCTTTCCTTGATAAGTATGCTATGTCTATACCTTACGTATTTAGCCAAGGACTGGCAGCCTACTGGTTAAGGAAGCCGGAGCCCGCATGGCCAACCCGTGGTTCAAATCCCAGCCCAAGCACCTTGAAAAACATGCCAGGCAGAAGGGTGTGTGTACGTGTGTGTGTGTGTGTGTGTGTGTGTGTGTGTGTGTGTTTCAAATCTGAACAGGATGGAGAAACAAAAGAGAAAAGACTGTGGCATGACCATGTTCTCCCCTCCCCATCTCTCTGTCTCTCTCTGGTGAGTGCAAGTGCCCACTGGCAAATGAAAAGAAAAACACAAAATGTAAGCATTTGAAAAGGAGAAAATGTTGCTGTTCCTTCCACCTTACTGAGGCTAATGTTGGGTTTTGTGTCCTAAGGCAACTACTAATCGGTGACACTGAACAAATGCAGGCATTTTTAGAATTATTTTTCATGCCAGCCCAATCCACAGAGCATCCAAGCATGGTATCATTAATAAGGACAATGCCTGAAACTGAACTTGTTTTTTCACACAAGGATTTCAAGACACTGACATTAACCTAGCCTTACACACCAGCGGAGGTTCACATGGGCACACCTTAGTGAACGTGAGGTGCACAGAGTTAAGCCGGGACACAGAATACTGGTCTGAGACTCAGAACACCTGGGTCATTTCAGGTCGGCCGTTAACTGGCCGTGCCACTTTTGGGAAAACATTCTGCACACAGGTATACACGTGTGCACAGGCATGTGCACGCCTTGGTCTTTATTTTCTTGTCTGTACAATGACCTAGCACCCTTAAAGTCATCGGTGCTGAACTGAGAGGAGGAAAAGAGGCAGGCTACTAACAGATGACACCCCGCAGGCAAGGAACACGCAAGGAAGCAAGGTCCTGCCAGGAACCGGGGAGACTTCTGGGGCAGCAGAGTCAGTTTGTACGGAGACAAAGTCCCTGCTTTGAAGGAGAAAGAAAGCCAAAGATGAAGCTCCACTGCTCCTGGTTTCCAGAAAGGGAACATGCAGGTCATCTGAGGTCAAGTTCAGGGCCCGTTGCCAGCCACCAGGCGGGAAGGAAGCTGCAGTGAATGCCCGCCTGCTTGCCTGGGCCTCCACCTACTGAATAGAAGTTCTGCACTAGCCCCTTTGCAGGCTCGCATAGGGGACCTCAGGGACGCCCTCCACACCCAGACATTCTGGCTCTGGCCTTAAAGACACAGAGGTACAGGAAGAAGCAGGTAAAAGAACAATGTGAGCAAGCAAAGCTCCCCTGCCTGTCTTTGCTTTCTGCCCAGCCTGTATTTAAAGCACTTCCCCACCGGCCTCATGGCTTCCCTGCCCCAGACACACATGGTCCTTTCTTCACTCCCTGCCTCTGCTCCCAGTGTGTATTGCCAACCACCCTCTGACCAACTCTGGTTCTTTCTTTTTTTTTTCCTTGTTTTAATTTTGCCAGAGGGCATGTGAGCTAGCCAGAGGGAGAGAGACCGGAAGAGAGGGAGAAGGAGAAAGCACTTCTCATGGGGCCTGGTCATGACATAATCCTTTCTCCTCCAACTCTCCCTCTCTCCTTCCTTTTGGAATTTTGGGCAGGCACATGTGTCTGGTGTCTTCTCAAGCTGCCTTGTCTAGGACTTCAACCACATAATCAACCATGTGGGATCTAGTTCCCTTAAACACCTGTCCATGAGCTAACCCCAGTCCAACTCTTTCTTTTTCTTTTTTCTTTCTTTCTTTTGTGTTTGTGTGGTTTTGCTATAGCATGCATGTGCTTGCTACAGAGAAACCGAGACTGAGACAGACAGACAGAGAGAAGTGAGCACCCCCTGGGGGAGATACACATACCACAATCCCTTTTCCTTTTGGGATTTTGGGCATGCACCCACATGTGCCCAGTGTGTTCTCAGATACCAGGTGTGGGACTCAAATGGTGCAGCTGGCCACGTGGGATCCAGTCTCCTCAACCACCATGCTACCAGCTGGCCCACCAACTCTCTTTCTAAAAACCCTATCACTTAATGCCCAAGTGAAAAGCCATGCAATCCATGATGCTCCCTTAGCTGGAAGGAGCACTTGTTACAGTCTGCACGCATCATAGAGGGTGTGCTGTCTCGCTCCAGTCAGGGCCACATGGTCCCCGCTCTTCACCACCACATCACATATGTCCCCTCTGCCCATGCTGCTCACCTGTCTGGAATGTTCTTCCCACTCTGTCTGCCAAAACATTCCTCACTTCACCCTTCAAGGCTCAGCTTTGCTAGACTCTCTGTGAAGGACTTCAGAACTCTCTACCTGTACACACCTACCAGCTCCACGTATTGAGTGGCTACCCTGTGCCCAGCGGTTTGTCTACAGTACTTCTTTTCTGGAGAGGCTTTTGCTACAGGGCACGTGCGCTCACCAGAAAGAGAGAGACAGAGAGACAGAAAGTGAGAAATTACTCCCCAGGAGGATGGCCATGCTGCAATCCCTTCTCCTCCATTCTTCTCTCAGGATCTTGGGCACGCACACACACGCACCTGGCGTGAGTTTAAGCCACCGGGTCCAGGACTCGAACCGCAGTCGACTACATAGGAGTCCAGCAACATAGTCATTACGCTAACTGCTGGTTCCTGTACAGTACTTCTTTTTTTTTTCTTTTTTTAGAGAATTATTTATTTACTTTCATTCATTCATTTTATTCTAATTTGACCAGAGAGATACACACAGAGAGAGAGAAAGGGGGAAAGTGAGAAAGCAAGCCACCAGGTCTAGGACTCCATCCATGGTCAACTATGGGAGTCAGCACCTTTAACCACCAGCACCCTAACCACCATGGCACCTGCTTGTTCCCCTCTACAGTACTTCTAATCCTTGGCACAACCCTGCAGAATAAGTGTAAGGCTACTTTCATTTTCTTTTCTTTTCTTTTTTTTTTTTTTGAGAGGTTTTCGCTATAGGGCGCGTGCGCTCGCCCGGCAGACAGAGAGAGACAGAGAGACAGAAAGCAAGAAATCGGGGGGGATGGCCACACTGCAATCCCTTCTCCTCCATTCTCCTCTCGGGATCTTGGGATGCACGTACACGCGCCCAGCGTGAGTTCTAAGCCACCGGGTCTGGGATGTGAACCGCGGTGGACTACGTGGGAATCCAGCGACATAGCCATTATGCTAACTGCTGGTTCCCGAGGCTACTTTCATTTTCAAGTTTAAGGGAAATAAGCTCAGAGAGGTTAAGAAATTTGTTCAGTTTCAGCCAGGATTCAAGTCCATGTTTATCCGATGCCTGAACCCACGTTTTCTATCTATTCCATGCCAATTATTCACTTACGGGCCAAATACCTTCAGCAGTTAACTGTAAGGACCTTGAAGATCATCCTTCTTGTCTCCAAAGCAAGGAGCACAGAGGTATGGAGAAGCCTGGTGATTTGTCCGAGAGGACACAACTTCTCCCAGCCCTTCCCTAGTTCCTCCACTTGCCAGCAGAGAACACCCACGACATCTATCGCCTACAGAGGCCCTCAGGACCAGGTAACATCTGCTCAATATCTTAATCAGCTATCTTATAGAAATAGCTGTAATAGAGTGATTTATGAAGAACAGAGATTTATTTTACTCACTGTTCTGGTGACCGGGAAGTCCATAGGTATGGGCCTATATCACAACATGGCTGACAGAAGCAGAGAGGATGGCGGTGTGTGCAGAGACCTGGGGACACCCATCTTTCTTTTATAACAACCTGCTCTCAGAACTAACCCCTCCTTTTTTTGTTGTTATCGGGCGCGTGCACTCGCCAGAAAGACAGAGACAGAAAGCAAGAAATCACCCCCTCAGGGAAGATGGCCACACCGCAATCCCTTCTCCTCTATTCTCCTCTCAGCATCTTGGGCACACACGCCTACACACCCAGTGTGAGTTCAAGCCACCGGGTCCAGAACTCAAACCACGGTCCACTACATGGGAGTCCAGCAACATAGCCATTACGTTAACTGCTGGTCCCACTAACCCCTTCTTACAAGGGCTAGAACTCAGTATCACATGAGGTAATTCACTCATGACAATGATGCCTCCATGATCTAATCACTGCCTACTAAGCCTCACCTCTTAAAGGTCTTACCACCTCCCAAAGCCATTACAAATTGGGGACCAAATTCCAAAACATACACTTTTGAGGGACAAACTATTATCCAAACCATAGCACCTAGGGTCTCCCACTGTAAGCCATTTGGCACATATCTGTGTGTCAAGCAGGGCCCCAAATAAGGCAAGAGAGAATACTGCAAGAGAGCCATGGGATATATTTGCTCAGCTATATATGGTAATAAAATCCTAACAAGTGGTCAGAAGTTTATAGCAGGGCCATCAGGTGGTTAAGGCACTGGATTCCCAGATAGCCAACCAAGGTTCAAGTCCTGGACCTAGCAGTTTGAGAATCATGCTGGGCATGTGTGCAGGTATGCCCAGAATCCTGAGAGGAGAATGGAGGAGAGGGGATTGTGGTGTGGCCATTCCCCTAGGGGGATTTCCCACTTTCCTTCTCTGTCCCTTTCTGGCAAAGTGCATGCCCCTAATGGCAAAACAACAAGAACAACAAACAAAAACCTAAAAAAAAATGTAAAAGAAAACATTAACAACTGAAAGTTTATGGCTCCCTCATTAAAGAAGTCTAAGGAAAGGCAATCCAGGGCTACTTTTTCAGTTCCAATGAGTCAGGGTCTAGGCCACTGTCTCCTGCAGTTTCCTCCTGAAGTACACCATAATCCAGAGCGCCCCCCCCCAGAATTACCTGCCTGGGGTGGGGGGTGCTCTGAGAGCAGAAGCAAAGGGCTCACTGTCATCTTCTACTATTCATTCTAAGGATCTCGAAGTCAGACTCCAGTGCAGAGGCACAGATGCTGCTCAGAGCCCAGCTGGAGGACTGGACTCTGCAAATACGTAGCCCGTTGCTGGCAGCATGAAGGGGTAAGGGTGTGGGGGCATTTCACTGCTTAGTACAGGGGCCCTTCTCAGGCCCAGCCTACTTTCTCTTCTCTCTCTCTTGCTTTCTTTTCCCCCTTCTTTCCATTTGTCTGGTGTCTACTGAACTCCCCACTTCTATGTGCCAGGCACTGCAGACGCAGAGAGGGAAAAGACTCAGCCTGTGCTCTGCCGGACAAGGAAAGGCTGTGTGGTAAGGGCAACAGGGAGAGAAATGCAAGAGGCATTCAATGGGGCCACAAAGGCCCTGGCTGGGAGTTGGCAGAGGTTTCCTAAAGTGGCAATCACTGACGAAGGGGGACTTAGAGCATAAATGACATTCCACGGACAGGGAATGACGCGAGCAAACATGAGTGGTAAGCAGTGCAGGGAACAGGTTTGTTGGAAAGACAGGCGCTGCCCTGGGCCTAGGGGCCCAGAGGCATGTCCTGGAGGCACCGCAGTGGTATCCCGAGGTCAGTTTCCTTGAGGGCCCTCTGGGTGCCCTGTAGGTAGGAATCTGGAAGAGCCACAGCAAGGGGCAGAGAGAGGAGGTCAGAGAACAGACAGAAGTGAAATGGTAGAGGGAAAGTGACTGTAGTCAGTGATTGCCTCGACACTGGGGATGAGTAAGAGGGAGGGGCAGAGGCTCCCAGTTTTCTAGCTGGGGTGGTCAGAGGGATGACGCGGTCACTGCTGTCACAGAGAACACAGGGCTTCTCCCAGGGTCCCAGTGCTTTCCGACCTCGGGGAATCCCCCCAGCATCAGAGTAGGATAACCCTCTCCAGTATTGTCCTTTTGTCCTAAAGACATGCAAAGGGAACCTTTTCACTGTAAGGGTTTTTGTTTTGTTTTGGTTTGGTTTGCTACAGGGCTTGTGCACTTGCCAGAGAGAGAGAGAGGGGTAAAGTGAGAAATCAATTTCTGGGGGGATGACCATGGTGCAATCCTTTCTCCTCCATTCTTCTCTCAGGATTTTGGGCGCGCGCGCACACACACACACCTAGCGTGATTCTCAAGCTGCCAGGTCTACGACTTGAACCCAAAAGCCTGCCACGTGGGATCCAGAACCTTAACCTTCATGCCATCTGCTGGCCCCTCAATGTAAGGGTTTCAATTCAAGTGCTCTCAGGAAATTAAGTCCTCTTGACCCTGGTTGCTATGGTTTGAATGTGTTCCCTCAAAATTAATGTATTAAAATGTAGCTGTGAGGCCAGCAAGGGATGCAAAGGTTAAGGTGGCTGGATTCCACATGCCAACTGCACTATTTTGAGTCCTGGACCTGGCGGCTTAAAAATCACACTGGGCATGTGTGTGTGTGTGTGGGTGTGCGCATGCCCAAAATTTCCGAGAGGAGGATGGAGGAGAAGGGACTGTGGTGGGGCCATGCCCCCTGAGGGCTGATTTCTCACTTTCCCTTTCTGTCTCTCTCTGATGACTGCAGATGCCCTATAGCAAACTTAAAAAGAAAATATATGTGGTTGTGACAGAATGAAAAGAAGGTGCCCGGGGATGTGATTAGGTCATCGGGGTGGGGACTCCATGACTGACTCCTGGTAGATCTATAAGGAGAGGGAATGGCAAAGGCAAAGGACAGAGACATGTGTACTCTTGCTCTGCTCACGCTCTGCCACGTGATGCCCTGCTAAGTTTCAAGACTCTGTGGGGAACCCCTACCAGCAAGAAGGTCCTCACCAGATGTGACTCCTTGACCTTAGGCTCCCCCAAAACCATGAGCTAAATTAACTTTTACTCTTTATAAACCACCCAAACTCAGATATTTCTCTTACTAGCAACACAATGAACTAAAACACTAATCTACTGAATCAAATGTAGGCACGCAATTATACCATGCAATCTCCAGGCCAAGTGAAGCTAGAGTCACAAATGTTTGGTGACCTGATGGTTCCCACTGCAAGCACTGGCTCTAGAAAACCCACCTGTACTGAACATTTGCCATTCTTTATGGAGAACCAGTAGATGAATCCCTTTCCTGTGGGAATTCACCTTACTCCCCTTGGTAAGAGGTGGAGCCCACCTCTCACAGTGAAGATGAACTGTTGTCAGATACTATCTTTCCCAGACTCCCTTGCAGCTAGCTGTCATGTCAAGGGCATGTGGCTTAGGCTCTGTAAGTCAGATATATCTGCCTGGGTCTTGGAAGAACTTTCTGTGCCAGCAGCAGCAGGTACAGGGAGTGCCCATTCTCATAATAATCACAGTGGACTCTCCCAGGGACTTGCAAGATACAGGCCCTGAAACTTAAGCTTCACTAGGTTCATGGTTACCTATTTCTATGTGCAATTAAGGACCATGACTAATTCTTTGGTGGCTTATCTGTCCAGCAAGGTACAGGGCTAGGGCAACTGCAGGGAAAAAGAGTAAAAATTTTGTTCAGAGGACAGTAAGAACACCAGTTAGCTAAAAGAGAGAGCTCTTTCATAGAGGTAGGGGAAAATAAGGTTGGAGGGACCCCAAAGCTTAAAGAGCCTAGTCATCATCATATAAGAGGCACCAACATTAAATTTTTCCCCCAAATTTTCCAAAGGGTGAGTGTGCTTGCCAGAGAGACAGAGAGAAAGCACCCCCCGACGGCGCATAGTCATGCCACAAATCCTTATCCTCCTTTTCTCTCTCCTTTCAGAATGTGGGCAAGTACACACGCACACTCAGTGTGCTTTTCAAGCCATGTGTCTGGGACTCCAACTGCCTGGGCAGCCATGTGCAATTCAGCTTTAACCATCAGGCCATGGGCCAAATAACCTTCCCAATATAAATAAATTTTTATTGTGGAAAATTTTTTGATTTACATAAAAGTTGCAAAGATAGCATACAGAATTTCCACTTACCCCCTCACCCAGTTTCCTTAATGCTAACATCTTACATTACATGGTACATTCATTTAAAAAAAAAAAGAAAGAAAGAAGTCACCATTGGCACGTTACTGCTAACTAACACCCAACTTGATTTGATTTGGGTTTCACTAGTTTTTCCACTAATGACCTTTTCTGTTCCAGGATCCAATCCAGAATATTACCTTAAATATAGATACCAACTTTTTAAAGGCTATTGCATGATTAAAGGTGTTTTAAGAGACTCATCTGATAGCAACAGAGAGGGTGAATTGGGAAGCAAAGAAGGAAGGTATTTTTTTGTTTTTGTTTGTTTTGTTTTGGTTTTTTTTGAGAGGTTTTTGCTATCGGGCGCATGTGCTTGCCAGAAAGACACAGAGACAGAAAGACAGAAAGCAAGAAATCATCCCCCCAGGGGGATGGCCACACCGCAATCCCTTCTCCTCCCAGGATCCGGGGCACACACGCACATGCGCTGGCGTGAGTTTAAGCCACCGGGTCCGGGACTTGAACAGCAGTCCACTATATGGGAGTCCAGCAACATAGCTATTATGCCAACTGCTGGTCCCAGCATTTGTAAAGGCACTTCAGAATCTTCACATACTTCTGAATGCATTCTGACACTCAGTGCCTAGAGGTGCTTACGAAGGTGTAGTTACCAAGAGAAAATCTGGGTCACTAGAAGCAACTCTGTGTCTATTCAGGGCCTCAGTGGGCCAAAGGCATGTCTAGGATGCAACTTGACAACTTGAGGGTGGGGTCTGGACCACTTAATTTTCTTGTGTGTCTTCCTAGCACTCAGCACACAGAGGTACTTAATAAATCAATAATCGTAAAGTGGAAGGCGCAAACCCAATGACCTCAGAATGGGTAGCTTGTGTCTCAATCGCCTTACTCATTTATTTACCAAGTCTACATTATGCATTCATTAAGCAACAACAAAAATGGGGCTGGCCTTGCAGCAAGCAGTTAACCCTGTGCATAAGGAACCGGATCCCACATGGCTGACCATGGTTTTAACCCCAGCCTCAGCAGCTTGAATTAACAGTCCGTGTGTGTGTGTGTGTGTGTGTGTGTGTGTGTGTACATCCCTGATGGGATGGAGAAATGAAGGAAAACGTATCGCCACATAACCATGCCCCCGCCCTCCTGCCAGGATATTCTCTTTTTCTGTCTCCCTTTGCAGTGAGCACACACCCTCCGGCAATTAAAAAAAAGAGAGAAAAATAAATGCTGGACATTGTGCCAAGTAACCAAGACATGATCTGTTTCAGAAAAGTCAAAGCCAAGAATATCAAAGAGATGTCCTCAAATAACTTTCACTCAGGTATGACACATTTGACAGTTGAATTGGCACCTTGCCCAAGAGCACAAAGACCTCCTACCTCCATGTGGAAGGAAGAGCTTCACAGAGAGAAGAAAGTTGACCTGGGGCCAGCAGACCAAGATTCTTCCTGTATACAAAGGTGGGGAGAAGACGAGGAGAGAGAAGTATTTCATCACAGAGGAAACGTAAGAAGTATTCTGGAACCATGGGCAGTCTTCTGGGGTTCATGGTAGGAGTGGTGGGAGATGAGGTTATAAAAACATGGCAGGTTGAAGCTGGAAGTGGTACAGTGAAACGTGAAGCTCTGTGAGGCAGACCCACACAGGAAGGTTACCAGTTCGAATCCAGAGACCTTTCTGAGTACACCGACCCATATCTGAGCTGTACTAAATTCATGCCGCTCTGGCCACTGCATGTGTGGCCGTTTGATACGGCAGCAAGAGAAAACAAACACATCACCCAAGGGAGGGAGTATTGACAGAAATGAGCTAAGGGTGCCGGGGTGACATCAGCACTGCAGAGAAGGGGAGAAAAAGACAAGTCAGCTCCAGGAACAGAAAAGGAGGCACCAAGAGGTGGGGAAGCCAGAAGAGACCAGCAAGGGAAAGTTCCGAGAAGGTGGCCCGGAGGATTTATGCTGCTCACTATTTAACGTGAGGGCTAGAAGAGGTTAAAGTCTTTCAAGTTTCAAGTACATGTCATTTCCTAGCTTCACTTGCCTTGTGCCTGTAGCATTTGCATAGCACACACGCTTGCTCTTACCTGGAACTATCCCCGCCTCCCTCACGTTAATAGCCTGAGAGTTGGAGAACTTTCACAACCTCAATCCATCTTATAAACCCCTGAAAGTAATATCCAGGTTCCAGAACAGCAGGTTTTACCACATCGTAAACTGGAAAGAAATGCGGCTACTTTTATGGGTTAATCCAAGTTATTTGACTCTGGGGAATGGTCCGAACCAGAAGTGAGAACACCACGAGGCCAGAGGCTAGCGTGACAGTGAAGAGCAGGGACCATTTCAGGAGAAACCCTGGCAGACACTGTCAGGCTCAGTGCTGCTTCCACTCCCCACCGTCCCCTTTTAATCTCCAAGGTGCCAGAAGGTTTCCACCTGCCTTCTGGTGGGCCTAATCCCCATATTTAAATTCTCCACCTAGACCCACTGTCCCCTCATACTTGAGGTCCAAAGTTCCTACTCTTCATTAAGATGTTTGCTCTCTTCAGATGAGCTCAGCTACCAATTTGAAAAATGGCAAATTATTTCACCCACATGAGACTGTTGATGGCTCCACTTTAGAGGACATTTACATTATGAAAGGCAATATTCACAAATGCAAAGAAATGCTGTATTTGTAGATGTTTCAAGCATTAATAAGTGAAGATGGGACCAGCAGATGGCGTAATGGTAACGTCGCTGGACTCCCACATGGCCTACCCTAGTTCAAGTCCTGGACCCAGCGGCTTGAAACTCATGCTGGAAAGGGACCAGCAAATGAAGCTATGGTTACATCACTGGACTCCCACATAGTCAACTGCAGTTCAAGTCCCAGATCTGGCAGCTTAAAACTTACGCCTGGTGCGTATGTATGCATGCCCAAAATCCCAAGAGGAGACCAGAGAAGGGATTGTAGTGCGGCCATCCCCCCTGGTGGGTGTTTTATCACTTTCTGTCTCTCTGGTGAGCACACATACCCTATAGCAAAAATCTCTCAAAAAGAAAACTCACGCTAGGAGTGTGTACATGCGCGCCCAAAATTCCAAGAGAAGAATGAAGGGGAAGGGATTGCAACATGGCCATCACCCATGGGGGGTGGTTTCTTACTTTCTGTTTCTCCAGTGAGTACATGCGTCCTATAGCAAAAATCTCTCTCAAAAGGGAAAAAAAAAAACCAGACTAAGTGAAAAATTTGAGAGGTAGTCTAAATATATATATAGTATTAATAATATATAAGTATTCTTAAATAATATATTATTAATATCCTCATCTGGCTTTGACAACCTGGGCCTAAGGCGTCATTCTCACATGACATCATGGCATAAGACTTTTCTCTACCTGAACTTTCTTCAGAATTGTCATTTTCTTAATGGGGTTGCCCAGATTACGGCAGCTTTCTGTTTACAGGCCCCACAGGGCATCCATAGTTCCTTCCACATCTGAGATTTGTTTGGTGTCTTATCACTTTCTCTATTAGATGGCAAGTTCTGTGAGAGGAGGTCTGTCTTCTCTCATGTACAATGGTCTTCTTGGTACCCAAGATATGGCAGATATTCATAAATATTTGTTGATGAATGAAGAAATGAATAGAGTGTGGGCCTAGTGCTCTTATTCTACATCAGTGGTTCCTGGAAATACTTGGGCCCTTCAAAGCTAAATGACTTAAACCACTGAGTTTCCAAAGCACATCAAACACCCTGCCTTTTTTTTAAAAAAAAATTATTTTATTTAACTTTATTTATTCATTCATTCATTTATTTCAATTGGACCAGAGAAGGAGAGAGTGAGAGTGAGAGCGAGAGCGAGAGCAAGCCGCCAGGTCTGGGACTCAAACCACAGTTGGCCATGTGGGAGTCCAGCATCCTTAACCACCAAGCCATCTGCTGGCCCCCAAACACCCTACCTTTATGTCTAGACTTATTTATAGTCTGAAGCAGTAACCAAGTACAAGAAAGACTGGGACAGATTTTTGACAAGGATGCTAAGACAATTCAATAGGGCAAAGAGTAGTCCTTTCAACAGGTAGTGTTGGGGTAACTAGATATTCAAATGCAAAAGAAGTTGGACCCCTTACTTATACCACCCATAAAAATCAACAAAAAATGTATCACAGACCTACATTTAAAAGCTAAAAAGATAAGACTCTTAGAATAAAATATAGGGGTAAATATTTGTGACCTTGGTTTAGTCAAAGCCTTAGACATGATGCCAAAAGCACAGGGACAAAAATAAATAAAATAATCTTAATCAAAATGAGAACTTTCGTGCTCCAAAGGACACTATCAAGTAAATGAAAAGACAGCTCACAGAATGGGAAAGTTTGTATATTATTTATCTATATGATAAGAGACTGGTACCCAGAATATATAAAGAATTCTTATAATGCAAATATTAAAAAAATAAAAATAGCCTAATTGAAAAAGGATGTGAATAGACATTTCTCCAAATAAGATACAGAAACGACCAATAAACACGTGAAAAGATGCTCAACATTATTAGCTATTGAGGGAATGCAAATCAAAACCACAATCAGATACCACCCTATATCTACTTAGGATGGCTAAAATTAAAATGATACTGACAAATAAAATACGGCATATCCATGAAATGAAATATTATTCAGTCATGACAGAATAAGGTACTGATACATGCTACACTCTGGATGGACCTCAGAAACATTATGTTAATAAAAAATAGTCAGTCACCTAAGACTCATATTATGTAGATTCTATTTATATGAAATGTCCAGAAGACACAAATCTACAGAGACAGAAAACAGATTGGTGGTTGCTTAGGGGTGGGAGTATGTGGGGAAGCTTAGAGGGTAAATAGGGTATGAGATTGCTTACTTGCTTTTTGCAATAGGCATATGCACTAACTAGAGACAGAGAGGAAAAGTGAGAAAGCCCCCCCCCCCCAGCGGTGATGGCTGCACTGCAATCCCTTCTCTTATGCTCTCTTCTTAGGATTTTGGGGATGTATGCACACATGTCTGGTATGTTTTCCAAGTCCAGGACCTGAATCACACAGCCATCCATGTGAGATACAGTCACCTCAACCTCCATGCCATCTGCTGGTCTTGGGCTTGCTTTCTGAGGTGATGAAAATATTCTGAAATTGGGTGTTTGCTGTACAACCCTATGAAAATACTAAAGACCACTGAATTATACACTTTAAGTGGGTGAACTGTATGGTGTATAAATAATATCTCAATAAAGCTGTTAAATTTTTTTTCAAATGGGACAAAGAAATTGCTATATTGTTATTTCTAAACATTACTTGTTAGAAATCAACCTCACATTCATTTTCCCAAAATATCAAGGACAGAACTGCAGATTTATGTCTTCTGAGACCCTCTAAGTCCCAGGTCATTCATTTTCCTGTGTGCCTCCAGAACTCCAAGGGCTTAGTACAGGAAATGAGTTCCAAGAGAATCAAGGATCTACAGACTTCTTGCAATGGAGCACTTCAAATCTATACAGCCATGTATTTTTCTTCCTTGAACAATAAATTGTCCTTGAGGCTTGAAGAGCAGCACAAAAGATTATTTCCTTTCTTCTTGCACAAAAGGAGTCATCCCACTAAGGTCATCAGAAACTCGTTGGGTAGCAATCAGTGTTAAGTCAGAGTGTTGGGATGACCAATTCTAAATGCTAGATAACGAACTTTTGGGTTCTTGATGTTTCTTTCTTTCTTTCGGCCAGGTTCTTGAGTTCTTGGACCAAAGACTATCCTTACACCTGTACCCCATGCTAAGATGGCAGATGAGAAGAGATAAAGAAGTCTGGGCTCCATGTCCCAGCTTCACGGGCTCACATCTGAGTGGCCCATTCACTCCCAAGTCACTCTGCTTCCTTTCTTCATGCATAGCAGGCTTAGTTTTAAACTTTGGGAGCAACTCCTGCCCTGGCATGTCAGAGGAAACACACGAACATTCAGGGAGTCTGGTTAATAAAGGATATAAGAAAAGCTAAAGTCTTTCTTAGGTGAGAAACGCTAGTCTAGAGGGGAGTTCAGTGCAGGTACAACAGATACATGCTATAATGCATGAACAACTGAATTAGAAAAATAAGTAAAACTTAGACAAACTTTATTTTCAAAATCCTTGATATATAAAAGAAGACAACAGCAAAGTATCAAGATAACACAAACTATACTCTGAATACTCTGAATGTCAGAGCGCTCTAGGGATAGAAGGGGATGGAGATGGAAAGGCAGGGGCAGAGTCAACATTTTTCTAGCTTCAGAAAGTCAGAGAGCACAGATCACGGCCAGAATATCATGGCATTGGTTACAGATTCTTTACAAAGCTGTGAACCTATGGGAAAGAAAAAACAAAGTTAAATTCCACATTTTCACCAGACTATTCAGTAGTCCATCCACAATGCATATGTGCTGAGCCCATTAGTTTTTTTATAAGGAAGAGAAAACAGGCATGAAGAAGAAATGTGAGCTGCCCAGGGTCATATAGCATCAAGTGGCAGAGCTGGGAATAGACTCCTGAAGTCTCATTTCCCTAGTTTTAGAATACCTTAGAGGAGAAAGTCAGCTGGCAAGCATATACTTCAAGTCAATTATTTAACAATTATTAGCCCCAAATACTTGAGAGAACAGGGATTATATTTGTCACTTGTAATGATCCCATAGGTTTTGGAGTGTGAAATGCAATTTCAGATGCAAAGCACAAGACCTGTTATATTAAATTCTAAAGAAAAGACTGGAAATGTAAAAGCACAACCAAGGAAAACCACTAGAAAGCAGGAGTTAAGGTCCTTCTCACTTTTCTCAGGAGTTCTTCTTGTTTGGTGACTTCTTCAGAAAAGTCATCATTGACGTCTAACACCAGCACTGGAATATTCAGCACAGCTTCACAGTGGAGTCTGGAGAACACAGGAGCATTTGGGGGACAGGATAAAGATAAGAAACCTGAGCCAGGCCTACATGCTCACCAAGTCTGAATAATCCAGAGAGCAAATCCAAATTCAACTGGCTGCTCAATGAAACTGTATGTAAACAGCATTTTAAAATTCAATGAAGTTGGCTAGAAAGAAGGTTCTGGGAGCAGCAGATGGTATAATGGTTATGTCACTGGCCTCCCACATAGTTGACTGTGGTGAGTTCCAGAACTGAGGCTTAAAACTCAAGCCAGGCACATGTGTGTGCATGCCCAAAATTCCAAGA
>NW_006159809.1:4257977-4276916 GCF_000334495.1 Tupaia belangeri chinensis
TTTAGAAGTGCACAGCCCCCCTAACAAAACTGTCTTTTTAAAAAAAAAAAAAAAAAAAAAAGGTGGTTCAGCTCTCTTTAGTCCTGAGAACGTTACTGAAGGTCAGGGCTCCAAACATTTTAAGAGGACAATATACTAAGCCAGAATGGAGGACAGGCAGAAACCAGGAGGGTAACTTAATAAAATCAATTTCTCTAACATTTTCAGCCCTTCACCCTGAACCAACTATCATCATCATGAATCACAATGTTCAGTCTAGGGAAAAGTTAAAAAAAAAAGAATAATACTGGAGAAACAGCCTAATAAAAAGACCCTTGAAATATACAGATAATATTCAATATTAAATTTCTGAATTAGAAAAAGTGTGGCATTTCCAACTACTTCTAGTATATGCCAAACCTTCTTACGGGGTTGCACACTAAACTTCAGTTTTTAGCAGCTGGCTATAGGAATCAGGTCTGTCTGATACTGCTCTTTTCTCCACTTACGCAGTTGTCTTGTGAACAAGCCAGGCTTCGTGTTGTCCATGGAGCTGCTCAAGATAGGCCAGCTCGATTCCTTTTTCTTCCTCTCTGGCCCTCTGGTGTAGTCTCTTCAAACAAACCTAGAAGACAATCCCAGGCCCTGCTGAGCACATCTGCTGCTCTAGCTGTTAGAAAGCAGTCTCGGGGGCACTGAGATCCACTCCTGAATCTGTCTATCTTGGTGGGCACTACGAACTATGACTTTGCTTCTGCCATCTTGCTTTCTCATTCATCAGAGGATCTACACCCCTCTCTCCACCTCCCCTCCAGCCTGTCTTCCTCTGGTGCACCTTAAGTTGGTCAATGGCAAACATCATCCCCTCAGCCATCCAGGCCTGGAGCCTAGAATTACCCTTCTTTTTCCTCCTCCCAACCACATCCAGTAAGTTTCTAAATTCTCTCATCTCTCTCCAGTTGGTTCTCCCCTTGCCTCTCCTTTCACCTCTACCCTCGTCAGAGGGATTAGAAGAGTGTGCCTAATTCTATTCTGCGCTTACTGGTAGGAAGTCTGAAGCCCACTGACTCAGAGAATGCGGTATTGTTGGTTAGCTATCCTAAAAGCCCATCCCTCTACTCATCACCTCTCACATGGGTGAATGGCCAGAGCCTTCCTAGAGGCAGAAAAGCATGTCGAAAGAGCACAGCTTTAAAGGGGCTCGTTCCTTCCTTATGTACTAGCAGTGCCATCTTTGTGGGCTTCCATTTCCTCATTCTCCATCCACCCCATATGCTGCTATAAGATTCACTGGGGTGAAGTGTGGCAAGCTCTTGGCAGAAGCTGTTCTCACCCTCATCTGTTCCCTTCAGTGCCCCCTTCCAAAGTAATGTAATATAATGGCTTTACTTTCCTTGCTTAAATCCTTCATAGGCTTGTCACTGCCTACAACATAACCTTGTGGTTTAGAAAGTATGTGTAGAAACATCTTCATGTCATACCAAATTCTTGCTCTGGAGTAGAATTAAAGTAAGACAAAGAATTGGTGGTGGTGGTGGAGGGAACGGTGAGACTTCAGACTGACTCCCCCTCCCTCCTACTTTACAGAGTGTGCCTAACTCTATTCTGCACTTACTGGAAGGAAGTCTGAAGCCCACTGACTCAGATAATGCGGTATTGTTGGTTACCTGTCCTAAAAGCCCACCCCCCTACTCCGCCCCTCTCGGCTTCCTCAGCTCCTCCCCTGGACTCACTGCTTTAGCCAGACTGGCCTCCCTCCCGTGCCCTCCCTCCCATGGGATGGGTGAGCTCTTTCACACCTTAAAACTTGCTCCAAATGTTTGTTTTGCCTGAATTGCCCTCATTCCTCTCACTGGCTGGCAAACATTTCGTTATTCAATGTCAACTGTCCTGAAAGAACAGCTGGATTAACTCACTGATTTCCCTTTCAAATACTTAAGAAACTATAAACTTTATTTCCAAGTATAGTGTACAGTATTCCCAAAGATATGGGTGGGTCTTTGTTGTTTCCCTCCCATCCTACCTTTCCTTTGAGGAAATGAAGTCATGTAAACAAATTTCCTTTATGACCTATGTCCAATTTTTCAAAACCAACACACACACAAACAGCACTTATCTCGTCTCTCCCTTCCCACTAATCATTTAATAACTGTCCCAAACTCAGATGAAGTCTCTAGTTAATTTAGTTAGACAGTAAGTAAAACACAGTGGTTCAGATAAGGGGGAGAGCAATGTGGACTTCGGTGCTCAGAGGGTGTTTCAGGGAAGAGGCAGGATACTCAAGTCCCCACTTCTGTGGAGCTCCCCTTTCACCTCTCACACCAGCTTATGGAGCACTGCTCTGTGAGCTGAGCACTGTGCTGGGCCCTGGGGAAACATACCCCAGTGGTATTTCAGAGGAACCAGGGCACAGAGGGAAGTCTGCCAGGACCCTATGAGGGCACAATGACTGAAGAACACCCGAGCAGGGTCCAAGTTTGTCATTATAGGGCTGAAGCACAAGATCTGGCTGAGCAGATGGTTAATAAATATTTACTGTACATTGAATTGTTCCTCAGTGTCCCTCAGGGGATTAGTTCCATGACGTCCTGTGTATACCAAAATCTGCAGATGCTCCAGGCTCTCATGTGAAATGGCACAGTTGTGTATAGCCTAGCCACATCCTCCTGTACCCTTTAAATCATCTCAGGTCACTTATAATAGCTAATACAAAACATACGCTATGTAGGTAGTTTCAACATTGTTAAGGGAACAATGAAAAGTGTATGTGTTTAGTACAGATGCAACCAAAACCATTTTTTTTTTCCAATCTGCAGTTGGTTTAATATGTGGAAGTGGAATCCACAGATACAGGGGACCTAGTGTATTTATTTAATTTCCACTCATATTCATTTAACATTTTAATTTCTGAGCTGTCTTTCTATCTGCACTTACCTTTTTCTCCTCCTTTCATCCTTTCCAGTTATTCTGAACCTGCCTCTTTTTCTTCCTTCTTCCTATCTTCCTACCCCTGCACCCCCACCCTCACTGCTGATGGCCTCGAGACCTTCCCCCATTGTTCTCCTCCCTCTGTCATCACACACAGTTCTAGTACACTGTGACTTCCAGTTACCAGCTTTCCCCTGCACGGACAAGCGACGTGACTAACTTTACTATACATGAAAGTATACTAAAATACTTTCAGAAGTATTCTATGAATATGTATGTTCTTACCCTCTTATAGAGTCAACAGAAAAGTCATGACGCATTTTTGCATAAGAACACATAGAAAAATACATCATGACTTTCCCAACGACCTCATATAAAAAAGGGGCTCAGCCATGTACTGTTCTTGTTTTTCTTCACTAAACAATGTGTATTGGAGATGGTTACACATCACCACAGAAGAAACATTCTCATTCCCTTTTTTTTTTTTTTAAATGTCTTCAGAGTTTCCCATTGTGTGGCCTGAGCATAATATATGCAACCAGTCCCTCCTGATGAACACTTGGGTTGTTTCCAGTGATCTGTTACTACAAACAATACCGCCTTGCACATAGGCCATCTGCCTGTGCGTGAGCATATTATGGAGTGAATTCCAAGCAGCATTACTAGGGTGAAAGGTATGTGCACTTACCTCTTATTGTCATATGCCACCAAACTTCCTGCTTAGAGGCTAACCAATTTAGATTTCCACCAGCACGGTAGCTTTAGGATTTCTAAATATAGCAAAGCTACCTAATTTTCCTCTGTGACAAAAATACTGTTTTAAATAGCAAAAATAAATATTTTTTTAAATGTGGCTATGTATTTTCAAGTACACACAAGGGCAAGGCGATTGTTTTTACAAAAGCTATTTATAATTATCCATTCAGTGCTTGGAGACAAACATTGATGCTAACATTGATCTCCTATAAAAACAGGCTAACATTTCTCTTTTTACTATTAATTTGCTTAACAGAGCAAACTTTTTTCCCCTAGAAGTCTAAGTAAACTCCTATTTTAAGCATTTGGCATAGTTTTTATAAATATGGTTACAACAAATCCTTTTATTAAAAGAAAAAATTCTGGGGACCAGCAGATGGCATAATGGCTATGTTGCTGGACTCCCATGTAGTCAACTGTGGTTCAAGTCCCAGACTCGGTGGCTTGAACTCGCGCTGGGCACATGTACCTGCGTGCCCAAGATTTCAAGAGGAGAATGGAGGAGAAGGGATTGTGGCATGGCCATCCCCCCTGGGGGTGATTTCTGACTTTCTGTCTCTCTGTCTCTCTCTGTCTTTCTGGCAAGCATATGTGCCTGTGCCCTGTAACAAAAACCTCTTTAAAAGAAAAAAATTCTGTGCAAATAGTGCTTCAATCTGATTCCTATTCTCCTCTTAGCTTCAAAGGGAAGACATACCAGAATGTGAAGAGGAAAGACAGCACAGTTGCAAATGGCAGGGAAGGGATCCTTTTATGGATCTTCTCCTTAACCTGCACTTCCCAGGAAGAAGGGCCGCTGCTAGGAATGCTTGGAATCTGAGATAGAAGGTGGACCAGCCTGCTGGCAGGCCTGGTCTCCATACCTCCCAAGCTCAAACCCAGGTGCCATTTGCTCTGGTGTGCTCCCTGCATGCAGTCTCCATGCTGCAACAGTCACAGGCAAGGCCTGGCTCTTTGAGGCACACTGGCCCGCTGCACTCTCTCTTTCTGATACCAAGGGGCTGGGTGGGAACGCTGAGACCAAGCCACTTCTCTTTTATTTTTTTTTAACTTGTTGGCTTGCTTGCTTTTTTAGAATTTAGGGGAGACTGGGAAAGAGCAGAAGGCCCTGCTGAGGTTTATTTCATGTGATCTAAACTTAGTGTTCACCAGGACTCCACACAGGAGCACTGGCATTGCACAGCTTTTCACACAGAGATACTGAAACTTCTGTTCTGCTCTTTCCTTGGATATAGTTATCAATGGATCACACAGACGATGACAGGGCTGACTTTGGGAAAGGACACAGGCAATCCAGGGTCCCTGGCTCTAATGCCCTCAAAATAGCACTAAAATCTCTATCCAATCTCAAAATGAATAAGTTAATTTTTTTTTTCCATTAAAGTGCAACAATCCTTCTCACAGCATCTTACTTGAAAAACTTCAATTAGCTAGGGACCAGCAGATAGCGTAATGGCTATGTCGCTGGACTCCCATGTAGTCGACCGCGGTTCGCGTCCCGGACCCAGTGGCTTAAACTCATGCCGGGCTCGTGTGCGTGCGTGCCCAAGATCCCAAGAGGAGAATGGAGGAGAAGGGATTGCAGCATGGCCATCCCCCTGGGGATTGATTTCTCTGCTTTTTGTCTCTCTCTGTCTTTCTGGCGAGTGTATGTGTCTTATAGCAAACTCCACGCCTCCCCCCCAAAAAAACCACTTTAATTAGCCTTTCCACAAAGACACCCCCCCCACACACAGTGAGAAGAGTAATAATAATCCTCATTCCTATGCCCTGGAGTGCACAAGAAAGAGAGGTGAGGAAGTCATTCTCACTTTCGTGCCCGGGTCCCAGTGTCCGGGTCCAACCTTCTCTCCCTAGAAACTAGAGCCTCTGTAGCAGGCCAGGCCCAGCAGCCTTGATTCACTCCCAGAAATGAGTCAGCCCACGTCCTTCTTTGTTCCTCCCCAGCACGGTCTTCATGGCACTGAGCTGACCGGGTCAAAGTTCTGCTTCTCTTGGAAAAGGTTAGGTCAGTGCTCTCCCTACTTCTAAGGCTCAGTCCCTCAACATTCTGCTCTGTCAGTCCAGCCCAGTTTTCCCAGGGAAAACCTTTCATTGCTTCACATCTAACCCAAATCTCTACTCTGCCCCACTCCACTGCACTCTCAGCCTGGATCCTGTGCTCAGCTACTTCAAGCCATCCCCTTTGGCAGGGGCTTCTGTTCCCCTAATCACTGCCACCAATCCTTACCCCTAAAGTATAATCGCATTCGTAATTTGCCCCTTCTATTCCTGCTCCCAGGCAATGAAGATGGAAAGAGTCACATATGACCCAACCGGTTCATTTGCAATTAATGCATCTAATTTTAGCTTGGTTCTTTTTTTTTAAATAGAGGTTTTTGCCATAGGGTACGTGTGCTCGCCAGGAAGACAGAGAGAGGCAAAGAGACAGAAAACGAGAAATCACCCCCCAGGGGGGATGGCCCCGTCGCAATCCCTTCTCCGCTATTCTCCTCTCGATATCTTGGGCACGCACGCACATGCACCCGGCGTGAGTTTAAGCCACCAGGTCCGGGACTCAAACCACGGTGGACTACGTGGGAGTTCAGTGACATAGCCATTACGCTAACTGCTGGTCCCTAGCTTTGTTCTTTTCAAAAAAGGTTCTTAGCCTCTAGTCTCACTGACTCCTTAGTTCAGCTCCATTTTAAACCTCAGGCCCTGTTTATTTCTACAGAACCTCATATTCCCTCCTAAGAATGAGCCTCATAATCTCCAGAAACTCCTGACACAAAGATCTCCAATATCTGGTCCCAGTCCCACTCCAAGGCCTCTTCTGGGTGCTACCTTCCTGAGGCGAGGCCCTTTTTCCCCTTTGGCTTGTTGGGAGTCTGTGTGACAGGCGCTTTCCCACTTGTTCTCTAACTCTGCTCACTCACAGCTCCCTCTGTCCACAGCACTTATTCTCAACTCCACCAAACATGGCCTCAAGCCTGAAGACTGCTTTCCCTCCCAAGACGATGTGGTATAACGGCACTTGACTGTGTCAAGAAAGCAAAACATCTCTCAGAAAACACTTCTTGCCCTAGCTCAGAATCCCACTCCAGCAGAGCCCTCAGAGGTCACCTAGTCAGAGCCAATGGATTTCACGGGCAAGGACCCCTCTAGTGGCAAGATTTTTAGGGAATGCCCAAGGACTACTGAGGTCTCCAGAGACTCTAGTGCCATGGCACATCCTATTGTGTGCTGGGCTGGCTCCAAAGTCCAAGTCAGAGTCAGGGAATGTGATTTCTGCAAGTCATCCCGCCTTACCAGTGGCATCCTCAACGTTCTAAAGGGGCTATACATTTTAGTAGTACCAGTAAGGGAAACTTCTACTCTTCCTCCCCAAAGCCTATTCAGGAAATCACCGAGAACACTACAGATTCTGATGACCCAGTCAGAAGGAAGGAAGACCTGAGGCTACTGGCTGCAGTCAGAGCATCCAACCTGCAACCCCTGAGCTGAACAGTAAGATAGCGCCCCCTGTGCTCCATACTGCTGCTGCCTCACCAGGGACTTGTAGGGATGGCCAGTGCTTTAGCACCTGCTGCACAAAACCTGTACGAAATGGGTGCTCACTGCTAGGATCGGAGGGCATTCACCCACGGCTCTCTGGGTTCCAGATAATACCCACACTCTAACTTTTCCAATTAGGAAAACAGAAGCTTAGAGATGGTCAATTCCTAGGTCTCATATGGCCCTAAAGTCCAAGGCTTTAGGCTCTGTGTTACCTGGGGAGTCGCCTGAAGGTAGATGAAGCCATGTAAAATGAGCCGGCTGGCAAACTCCCGCAGGAGGAAAGAATGCCAGTCCTGATAGATATGCCATTCGATGTCACTGAGGGAACCATTTTCAAAAAGATTCTTTGCAAAGATATACCTGGTTGGAAATGTAAGTGGGATGGGGATGGGAGGGAGAAGGGGTGGGAAATGGAATGAAAGGGATAAGAGAGAGAGAAGCAGAAAAATCAATAACCAACTTGTTCCATATCTGTTCAAGCCACTTAACCTTTCTAACTCATCCTTAAGAAATCTGAATTCTTCACCCATATCTCCCTCCCTGCTCAACACTAAAATGGGAAATAGCATCTAGACTTTAGAGGCTGAAATTGCAGCTTTCCAGATGGGCTAATTCACTGAAAGACATGGGACACGAGAAGAGAATACCAGCGGTCCTTAATAATTTTCCCTGCTAGAAATCAGCTAGAATACACAGCAAACAGTGCATGTAAACTAGAACTTCTGAGAATTCCTTATGATTACAGCCCCACCCCCCGCATAAAAAACAAACAAACAAACAAAAAAACAGGACCAGCAGGTATTGTGAAGGTTAAGGCACTGGACACCTGACAACTATGGGGTTCAAGTACTAGACCTAGCAGTTTGAAAATCATGCCAGGAACATGTGCATGTCCAAAAGCTGGAGAGGAGACAGGAAGAGAAAGAACTGTGGCATGGCCATCCCCTCTACAGATGGGTGTGATTTTTCACATTCTTTCTCTCCCTCTAGCAAACACATGCGCCCTATAGCAAAAACTAAAAACAAAAAACAAAACAAAACAAAACATGAAAACCTTGGGACCAGCAGTTAGCATAATGGCTATGTCACTGAACTTGACCGCGGTTCAAGTCCTGGACCTGGTGGCTTAAAACTCACGCTGGGCGTGTGTGTGTGTGCCCAAGATCCCGAGAGGAGAATGGAGGAGAAGGGACTGCGGTGTGGCCATGCCCCCTGGGGGGTAATTTCTCGCTTTCTGTCTGTCTCTCTCTGTCTTCCTGGTGAGCACGTGTGCCCTATAGCAAAAACCTAAAAAAAAAAACCCTAGTAAAAAGTCACCCACTGCCTTTGACTTAAGGACTGAGGGCTGCTGAGCTACCCTTTGGTCTAATTGAGAAGTATAGAACAAACTGTGTCATCTGGGGGATCAGGAAATGTATTTTCTATTAAATCTGGGCTTCCCAAACAGACTCTCTTCCAAAATATATATGGATTCTTACTTGCTTGCTTCCTTGGCTGCTATGTTTCTAATTCAGATAAAAGAAAGCTAAAGCTAAATATCCAAACTAGTTTTGCTCCTCACTAACTGCTACAATGAAAGGAACATCTGGTAAATAGGAAATCAGAGTTGAACAGAAACCATTGCTTCAAAAGGGTCAATTCTGCTTTCAAACCTCAGGCATCTTGATACAAAACACAATTTACACCCTGAACAAGGAACTCCAGTTTCTAAGGCAACGCTCAGTAACTCGCCACTTCTGGAAAAGTGTACAAATGGCTCAGGAAAGCGCAGACTCAAGGCTGGGATCATTTCAAGGAGAGGTTCCAGAGTAATGCTGCAGGATCAATCCTGGCTACAATGTCCAGTAGCTTCGTCACCCTGGCCACGTCACCTCACCTCTCCCAGCTCACTGTTGTGATGACTTGTATAATGCTCATAAAGTGCTTAGAAGGCTGACCGGCAAACAGTATTCAAGATAACTTAGTTATTACTGTAACTGCTCTTTGCTACTAAGAAAATAATTTGGAAACTACAAAAGTAAACTAGTGACACTCCAGTCTGGAATGGTTTAGCTGAAGGCAAAGAAAAAGGTTTTTGTTTTTTCTTTTCTTTTCTTTTTTTTTTTTAAGAGAGATTTTTGCTGTAGGGCACATGCACTCACCAGACAGACAAAGAGAGAAAGCAAGAAATCACCGCGGAAGCATGGCCAAGCCACAGTCCCTTCTCCTCCATTCTCCTCTTGAGATTTTGGGCACAAACGCACACACTCCTGGCATGAGTATTAAACTGCTGGGTCTGGGACTCAAACTTTGGTCGACTAGGTGGGAGTCCAGCAACATCGACACTATGACATCTGCCGGTCCCAAGGTAAAGGTGACTTTCGTAACTCAATTTCTGAAAAATGTTTTCAGCTTTTTCACAGAGACCTAAAAGATAGTATTTAGATCTTATAGAGAGAAATGAAAGATCTGTTACTAAGCCCTAAACAAGGGGCCCTTGCCTCTTGAGGATGAGCATTTCCCCTCTCTCTCCAAAGCTGGTGGTGATGGGGCAAGCTGGGGTAGCAGAGTGTGGTGCTGAATGGACGGGGAAAGACTGAATGCAGGGGCTACAGGAAAGAACAGGGCTGAAGAACCTGCAATCAGTCCCTCTGCTCTAAAACCACATGCTAGTGTTTCCTTTAAGGGAAGCAGAAGGCTTAGACTTCTTCTTCCTTATAACCTACTCTACCAAATAAGCTATCTTCCTCTTTTGGAACATAACTCATACATGTGAGTGACTGTCAGACCCTGTTAGATGAGGCTCCATATGAAGGCAGGGACTGCATTTGCCTTATTCACTGCTGCAGTCTTGGGGCCAGGCCTGGTGCCTGAACACAGGAGACATGCAAAAAATCTCTTATGGGAGAATAAATGAATGAATGAAATTTGAAAAAGAATGGAAAAAGTCTAAACTACTCTCAGGATTTGTTATTCTTTTCTTTATCAAAAATGCCTCTCTAAAGAAAGCACCTAGAATGCGTAGCTAAGCTGCCCATAGTATAATCAATTCTCATCTCTTCCTTTACAAGTAAATGTTAAGATCCATGTAGCTTCTTAAGAAAGTGTTTCTAATGAACTATTTCTATTTCTCTGTCTTTCTCTGAGGGGTCTTGCACCTGCTTAACTTACTAAGGGGCTAGAAATCAAAAGGTCAACTGTGGAAAAGGTTCCACGCAGCCCAGGAGGTTATGTGTAATTCAATGTCCTACTCCAAGAGGCATAGCTTGGGAGAGGAGAAAAGAAAATGGGCAGTAAGTAACTAACAGTGGGAAAAAAATGAAAACCTATAGCCCAACTGTTTGTAACCATATATTTAGCAATTATGAAGAGTAGGCTCTCTAGGATACATAGGAATTTATAGTGTATAGGGTTTATTTTACATATCCTGCATAATTTGTAAATAAAGCCAGAAAAAACATACAACATTTAGAATGTACCTTTATTTTTGTCCTCCAGGAAGCTTTAAGGAGCACTAAAAAGCAGTACCGCTTTGAATGATTTGGAATTAAAAGGATAACCAACTAACTGAATGTCTTCAGTAGTGAATGGACAATGAAAATTCAGCATTTTCCATTCTGATAACTTAATGGAGCTTAAGGCAGGCAATTTTGCTTGAAAGTACCATTGTATACCAAAACGGGTCATTCATAGCCTTCAGATCAGCAAAATCTCAGCTGTGTCCAGATCAACCCACCCTTGCTTCGTCTCTAGGAAGCTTAACCATAAGTCACCACAGACTGGTCTCTGTGGCAGGGCTGAAAGTTCCAAAGCCTGGATAGCCTCACTCTTCTGGAACAGATGGGCTCACTTCCCAGGCCTACTGCTAGCCTTTAGGCAACATGACTGACACCTCACTCTCTCAGGTGGGCAGCTGATGCCTTCCCTGACCGGACAGAGGCACTGGATATTCACTATAAGCTCTGGCCAGAATAAGCCCTGTCACAGAAGGAGTTCAAAAAAGGCTAAATCTGAGACGAAAGCCATTTTATCACACTGCTATTTCTGCCTAGACATCCTTTCTTAAATAATGAAAAAGGATGAATATATCTCTTATATCATCTTAGGAATATAAATTTTAATCCCCTCTGCTTTTTTTTTTCTTCTTCTTCTTTTTTTTTCAAGAATGATTTTATTGAGGCCAGCAGGTGGTGTGGTGGTTAGGGGCGCTGGACTCTCACATGGCCGACCACGGTTCAAGTTCTTGACCTGGCAGCTTGCTTTCTCTCTCTTGCTCGCTGGTCAAATCAAAATAAGTAAATAAATAAAGTTAAATAAAAAGTAAATAGTTCTTTAAAAAAGAATTATTTAATTTTATTAATTGTCGTTATTTTATTTTATTTTGAAGATGACCAAAGAGAGAAGGAAAATGAGAAAGCATGCTGCCAGGTCTGTGACTTGAACTGTGGTCAGCCATGTGGGAGTCCAGCCGCCTTAACTACCACACCATCTGCCGGCCCCGCTGTGCTTTTTTCTTAAAGGTAACAAACAACCACTGAATCATTTGGTTTCCTAGAAGAAATGCTGCTGCTTGAGTGACTATTCTGTGCCTTTTAGTATGTTTACACTAGGTACTACCACTTGCCTCTATGCCAAAAAAACAAGGAAACAGAAGGTAATTGACGGTAATGTGGGAAATTTGATGCATTCAATTTATAAAAAAATGTAATTTCCTTTCTCTATATATAACTTGGTAGAGAATTAAAATTCTGTACAAATCTATACAGTACTATCTTAAAAAGAAGGCACTTTTCTAAGTCTAAGTTTCATGACTAGTGCAGGGCTTACGCGGGAAGAACAAACATGCACAACTGGGCATGCAGCTTGCACCTGGGTGCAGGATGTGGCATCTTACCTGTCACTGTACACAGACCTCTCAAAGATCTGCACTGGCATCGTGGCCTGTAGGAATCTCTCAGGGAAGGGCTCCAGCTGTACTTTCAGGCGGCTCATGAAGGAAAATGTCTGGAATGTGTAGGACCATCGTGTTGGCTCTCGATACATCATATCTAGCAAGTTTCCAAGACTTTGGGTAGTGCCGGCCTAGAGGGAGATGTAAAAAAAAGAGCAGTTTCTAGAAGGCATATTTACTCCATGTTGTCCCCAAGCTGGTTTAATAATCAAGGAATAAGGAGTTATAAAAATCTCCTTCCACTTAAAAGACATATTCAGATCTCCAGCTTAGTCAAAGCTACATAATCAGGGATGAGATTTTCCTACCTTATTAGACAAGAATCTGATAGAGGGAGATGACATGCCATCTTCAATGTAACAGAGAAGATCACACATAGAATCAACACATCTAATATCCTGCTGTAACTCAAATCTCTCCATGTGACACTCTGTGGTTTCTCTTTTGCGCTTCCACCTGTGGCTATCTCTTTATAAAACTTAAAGGCAGACAAGAAAGTAACTGCTTGTATAAAAAGCTAACCACCAACCAAAGAGAAATGCAGCCCTTTCAGGGAAGGACTACAATGTGTTCAAATGTACACATGTTCAACTCTACTTTATACTAGAGATTTTACAAAATGCAATGTAGAGTTTTGCTTACTGCGCATATGCAAGAGGACATGTGTGTTGGATACTCAAGAGCTCAGGATTCTTTGCTGGGTTCTGCTGACTCAATACCAAAGTGGGTTTTTTGCAAAGCACTGAGAAGCTGCATTTATTCAATCACCATTAAATAAAGGCACGCGTGGGTGAGGTGCTGCATGGGCTAGGGGCTAAAAGGGGGACAGGATCACGTTCATGATGTTCACTGTGCTATCATATCTCATTTCATCTTCAAAACAGCTCCATGAGGTAGGTACTGTTGTTATGTTCGTTTTGGCACAGAAAACCCACTCAGTGGTTAATTTACTTATCTAAGGTCTCACGGTGAGTAGTGTTGGATAGTGATTCAAACCTAGCTTCATTTAACCTCATTCTAATACCTCTTCATGTAGAAGTGAACAAGACATGGTACCTGAACTCAAAGAATGAACACAATACAAAAGGGAAGAGAGTGACAAAGATGTACAAGAGAATATAAGGTAGAATGTGCGACAAAGGGGCAATAAAGTATGGTGGAGGAAATCTCATGAAGTTTCTGGAGAATAGTATTCAGCTGGGAAGTAAAAAATGAGTGAAATTTGTACAGATGAAAATGAGAATAAGAAAAGAGCATTTCACAGGGCCAGACAGCGGTGCAGCAGTAAAACGTGGGTACAGCAGTAAAACATGCTGTTCTGCAAGGCTGACCCAAATTGGAAGATTTCATGTTTACGTGAAACTCAGATCTCCCTGAGTATGCTGGGTACACGCATGTTCATGATCAATCCCCTTTAGCATCAAAACCTTGTCGGGGTGCTATCTCTCTCCTTCATGGAAGAAATGAATAAACTTCAAGAGAGAGAGAGAGGGCCCCGGAGGTGGAGTGGTAGGTGAGGTGCTAAATTCCCACATGGCTGACTGTGGTTCAAGTCCTAGACCTGACAGCTTGAAAATCACACTGAACATGTGTATGTGCATGCCCAAAATCTTGAGAGGAGAATAGATAATAGTGTGGCCCTTCCCCCTGGGGGGTGATTTCTTACTTTCTCTCTCTCTCTCTCTCTCTCTCGCAAGCACACAACAAAAAACAAACAAACAAACAAACAAACAAACAAAAAAACAGAGAGAGAAGAGAATACGAAAAGTGGAGACAAAGGTACAAGAAGGGAAAAAAATATTAAGACATGTAGTCTAATTTGTCTAAATAGTACCCTTAGATTCTGAAAAGGGCCCCAGACCTTGGAAAGGCATCAGCAGGAGCAACGTAGTTTCTAAAAGAACCCATCTCAGCTATAGAACAAATCAAAACACCCCTCCAAATATAAACAAATAGAGGAATAATAACTGGACATAAAAATATTCACAATTCAAAAGGAGAAGGCTCAGAACTGTTGCCAGAGAAACAGAAGAAAACAAAAAATCTCAATGAGATTTGTCTCACTGATAAAAAAAGAACACAATACCATAGTAGCAATATGAAAATAACATTCTTGGGGCTGGCAGGTAGTGTGGAGGTTGAGGCACTGGATTCCTACATGGCTGAGTCCCAGACCTGGTGGCTTGCTTTCTCACTTTCTCTCTGTCTCTGATCAAATTAAGAAAAAAAAATTAAAATAAAATAAAAACTTTAATAAAAGAAAAGGACATTCTTAAAATGTAATTGCCAAAGAAAAAATATCTAGGGAAGATAGTTTCTATCTTCAGTATGCCTCAGTAAACCTAATTAGTGAATTAGAAAATTTCTATGGAATATCAGCTTAAGAAATTCTCTCAAAACTATGAAAAAATAGGAGCAGATGGGAACCAGCAGTTAGCGTAATGGCTATGTCGCTGGACTCCCACGTAGTCAACCGCGGTTCGTGTCCCGGACCCGGTGGCTTAAAACTCATGCCGGGTGTGTGTGCGTGCGTGCCCAAGATCCCGAGAGGAGAATGGAGGAGAAGGGATTGCGGCGTGACCATCCCCCCTGGGGGGTGATTTCTCGCTTTCTGTCTCTATGTCTGTCTCTTGTCTGTCTGGTGAGCGCACGCGCCCTATAGAAAAAATAGGAGCAGAAAATTATAAACGAAATGGAAAGAGATGTAGGAGATCCAATACACATTGTAATGTATTGGTAGGTAACAAAACTTTTTGCTTTTTCTTTTCTCTGGAAAAATACATCATGATGTAATGCCACTTATGCCCCACCTTATAGCAATTAATACAACTCTGTATCAAACAAAGGCCACAATGATCTCCTGCAACTTCAATGTACCCCTAGTTCAGAAAAAGCTACTTCATCAAGGACATGATTTTCCTTTTCAGAAGAGTCCAATCAGGCTTTCCCTCCTTGGCTGCTTGAGGATATACCACCATCATAAATGACAAAATAATTATCCGAGCCAGGAAATTCATGACCAACCAACTACTTCAGAGGAAACAAATGGTCACTGATGTCCTTCATCCGGGAAGGCAACAGTACCTAAGACAGAAATTTGGGGAAAACTAGCGAAGATGTATAAGACCACACTAGATGCCATCTTTGTGTTTGGGTTCAGAACCCATTTTGGTGGTGGCAAGACAACTGGCTTTGGCATGATTCACGATTCTTTGGATTATGCGAAGAAAAATGAACCCAAACATAGACTTGCAAGACATGGCCTCTATGAGAAGAAAAAGACGTCAAGAAAACTGCGAAAGGAACGCAATAACAGAATGAAGAAAGTCAGGGGGACCACAAAGGCCAATGTTGGTGCTGGCAAAAAGTGAGTTGGAGAGTGGAGAACAGTCAAAGGAGTAAAGATTCTGCGATAATTATCTGTGGTGATTGTGCGGATTTTTCATGAGAGGACTAATAAACTAAACATTTTTCATGTGGGAAAAAAAAAAAAAAAGAGTCCAATCAGAAGGTTAAATGTCATTCTCTAAAGAAAAAGAAATGAGCAGAGGAAGACCCCTAAACTGTGTGTCTCTCTCACCACTGAAACTTCCTGTCTAATAGAACTGTGTATCCTGAGGCCAGCAGATGGCATGGTGGTTAAGGCACTGAACTCCCACATGGCTGACTGCAGAGTCCCAGACCTGGTGGCTTGAAACACGTGAGGCACGCAGGCACGTGTACGTGTGTGACCAAGATCCTGGGAAGAGAAAAAAGAGACCGCAGCATGGCCATCCCCCCCAAGGGGGTGGTTTCTTACTTTCTCTGTCTCTCCAGCGAGCACACGCACTTTATGGCAAAAAGCTCTCTAACAATGAAACAAAACAAAAACCAAAAATACCCAACGATGGGGGAATAACACAAATTTCTCATGAAGAAAACAAGATCAACATCACATAGTACTTCTCTTGCAACAGAAATTACCTTTATATTACAGGGAGAAAGGCAGTTTTAGACAAGCACTCACTCAGAAATTATACCACCCACATATGCTCTCTGGGAAAGAAAAAAACCTTCTAGAATATATCATCTCAAAAATGAATAAAGAATTATGAAATGGGAAGATGTGGTGATGAGGAAACAGTGGTCAATGACAAACTAGGAGAACAGAGTCAGTGGTAAAGTAGCTATTATTTATGTGGTTATGCAATTTGATGCCAATGTAAGAATTGTTAAAAAAAAATTTCATACTACAAAATCATTCTGACTCAAGAAAATTTCAGATTTCAATACCTTGGGGATGGAGTAGAAAAAGAAGGTAACAAAAAAGAAGCGGTTTTGTTTTCTTTAAGATTTACTTATTTTATTTCATTTAAATTTATTATTTTTTTTAGCCAGAGAGATAAAGATAGTGAGAAAGCAAGCCATAAAGAACCACAGTTGACCATGTGGGAGTTCATCACCCCAACTACCATGCCACAACACCCCAGTTTTGTTTTTTCACAGAGACTCTATTAACATTGATAGATAGATTTAAACTTTTTTTTTCTTTTGGTAAGTTTTGCCGTAGGGCACACGCACTTGCCAAAGACAGAGAGATACAAAAGAGAAGGAAAGTAAGAACTCACTTCACAGGGGGTATGGCCATGCCACAGTCTGTTATCCTCTAGTTTCTTCTGGGGATTTTGGGTGTGCGCGCGTGCGCACACACACACATGAAACTGATGTGATTTTTTGTTGTTGTTGGAGAGATTTTCGCTATAGGGTGCATGCGTTCGCCAGACAGACAGAGACATAGAGACAGAAAGCGAGAAATCACCCCCCAGGGGGGATGGTCACGCCGCAATCCCTTCTCCTCCATTCTCCTCTCGGGATCTTGGACACGCATGCACACACACCCGGCTTGAGTTTTAAGCCACCGGGTCCGGGACGCGAACGGCGGTCGACTATGTGGGAGTTCAGCGACATAGCCATTACACTAACTGCTGGTTCCCAACCTGATGTGATTTTTTAAGCTGTTGGGTGTGGGAGTCTAGTGCCTTAACCACTATGCCACCTACTAGCCCTAAACATGTATATTTTAATTTAAATGCTACCACTAATAGATAAAAACAGTAAATTATCCATAAAAAGGAAAGAAAAATGAAAAAAAAAAAACTACTGGGTTGTCAGGAAAGTCATGACACATTTTTACATAGAAAAACATAAAAAAAAAAGTCATGACTTTCCCAATGACCTAATATATCAAAAAACTGGGGGGGAGGGGCCAGTAGGTGGCGTGGTGGTTAGGGCACTGGACTCCCACATGTGATTCAGTCCCAGACTTGGTGGCTTGCTTTGTCACTTTCCTTTCTCTCTCTTTCTGATAAGCACACATGCCCTATAGCAAATTTTTAAAATAATAATGATGATAATAAGTTAAATAAATAAATAGATGAGAGCACAAAGGAAGACAGTAGAACTAGATTAACCTAATCATAAAGTAGAAGAAAAAAAAAAAAAAACAAGAAAGGCAAACTCTCAGACTGAGTAAAAAAAAAAAATCCTGTTCATAAGAGAAACATCTAAAACAAAATGGCACAGATTGGTTGAAAACAAAGGGGCAGCAAAATCCACCAAGTGGATGCAAATAAAAAGAAAGCAGATGTGGCAGAACTGTATCAAGGAAAAAAAGCTTTTTTTTTTTTTTTTTTGAGTCATGTACACTAACCAGAGAGTGCCAAAAAGAGAGAGAGGGAGAGAGAAAAAGCACCCTTCCACTGGGTTATGGTCACACTGTTATACACTCTCCACTTCTCTACCCTGTCAGGATTTGGGGCATTCATGCACGCGTGCCCAGCTCAAGAGTCAAATCACACCGTTGGCCGTGAGATCTGACTTCCTCAACCACTAGGCTACTGGGCTGGCTCTTCTCAGGAACTTTTAAAAATGTATAAGTTTATTTACGCCCATGTCTTAACTAGAATGATTAAAAATGCAAAGCATGTCTGAGATAAAAATGGATAAATTTACAGATAAAACGAGTTAGAATGAAAGCCCCCATAGAATTCAACAATAAAATTAATTAAATGGGTCTTTTTATAAAGGACAAATTGGGCCAGGCAATGGTGTAGTAGACGGGGGCAGCTGGATGCCACGTGGCCAACTTTGCAATTAAAGTTCCAGACCAGCAGTCTGTGGCCAAAGCTGGAGGGATGTGCTTATGTGGCCAGAATCCCAAGAGAAAAGTGGAGAAGGGACTGCTGCCTGGCCATCCCAGAGGGTGGGAGTGGGTGATTTCTACTTTCTCTGTTCTCTTTCTGGCCAGCACATGTACCCTATATCAAAACAAAAACAAAACAAACAAAATTAAATAAAGGACTAGCAGGTAGTTAAGGCAGCTGGATCCCACGTGGCCAGTTGTGCGGTTAAAAACCTGGACACAGTGGCTTGAGAAACATGCAGGGAGCATGTGCATGTGGGTCCAAAATCCCAAAAAAAGAATGGAGAAGGGACTGGGGTATGGCCATCCCCTGGGGATGAGGTCATCCTGGGGGGGGGTTATTTCTTACTTTTCCTCTTTCTCTCTGTCTCTCCCCAATGAACACACAGACCCTGTAGCAAATTAAAAATTTTAAAAAAAGGATAAATAAAATAGACAATCATCTATCAAATCTTTCCTCCAAAAATATGTCCATGAACTAGCAATATTAGACAAGAGACATAGTAATCATGGATACAGAACAGTTTAAAATATTAAATACATATACTAATTCCATACTTTTTTCATTTTAAAGAATTATTTATTTAATTTTATTTATTCTTTTTTTTTTTTTTTTTTGTTATAC
>NW_006159809.1:4277066-4304982 GCF_000334495.1 Tupaia belangeri chinensis
CCGGGTCCAGGACTCGAACCTCAGTCGACTACATGGGAATCCAGCGACATAGCCATTACACTAACTGCTGGTCCCCATTCATTTATTTTTAATTTGACTAGAGAGACAGAGAGAGAGAGTGAGAAAGAATGCCACCAGATCTGGGACTCAAACCATGGCTGACCATGTGGGAGTGTCCAGCACTTTAATCACCATGCCTCCATACTATTTTTTTATAGGTTTATTTTAATTTTATTTATTCATTCATTTATTTTTTAAATTGACCAGAGAGAGATGGGGAAAGAGAGAGGGGTAGAGAGGGACCGTGAGAAAGCAAGTTCCCAGTTTCAGAACTTGAACTGTGGTCAGCCATGTGGGACTGTCCAAGATCCTAACCACCACATCACCTGCTGGCCCCCATAATTCTATACTATTAAATTTGAAATTTTCAGTAAAATAATTTTCTGGGAAAACAAAACCATCAACATCAATTCAAGAGAAGGTAAGAAAAAAGCACGCACATGTATGCATGCACACACACAATATATAAAGAAAGAGAGAGAGAGAAAGCAAAACCCCATGGTTAGCTCATTAGATGTAGAAAGGCTCTGGACGGAAATTTGTTTTATCCTGATACCAAGTAATACAAGGGTGCCTCCCCCAAATGGTCTACTGAAATGAATGATAAACAGGAAAAGGGTGATTTCTTCATTGCTATTATTGAATAGTGTTCTGAAAGCTCTATCCAATGAAAGAAAACAAGAGAAGAGAAATAAGGTATGAATATTAGAAAACCTTCCAAGTGATTAGTATTTAGAGATGACTATAAAATTCTAAAACTCCCAAAACCCCAAGCAAGCAAAAACAAAGTACTATGAGAATTAAGTCATATAAGACAAATACAAATGACTTTCTTTTAAAACGGCAATAAATAGTCCAAAAGATGAGGAAAAATATCTGTCTCATTAACAACAAAATATATATTCTTCTACTCAAATAATGCAAGAGTAGTACTAGAACAAGTAACTCTTAATTAAATAAAATTAGAGTACTATAACTTTTAAAGTCATAAAAAGTATAAAAGCATAAAAGCAACAGAAAAAAAAAAACGAAGAATTTTTTTGAGAGAGAGATTTTTTTCCCCTGCTATAGGGCACGTGTACTCGCCAGAGAGACAGAAAGTGAGAAATCACCCCCTGGGGGGATGGCCACCACTGTATCCGAGACCTGACCCATAGTCAGTGACGTGGGAGTCCAGTGATATAACCATTACAGCATCTGCTAGTCCCAAAAGATGGATATTTTTATAATCTTAAGCTCTTGGAGGTTTTCTTTTTTAAAAATTAGTTTATTAATTAATTAAATTGTAAGAAACAGAGATTGATAGTGATATTCAAGCCATGTCTGGGATTTGAACTACAGTCAGTCACATGGGAATCTAGTGCCTTAACCACTATGCCACCTGCTTGCCCCTTTTGGAGGTTTTGAAAAATTTTAACAAGAAAGACAGTAACTGTGAAGAAGAAGATGGCCAGATTTGACTACATGAAAACTTAGTAGTTCCGCTAGCAGGTGGTATGCTGGTTGAGGTGCTGGACTCCCACATGGCCAACTGCGGTCTGAGTTCCCAAAATCGCGCCTTGCTTTCTTTCTTTTTCTCTCTGGAGAGCACATAGCAAATTTAAAAATAACAATAATTATAAATAAAATTAAATAATTATTTTTTAAAAAGAGTGGATTTGGGAGCTAACTTAAAAAAAAAAAACTTAGGGAACCAGCAGTTAGCGTAATGGCTATGTCACTGGATTCCCACATAGTCGACCGCAGTTTGTGTCCCGGACCCAGTGGCTTAGAGCTCACGCCGGGCGCGTGTGCATGCGTGCCCAAGATCCCAAGAGGAGAATGAAGGAGAAGGGATTGCGGCGTGACCATACCCCCTGGGGGGTGATTTCTTGCTTTCTGTCTCTATGTCTCTGTCTGTCTGGAGAGCGCACGTACCCTATAGCGAAAACTTCTCAAAAAAAAAAAAGAAAGAAAACTTACATGCTGGGACTAGCAGGTGGCATGGTTGTTAAGGGCACTGGACTCCCACATGGCTGACTACGGTTTGAGTAGTCATTTTCTCTCTCTCTGTCTCGTCAAATTAAAATAAATAAATAAATATGTAAAATAATTCTTTTAAAAAACATATACTATATTACAAAATATATGTAAAGACAAAAGAAAAATGACAAATGGAGGAAAGTATTAGTAACATATATGATAAAGCAATAATACACTTAACATACAATCAATGCTTATGAAACCATTACAAAAAGATGAATTCTCAATAAGATTTAAAAAAAGGAATTTCAATAGGCAATTCACTAAAGAGCAATAAAAAATGGACAAATAAAGATGTTCAACATCTTAGTAATCAAAAAATAATAATACATTTTACTACATTTCATATTAACAACGATAAAAAGGAAGAATTCCTAGTACTCCTGAGATTATGAGTAAAAGACACAACTTCTCTGAAGGGAAATTTTTGTAAAACATAGCACAAGTGTGGACAAGATGCATAGTGTCTGGACACCAAAATTCCAGTTCTAGATTATCTTAAGAAAATACACAAGAACACAAATTTTATCTATTAAAAAGAAAAGGAGGCTGGCTCCATGGTACAGGGGTAATGTGCTGTTCCAAGAGAAGCCAGAGTCCACATGGTGACTGAAGTTTAAACTCCATGCCTGGTCAACCTGAAGCATACCAGGTGTGCACCCAAGTGCCCAAGGTCCCACAGGCTGGAGGGCTGGAGAAGGGAATTCACAGCATGACCAGTCGCTATGGGGTTTTTGTCTGTCTGTCTGTCTGTCTCATGTGTACATGTACTCCACCATGAAAAAAGAAAAAAAAAATTTAGCTACAAGGATATTCATCACTATAGCATTATAAGGAAAAATTAGAAAATGAAATATTTAAAACAGAGGACTGGATAACTACATGGTAACATTTCATATCATGTACTATATCATAATCATTAAAATCACATTACTAGGAAGAGATTTTGCCTATCAATGACATGCTGATGTCAATCACAATTTTTATTTGAAAAAAAAACTATATATATTTTAAACATTTATGTAAGTATATATAAATATACATATTTTCTCCTCTATAGAAAAGAAGTCTAAGAGGATAAAAATGTTAACCAGTTAACCTCTGGATCATTTGATTTTAAGAGTACTAGTTATCTGTGGCTTAAACAAAAAACATTATCTCCGTTTCTACAGGGCCATAACTTGCGAAGAATCTTAGCTGGTGGTTCTGCCTCAGGATTTCTCATGAAGTTTCAGGCAAGATGTTGGCTGAGACTACAGTTATCTGAAGGGCCCATATGGAAGACTTATCCATGTACCTGCCAGGAGGCCTTAGTTCCTCACTGTGTGGGCCTTCTGACAGGGTTCCTCCATGACAGGGCAGGGGGCTTCCCCCAGAGCAAGACAGAGCTGCAATGTCTTTTAAGACCTACCCTGGAAAGTTACACTATGACTGTTTCTACTCATTAGAAACAAGTCACTAAGTCCAGCTCTCACTGAAGGGCTGGAGAATTAAGCACAATTTCTTGGAGGAGGATAAAACAATTTGTGGACATAACTTAAAATCCCAATGTGGGGGGCAACAGTCAGCAGGTGGCATGGTAGCTAAGGTGCTAGACTCCTACATGGCCAACCGTGGTTCGAGTCCTTAACCTGGCAGCTTGTTTTCTCTGTTTCTCTCTCTCTGGAGAGTGCATGTGCCCTATATCACACTTAAAAAATAATAATGAGTGCTCACTTCGGCAGCACATATACTAAAATTGGAACGATACAGAGAAGATTAGCATGGCCCTTGCACAAGGATGACACGCAAATTCGTGAAGCGTTCCATATTTTTGAATATAATTCTGCATGAGGACTCACTGAATCCAAACCTGTGTCATGCCTGTGTGCATACTCAATTAAACACTGGAAATAAAAATTGTTTGGGTGAACATTGAAAAAAAAAAAATAATGATAAATAAAATTAATAATTGTTAAAAAAAAGAAATATCAATAGGTGACCTGTGTATATATTCAGAAAAATATAATTATTTTAAAATGAAAAGTGAATTTCACAAATATACCTGCAATACATGCATATAGACATATGAAGAGACAACTTAAAAAGCAAAAATCATCAATAAATATGATGTGCCTGCCACAAGAGGTAATACAATTGAGTTGGAATTACAGAAAAATGGCACCCAGAGCAAGTTCTATGATACTCTGTACCACTTGAATTATTTTATACACAGAATGTCCTGCTTGGCTCTGAGTATCTCTTAGTAAATTCAAAGTGGAAAACAAACTAGAGTCCATCATTTAAACAAAGTTACTTCCTAACGAAGAATAGTCTGGAGGAAAATTGAAGTATTTGGCTTGGGAGAGAGAAGACTTCAGAGGAAGAGCAAGGAAATCAGTGCCTTCAACTACCAGGGTGCTGCATGGAAAAGGTGGAAGACTCGAGAGGCAGACCTTGAACCAGTGAGTCAGTCACAGTGCAACGGGGCGCAGTATAAAGAACTGGCTAACAGCTACCGCTGTTAAAAACCAGACGAGCCACTCGGTGAAGGTTCCAGGTGGCTCTAAGAGTTCATGGCACCTGAGGAGACCTGGTGCTGCCTCTCCCTCAACTACTTTTAAGGTTCATGTCCTAACTGGTCCTTTCCTGCTCACTGCTGGTGCTGGTGGTGTAAACAGTCCTATGTTCTCTGCCAAAGCAGCAGACCTGGCAACAGGGCCAAAGCCATAGAGCTCAGTGAGACATGTGGTGCTTGGCACACAGTATGACTTCATTGAGTCAAAGTATGACAAGATGCTCTCTAAAGTCTCCAATTCTTCAGAATTTTTTTTAAGGTTTTAGTCACAGGGCATGTGTACTTGACAGGGAGACAGAGGGAGACAGTGAAAGGGAAAGTGAGAAACCACCCCCCAGGGGGGATGGCCATGCCACCATCTCCTCTCCATTCTCCTCCCAGGATTCTGGGAACCCATGCATGTCGCCCAGCATGAGTTTCAAATTACCAGGTCCAGGACTCAAACCACAGTTGGCTATGTCGGAGTCTAGTGTCCCAACCACCACACCACCCGCTGGCCCCCCCTCAGACTTTAAGAAGTTAAAAATCACTATAATTAACTTTTAACCCTGATGGTCAGCTTCAGTAGTAATAATATCCATACGTAAGAGTAGGGACGACGAAATTCATCTCCAAAGCCAGGATGGTGGGACATGCTTTGGGAAACCACAAGGAACAGCAGCAGTCACTTATATAGACAGATAAAACCCACAAAAATCAAAACTAAACATATTAAAACAAGTCATATCCTCTCTGGTGTTATGTGGTCTGCTTTCTGGAATGAAGATATTTTAAAAAGGAGACAAACCAAACTATTTCACCTACTCAGAGCAAATTAAATTATTACAATTAGATTACTCCCCCTTGCCTGCCAACTACCCACCGCAACTGAAAACTTACTTTTTGGGTGCCAGCAGCCTGGATATCCTGCCATGTTGCTACAGGTTCTGTAGCTACATGCCACTCTGGGTAAGTTTTCGTGAGTAGCTTCACAAAGGTGGACTTTCCCACGGCTGCAATGCAAACAGCATGTGTTGGGATGCTTCCCAGGTTAGGGCTGAAGAAGGCGGCTGCTACTCAACTCCACTGCAAATGTCCAACTCAAGGGAACAAGCACCAACGTTTCCTATGTCAGAACTCAGCAGCTGTACTGTTGTTGGAATGATAATGGGTCAGGCCACACTAACCAAAGTCACCAAAAGGGACACAAGCAAAAGAGAAGAAAAATTCCCTTAAGATTTGATTTGCAATTTTAATGTCCCAACCTCTTGTATTTAATAACAGTTGAAAATATCATTTAACCATTTTCTATGGCAGTGGGAAAATTACAAGTTTTGGGACCAGCAGATGGTGTAAAGGTTACATCACTGGACTCCCACATAGTCAACTACGGTTGAAGTCCTGGACCCAGTGGCTTGAAACTCACGCCAGGTGCACGTGCATGTGTGCCCAGAATCCCAAGAGGAAACTGGAGGAAAAGGGACTGCGGCTTGGCGATCTCCCCGGGAGGCAATTTCTCGCTTTCTGTCTTTGTTTTTCCAGCCAGTGCATACGCCCGATAGCAAAAACCTCTTCTAAAAATTACAAGTTTTTCAAGACAGAAAATGAGAACAACTATGATCCTCATTCATTCAATAAATCTAACTAATGTTCATAGAGTGCTAATCGGGCACTCGGGACTGTCATGTACTGGGTGTACAATGATAAATGATACAGGTTAAGTTTTGTGCTCACAGACCTTTTGTGGGTAATAGATACTAAACAAACAAGTAACTACTAACAAACTGTATTAAGTGCTAGGAAAGAAAAACGGGATTAGTATAGCTCAGCAGGTGGGAAGGTCTCCTCTGAAAAAAATGACATCCAAAGTAAGACCTAAAAGATGAGTTAATCAGGCCAAGGGTGGATGAAAATAATTCATGTAAAGGGAGTAGCATGAATAAAGGCCTGGGAGAGAGAAAGAACCTTGCATGCAATTTCTCAGAAGAGAAGTCAGAGGTCCCAGACGAAGCCAGTTCAGCAACCACATGGGCAAGTGAGAGAAGAGTGGCTCAAGATGGGTGTGGCCAGGGAGTCGCACAGGTGGGGCCAGGTCACACAGCATCTTGTGGCCATAGTAAGAAATCTGAATTCTTGGGACCAGCAGTTGGCATAATGACTATGTTGCTGGAATCCCATGCAGTCGACTGAGGATCGGGTCCTGGGCCCGGAGACTTAAACTCAGCCAGGTGTGTGTGCATGCGTGCCCAAGATCCCGAGCGGCAAATGGAGGAGAAGGGATTGCGTGTGGCCACACCCCCTGGAGGGTGATATCTCGCTTTCTGTCTCTCTGTGTTTCTGACGAGCGCATGCGCCCTATAGCAAAAACCTCTCAAAAAAAAAATCTGAATTCACTTCTAAAGGCAGTGGGAAGTCAGTGACAACAGATTTTAAGTAGGGAAATTATTAAGATTCCTTCTCATTTTTAAAATATCACTCAACCAACTGTGTAAGTATAGACTGAAGTGGAAGGCGGCAGACTAGTTAGAAGATAATAATTGCTTGGATTAGGGTGATAGGGGGGAACAGTGGTAATTTCATCAATATTGTGGGAAATACCTTATACATGAAGTCAACCTAGTAGTACAACATTCGAGCTATCTTTTCCCATTTATGTCTGGTCCACACCTCTCCTGAGCTCCAGCCACCTATTTAAGCCATTTCTACAGGGACATCCCATGGACACCACAAAGACAATATAGACCCTGAAAGAACGCAGCATCTTCCCACCACACTGAGCTTCCTCCTGCATCCCCAGATCTCGGGATATGGCAGCATCTTCCACTCACTGTCAGAACTTCCTCCTTTGTCAAACCTCAACCAGCCACTAAGTTCTTCCGCACCTGTTTCTACATTTTCTCCTTGTGTCCTTTTCTCTCCATTCCTACCTATATTCAAGACCAGGTTCTCATTATCTCTTGTCTCTCCTGCTCCAGCCTGGTTCTCTTCAACCTGTCCTCCACACTGCAGTCACACTAAGTATGAAACAGCACTGCTTAAGTCCTTTGCCAGCTCCCTACTGCCTTCATGACAAAACCTAAACCCTTTAGCATGGTCTGGGGATACAAGAAATCTGGCCCCTGCACACCCCTCTCCGGTCTCAGCTTTCCTCCAGGCACACTGTCCTCGTGCTGGATCAAACTCCCTGCAACTTCAGACATGCCAGGTTCTTTGCTGAAAATGTGACTGTGTATGTGCTTTCCCATTTCCTGGAACATCTTTTCTCCTAACTGGGCCAACTCCTACTCAGTCATCAAGGTTTAGTTCAAATGGACCTCCTGTGTGAACTTCCAAACTCTGATGTCTCTAAACTGGACTAGCTAATCCTCTTTTGTACTTGGTCTGGTAATCTGGCTGAGACTCCATGACTGCAATTGAAATTATGTTTCTCCAAGCAGATGATGAGGCTCCTCAAGGGGAGAAAACAAAGCCCAGCCTAATGATCTAGCTAAATGAATAAAACACACAACAAAGTTTTTTTTTCCCCTGAAACCTACATTTATAAAAAATAAAAATGAAGCTTAAGAGTGTATTTGGGGGCTAACCAGATACTGCAGTGGTTAAGTGTTGTGTATAGAAAGCTGGATCCCAGGTGGCCAATTGTGGTTCGAATCCCAACCTGGCAGCTTGAAAAACACCGCAGGCATATGTGCACCTGTGCCCCAAAGCCTGACAGGGTGGAGAAATGGAGGAAAAAGGATTGCAGCATGACCACACACCCACTGTGAGTATATTCTCTCTCTGGCAAGTATGCCCACATTCTGGCCTTTATGGGGGGGAAAAAAGTGTATCTGGAACCCAATCTCCTCTCCACCAGAAGTGGTCTTTCTGGGCCACCCAGTGGCACGGTGGTTAAAGTGGCTGGATCCTACAGGGTCAAGTGTGGAGTTTGAGTACCAGACCCAGTGGCTTGAAAAACACAAGGGGCACGTGTATGTGTGTGCCCAAAAATCCAAGACAAGAACGGAGGAATCAAAATCAAAACCAAGAGAAAGAAGGGGGAACCCTTCCAGTCAATTCTAACAGTCACTCACAGTCATCACTGTAATGTCTCAGCACAAGAGCCCACTCACCAATAGGTGACATTTATTACACACCACCCAACTCCTCTCTGAATACACAGGATGAGAACAACATGAATCTGTGCATTTCTGTACAGTCATGCTCATCTCAGTCCCCACCTCCACCCTTCTCACATTTACTCAGCCTCTGCTCTTCCCACACGTCACTGAATAAACACTCTTCCAGACCTGTGTCTAAATCCTTTCCCCTGCCTAACAGAAGGTCCCACTTCTTCCATGCAGTTCAAGACTTCTCTAGCTCATGCTGAATTCCTGCCACACTGGTCAGTTACCAATTGGTTGAGTTTGCCTATATCAGATACCTGCCTGCCATGAGAAGACCCTAGCTTAAAATATCTGGCTCAGATGATCTATATTTAGATTTCTGGTTGTTCAGTAAGCCAAAAACATGGTCCCTGCCTATAGGCTAAAAGCTATTTTGATTAATAGGAAAAGATGAAGGTACTTGATTGGTTGGGATGGTTGGGATTGAAAGACTGTTACAAGTACTTACAGCTTTCAAAAGTTAAAAACAATTCCCTAAAAACTGTTTGGATGGAAAAGAAAGGCTCCGAGAGTTAGGCAGTGCCAACTCACCTCTGAGATCAGACACCATTAGTTCATCTAAAGGCACTCAGGACTCTGAGAAACCAACTCATGCCAACCGGAATGCCAACAAATTAGATATAATAGGAAATTATGGTTCCAATTTCTGTAACAATAATATCTTGCCTGAGTTTTCTTTTCTTTATTCTTTTTAATCTTTTTATCTTTTTAATTTTTGAAATGACAAATGTTTTTAAATGTTTCCAGAGTGGCACTATTTGGTTCTCCACTGCTAGTCTTCCTCCTTGTGACCAGAATACTCGTCTACAGAAAGCCTCACTTCTTCAAGCAATACTGGGCTCTTAGGATTCCATGATGTCTGATTTATCAGTGTATGTAGACCTCAGCTTAACTGTTCCTTTCAATATACTCTTAATACCATGAAATCTGGGAGGCATCGGATCTCACAGGCAATACCAAACCTCCCCTTAGGGCCTCGGCTTTTGGTGTACTTTATTCTATTTTTGTGCCATGACTTCAGAAAAGGTGGGAGGTACTTTCTTAGTGTATATTACTTCAATATTCTGGCTTTTATTAGCTCCAGAACTGTCACTCCACAAACTTTTAAAACTTATGTTGCTAATGTTCATCTTTTCCCAAGTCACGTTTTTCTCTGCTCACAATGTTTTCTACAGTGACTGCCATAGCTACATTATGCGAATCTCTAGCAGTAAGATAGCACCAGATACTCAAAATAATATATTCTGTTATTTAAAATTTAATACAGTTGTGTTTCATGGGAGCTTTTTAAACATGCTATCACCTCTAAGCATTTTCTTCCCCTGAACAAGGTGAAAAACATGAGGAAAAAAATTCCAATCCTGAAGTCCTTTATCAAACTCAAATTGTTGGTGTTTGGATAATGGCTTGCTTTCCAAAAGTTCATGTTTTGGGATTTAGAATTAGTGGGTGACGACTGGATCCCCTAGAAGTTCGTATGTTAGGAAGAAGCTGCCTGTAAAGGTGTTAAGTGAACACTTAGCTCCTTGCTGGTGTCCCAGGGTGGGGCCTTTGGGTGTGGTAAGATCATTATGTCAGGGTCCCTATCATAGAGGTCTGGTCTGTCTATAAGGAGAGGAAATGAGACAAGCAAAGACATGGACACAGACCAGGACAGGAGACACGGACACGACAGCTGCTCTGCTTAAGATCCTCCCTCTGCCATGTTGCGGCCACACAGAATCTGGACCTTGGACCCTGAAATTCTAAGCTGAATAGACCTATATTTCTTTAAAAATTCATCCAGTCTCAAGTGTTTCTGTAAGCAATACAGTAACAGACTAAGACATGCAGTAGATCTAAAACTGTGTAATACCTTAAAAACAAACAAACCCACCAGGGATTCGAATCTCGCGTTAACCTGAGCACACCACACGTGTGTGCCTATGATCCTGGCTGGCTGTCAAGGTCCTGGCTGTGAGGGTGAGGGTGGGCCTTGGGATCATGGCTTGATGAGACCTTCTCAAGGGTGTCTTGTTTCTCTGTCTTCCTTTCATTCTCTCTCAGAAAAGAAAGAAACTTACAAAAATAAATTTCAAGAAAAATCTTCCAAACAACATTTAGAGTCTTTATTTCAGGAATTGCATTTGATGCTGCATTCATTCAATCAATAGATGTTTATAGAGCAGCTACCAAGTGGCGGGCACTACAGCTAAAATGATGAACAAGGCTGAGGTCTTGCCCTCAAGGAAGTTATATTCCAACCTGAAGATTAACATAGGCTCAGCATCAAACAGGTTTTGAGCCTAAAAGCATTCTGGGCAAGTCAGTCAGAAGGCTTAAATGAAACTTACTACATTTTTATATTGGTTCCTTTCATTTTTGGTCATGAGAAACTGTCTTTTCTTTTTTTTGGAAAAAGTACCTCACAGCTTCTGGAATATGATTCAAATTTACCTATTCAGCATGAAAGACCCTCACTCATCTGGGATGTCCCCCACCCTCACTTTGCACAGCAAACGAACCACCCTTCCACTGTCACCGTCTCTGTGAAGCCTCCTGGAACCCTCTCAGCAGCTCCACTTCAGCCCCAGGCAGAGTTAATTACTGCCTGCTCCGGCCTACCAAGGTATTACCCTGTAATTATTTGTTCACTCACCACTCTCTCTAGCTAGACTGGGAGCTCGCTTTTGGAAGACACAGACTGAACTTACTTCCTTCTGCATCCTGAGTATCTAGCCAGGTACTAAGAATAGGAATGGATGGGTGGAATGAAGCAAATGAATCACAGAAACAGAGCATCCAATATGCAGTGCTTGAAAAAAATAGGTACTTTTTTCTCCCAGGATTCTTTGCCCGATTGTTTATACTTAATAAAAGTAAAAGACACATGGGGCCGGCAGGTGGTGTGGTGGTTAAGGGCACTGGAATCCCATATGGCTGACTGCAGTTTGAGTCCTGGACCTGGCAGTTTGCTTTCTCACTTTCCCCCCTCTCTCTCTTTCTCTCATTCTCTCACTGTGTCACTCTCTAGACAAAATTAAAATAAAGTTAAATTAAAAAAAATTTTTTTTTGGAGAGTTTTTTGCTATAGGGCGTGTGCACTCGCCTGAAAGACAGAGAGACAGAAAGTAAGAAATCAACCCCCAGGGGAGACGGCCATGCCACAATCCCTTCTCCTCCATTATCCTCTCGGGATCTTAGGCACGCATGCACACGCGCACGGCGTGAGTTTTAAGCCACCGGGTGCGGGAGCCGCAGTGAACTACATGGGAGCTCAGCAACATAGTCATTACGCTAACTGCTGGTCTCAATAAAATAATTTTTAAAAAGTAAAAGACACATAACAGTGATATTAAATCACTAATTTTGAACGATATGGGAAACATGTTATTAGGTAGGCCCTCCAATGTTTCACGTACATGTGTCTAGACTGGAAAGTGTAAAACTGGTTCCTTTTCTCTGGTTGGGGCTTTAAAATAAAAAGTAAGAACAGCCTGAGATGACTCACGAACATTATTTCATTTAGCAATCTTTTCTTCAATTTAGGTTTGCAATCATAAAAAAACTGGCTTTGGGGCCGGTTCTGGCACCTAGTGGTTAAGGGAGCCGGATCCCACATGGCTTGGAAGACAAGCCTGGCACGTGTGCATGCATGCCTAGGATTCCAAGGGATGGAGGAATGGAGGAGAAGGGATTACGGTTTTACTGCACCCCAATGGTGGGTATTTTCTCCCGCTCTATGTCTCTCATGAGCAAGTACATACGCCCTCTAGCAATTAAAAATAGCTGGCTTTGGAAAATGATGATATACTTTAGTGATGAATAACCTGATGGGCTAGATGTTCTATTTTTTTTACATTTTCACAAGGTCTGAGTACCAAACTTGTAACTTTCAATGACACACTGCATATGGCTACAGAAGTCGTAAGTCATGTTAAATGTGATTAACTGCTATTTCACTAATCCATTTCCCTTACATGCAGTTCAGGTTTTCCAAATGGCTACCATCACTCTGGTTTGTTTGGGAGTGGTACCAGTCATTAGGAAAAATATGTAATTCTTGATTTAAAAAAGTTTAATACATTTCCCTCTGTGGGTGCCATGACTAACTTCTACATGGACATCATAGCACAGGATCCAAGAATCTGGTAAACACTGAATGAGTGCAATGGGTCAGGCGGGGGCTAGGTGCTGGTGCTGTGACACTGGCCCCAACCCAGAGAAGGCGCTGACTGCAAACAATCCCATCCGAACTCAAGAGCTGAGGCAGCTGTGGGCACAAAGCGTTCCCGCAGCCCACAGGGGAGGGAGCTGACTAAGACTGTCAGAGGAGTCATGGGGTATGCGGGGTGATGGAGAGTAGGGGGGACGGAAGTCAAGGGAGCCAGATGATGTCCCTCAGGCCACATTATCCTTTCCCTGAGCAACTGTATCCACCCCCTCACCAGTCAAGGACCTCCACATCCTATCTTAGGCCCCATCTTGTCTTTCCTGACTTCAGGCACACAACAAAACTGCCTCAGAACATCTGTCTGTGTGACTCAAGGTACATCACACTAACCTCTCACTCCTACCTCCCCGGGTCACCTGGGATCCCATCCTCAGCTCTGCGTCCTCTATTCCCATCTTCAGCTTTCAGAGTCCCACATCCAAGTTATAAACCTCAATGGCATTCTCGACCTCACCTCCAGTGGCCAGTAAACCTTGCCAATCCCACTTTTAAAATCTCTCTCAAACCATCACTTCTTCTCTGTCCCTCCATTCCTTCTATTCAGGTCTGCATTGTTCTTCCCGCCGATTACAGCAGCCACAAAACTAGACTGCTTATCCCAGACTCTGTTCCAATTCATGTACCCATTCACCCAACAACTGGATGCAAGGGTACTGCGACAAATGGGATGTACAAAGAAAGTACCTACTTTATAGTGCTTGCTTTTTTTTTTCTTCAGGTTTTGTAACCATAGGGCGTGTGTGCTTACCAGAGAGAGACAGAGAGAGAAGGAAGGTGAGAAGTCATCCCCCAAGGAAATAGCCATACCACAATCCCTTCTCCTCCATGCTCCTCATGTACATGTGCATGCACATGTGCCCAGCATGATTTCCAAGATGCTGGGTCTGGGATTTGAGCTTTTGGTTGGCCATGCAGGATGATTCTAGCACCTTAACCACCACACCACCTGTTGGCCCCAGTGTTTGCTATTTTTAAGTTTTGATTTATTTCCTGAGGGGAAGAATAAGCACCTTTGACACAGTCTTCAAGAGTGATTCTCACCCAGTCCCGCAGCTAGCCAGAATCAGGTGTTGCCACGGGACCTGGACAAACCAGGAGCCTTCACACATGGTCCCTAGCATTTCACAGCAGCGCTCCTACGCCTGTGCCACCACGGTGGGGCCCTGGAACTTTCTATTCATACACACTAACAAACTTCCTTTATAAAAATCTTGTCATGGCACATCCTAGCTTCAAATCTTCAACAGCTCATTGCCAACAGGATAAACGCCTAGCCTGGTCCATAAGGCTTTTCAAATAGTGAGCAAACCCTACCCTTTCAACTCTTGTTCTCCAACCCTCTCCTAGACTGCTTACACTCCAGGCACACCCAGCTACTTCTTCAGGCTTCTGGCCTTGGCTAATATATTTTGTGCCTAGGACACTTTTTCCTTTTTCTCCCCTTCACACCCAGAGATTCTCCATGCCCTATCATGGATCTCACCACGTGGTATGGAAGTTATGTTTAGAAGTCTTTCTCTTGTGTGAGTGTGAGCTCCTTGAAGGTCAGGAACTACATCACAGTTGCTTTTGGGCTCAGAATGAGGGTAGACCCCTATCAGGCACTCGGCAAGCCTTTGAAGCATGAGAAAGCAAGGAAGAAGCATAGACAGCTGGCTAGGTTAGGAGGCAAAGGTCAGGAAAACTGGGAGTGCAAATTTCACCTGATGAGCTGTCCCAAGCATTTATTTCATTAAATACCCTGGTCCCTCTCTGGGCTCTGAGGGCAGAGCTTCCTTCAGAGGTATGTTTCTCCGAGTACAGGACAGACAGACATCTTTAAATAATATCAGGCAGGGGTAGGATCCTCCTCTTATTCCTTTCAATACTTCCGATGTGACTGGAGAAAAACCCTGGTCTCACTTTAAATTCATGACTAATACTTTTCAGTGGGTCCTTACTGTGACCCAGCAATTTGACATTTCTCTCACTCACTCATTAGACTATTTCATGTTTTCTCCTGGCCTCTGCAACTCATTCTTAGCTATTGATCTTTCTTCCTATTTCTCTGTAGAAACTAAGACAGGAGAAGACCTTCCCCACGGTCCCAACTACTCTAGTTGGTTTTTGCATGTTTTGCCATGCCTCCTGTTAACTAGGAATGACCTGTGTGCCTAACTCACCAGGTGTTCTCTGCACATGGGCAATAAGTCCCATTACTTCTTGCTTATTAAAAATAAAAATAAAAAAAAAATCACTCCAGTAATTGTACTCTCTCCTTCTTCCCATTTCCCTCCTGCTACTAGACCATTCATTCATCAGCTTACAAACATGCTCTACTTTCCCTCACAGAAAGAAAAACAAAACATTTTTAAAATTCTCAAACCGTCTTCCAACTTCGGCTATTGCCCCATGTCTCCCCTTTCTAGGAAAACTTCCAAACAGCTATCTTCCCCTCTGTTTCCAATTCCTTACCGCCCATTCTCCTAGAACCTAGGCCAATCAGGTTTTACTCCTACCACTCCTAAAACTACCCAAGTTCACTGAAGATCCCCATCTCCTCCTCCTGAACAACCTCTTGACTTGGCGTCCAGGATGGCATTCACTTGTGTCTTCTATCTCAGTGGCCTTTCCCTCTCAGTCTCCTCTGCTAGTCCCTTCCAGTCCCTTCCCAGTCACTAAACATTTACATGGTCCACGGCTCAGGCCTTTCCATCAACACTCCGAGCCTCTCCACTTTGAAATCTATCTACATTTATAGCTCCAATCCAGGGAGAGGATGAATTCCAGACTCATATATTCATTCAATGACATATTCAGAGCCTCCACTTAAATATCTAAAAGGCATATAGATACCTAATGTGCTTAAAACCAGAACCTTCAATCACTCCCCCTATCTGTTCTTTCCATTTTTTCCCACTTTAGAAAAACAGAACTTCATCTTTCAAGTTGCTCAAGCCAGAAGAACTGGAGCCGTCCTTGACCCCTCTATCTCACACTCCACATTCAGTCTGTCACCAAATCTATTTGGCCCTCCCTGAAAATGTAACTAGAATACAATCATGTCTCCACCACTTCCTTTAGGTTCTAGTTAAAATGTAACTAGATTCTAGTTAAAACGTAACTAGAAAGCTATTGCTTCTCACCACTCTCAACCTGGTCCAATTTATCATACAGTAACCTCTTAACCAACACCTTACACTTCCAACATATCAGCTAGAGCAATCTTTTCACAGTCTAAATCAAACCACGTCACTTGACTCCTCAAACTTTCCAATAGCTTCCTATCTCAGATTAAAAAGCCATTTCAGCAGGTGGTGTGGTGGTTAGGGGCGCTGAACTCCCACATGGCCACCCACAGTTCAAGTCCTAGACCTGGTGGCTTGTTTTCTCATTTTCCTTCTCTCTCTCACTCTGTCACTCTCTAGTCAAAATAAAATAAGTATAATGAAATAATTCTTTTTTTTTTGGGTGGGGGAGCTTTTTGCTATAGGGCGCATGCCCTCACCAGAAAGAGACAGACAGCAAGAAATCACCCCCCAGGAGGGATGGTCATGCTGCAATCCCTTCTCCTCCATTCTCCTCTCGGGATCTTGGGCGTGCACACACACGCGCCCAGCATAAGTTTAAGCCACCGGGTCCAGGACTCCAACCACGGTCAAGAACATGAGAGTCCAGCGACAGCCATTATGCTAACTACTGGTCCCTTTTTTTATTGGGGGAGCGGGGAAGGATTAAAAAAAAAAAAAAAGGTCATTTCAACTATAAGGCCTACAAAATTTGGCTACCCCTTAAGCTCCGGACCTCATCTCCCACTCTCTTCCTTGCACACTCTACTCTGGTCACAATGCCTTCCCTCATACTCTCTGAACACTCTACACCTCAGGGCCTGTGCACCTGAAGATGCTTTTCCCAGATATCCACATGGTTTACCGCCTCATCTTCTCCCTTTTTTTTTTTTCTCAAATGTCACATTCTCAGTGATGCCCTTCTTCATTACTCTATTTAAAATTCCCTCAATCGTCATCCTTGATTTTTTTCATCATATTTATTACCATCTAACTTTTACCTTGCTTAATTTATGTTGCTTATTGTCTATCACTTCGTACCAGAGTTCTGAGAGAGCAGAGACTTGTATTTGCTCTGTTCAGAGCTGTATCCTCAGGGCCAAGAAAGTGCTGGCATATGGAAGTGGCTCCAAGGGTGATTTACTGATTGGATAAAATGTGAAATTCTCAGTTTGCAGCAAGGATCTTTCAGTACTCCACAACTGCTAATCCTATTTTAGGATTCTGTGCCTCAGCAGGTAAAAGAACCAAGTCTGGATTTAGTTTAAAAAAAAAAAAAAAGTTTTGCTTTCTAATTACTTTTTATCTATTTAAAATACTGGATCTCTAGCAACAAGGTCACTTTAACTGAATACATGTCTCTAAGTTTAAAAAGTGAGTCCCTTCTGAAAAATAAAAAGGCACTGAGAAATCCTAATGTAACTTGCACAGGGACAAGGCAGAAAGAGAGTGGAATCTGAATAACTGAGTTTAGGAATTCTCTAGACTAGAACTTCCATATAAAATACTGAAACCCAGCTCAATCTGAATTTTAGTTAAACAATGAATGGGTCTTCTTTTTTTAGTGTATGTTTCAAATACTGCATGGGACACACACTAAATATTATTCGTCGTTTACATTCAGTTCTATTTCAACTGGGCATTTACTTTCTAAAATTTTTGCCTAATCTGGCAACCCTATCTTAGGAGAACAAAACTGCGCCCCGCTTGTTGCTTCCATTTCACTCTATTAGAACGAGCTTGTAGAACTCTTGTCCTCTCTACCGGCTTGCGAACTTCTATGCCCCAACAAATGGACGCCCTTGGGGGTACTAAGTTCCAAACGTTCTAAAAATCAAAGAGGCAAAGAGGCACAGTGCACTTGGGGAGGGGGACGGCCCTGACACCTCAGAACAAGCAGGCCGCATCTGATAGGGAGCAATACCGGGCCCGGCACCCTTTCCCAGCCTCGGTCCCCAGCCTGGAGGAGGCCAGGAGCTGGCAGCCGCTTTCCAGCCCTTACCAATGTTGCCTTCGATGGAAAGCCTTCGTGGCCCGCGCCCCGCGTGCAGGGCCCTGGAGAAGGGCGCGCCCTCAAGTGGGCGCTGGGCCATGAGACTGAAGGGTGCTCGAAGCCGACGTAGGAAAGACCGGCCCGCGGCCATCCCACCCACGGCTTCTGCAGCAATCACTTCCTCCGACAGCACTTCCGCCCCAGGAACCGCTGTTCCCGCGCTCCGGCGCGCCTTTGACGTCAGGAGATCGCCGGCAGGAAATGGGCGAGGTTGAACCGGCCGGGAGGGAGGGCCCTCTCTGTTACCGCGATGTTTGAGAAGAACCATCGCGAGAAGGAGAAGACTTGCACTGGTGCGGCGAAGTTTGTTGATGAATGGAGTTGAAACTGCTAGTGTAGCCCTCTGTCTTTGTCCTTTGAACAAATACATTTAAAAAGACGCGTAACTCTACGATTCTACTACCTTTGTATTTTTGCATAACTTTAAAATATATTTCATAACTGGGGACAAATAGAAAGTAATTGGAATTTGGGGCCAGCAGGTGGCGTGGTGGTTAGGGGTGCTGGACTCCCACATGGCTGACCGCGGTTCGAGTCCCGGACCTGGCGGCTTGCTTTCTCACTTTCTCTCTCACTCTGTCCCTCTCTGGTCAAATTAAAATAAATAAGTGAATGAATAAATAAAGTTAAATAAAATAATTATTAAAAAAAAGTAATTGGAATTTAAAGAGATTTCTCTCTTTTTCTCCCCAGGTGTTTGTTGTCTGGTTTTTATTCTAATACGGGAAGAAAGGGGAAGGTTTTAAGTAGGAAAAGGATGCAATCTCATTTTTTAAACAAATTAATCCTTTTTCATTCCCTATAACTCACAACACAAAATGTGGTACGTTATTGAACAAATTAACAGAGTAGTTCATTTTCTCTTGAATAAATAAATGTTTGTTCAGTGTATTTGCACAAACAGCCAAAAATCCCTTCGGATAAATAGGTGGAAGTTTGGGGCGGGAAGGTGCCCTGGCGGTTAAGGCACTGAATTACCACATGGCTGACCACCGTTTGGGTCCCTGACCTGGCTGCTTGCTTTCTCACTTTCCTTTTCTCTCCCTGGTCAAATTAAAAAATAATAACAGGGACCAGCAGATGGCATAATGGTTACCTTGCTGGACTCTCACATGGCCGACTGCAGTTTGAGTCTGGATCTGGGCCTTGGAACTGGCACTGGACACGTGTGTGTGCATGCCCAAAGTCCAGAGAGGAGAAGGGATTGCGGCACGGCCATCTTCCAGGGAGTGATTTTTTGCTGTCTCTGGCTCTCCAGCAAGCACATGTGCCCTACAGCAAAAATCTCTCAATAATATAATAATAACAAATAAAATAATAAAGTAATTCTAAAAAATAAAAAGGTGGTGGCTCAATGGTGTGACTGGCACGTGTTTTAATCTGGTAGACCTGGGAGGGTTCTGAGAGCGTGAACAATGGCATGGGGGCGTGAGCAGAGATTCAGAGTGGGACTCATAAGAGGTTGAGAAGAGCCAGGGTAAAGACGTGCTGGCGAGGAAAACTTGAGTCCGCTGTCCATAGAGAATTGTGCTCTGTGAGGGACAGCGATCTGAGCTGCTGCCACTCTGTGAGGCCTAGCCAGTTTTGTCCTGCCGCACCCTTTGGTCACACAGTCTCATAAGTAATGACAGGAAATGTCAGAGGTGCTTCCAGTTCCCATCCCTTAAACCAGAAGATTCATACCAGGGCTCAACTGGGATTCAAGCATAGGCATTCAAGCAGCACTCTTAGATGGGGGAGGTTTTAGGAGACTAACGTCTGATTGCAAGGTGGGTAGGGTGGGGCAGGGCTGGGACACTTGTCATGTAGCTGTTTGAATAGAAGGTATAGGACCTTTTAAACTACATTGATGTTTACAGGAGATGGTTGAAATCATCTTTGTAATTTTTTTTTTTTTTGGAGAGGTTTTTGCTATAGGGTGCATGTGCTCACCAGCAAGAGAGAGAGAAAGACAGAAAGCAAGAAATCACCCCCAGGGGGGATGGCCACACCGCAATCCCTTCCTCTCCATTCTCTCGGGATCTTGGGCACACACGCACATGCGCCCGGCGTGAGTTTAAGCCACCGAGTCTGGGACTCGAACCTCTGTTGACTACATGGGAGTCCAGTGACATAGCCATTATGCCAACTGCTAGTCCCTGTAATATTAACCTCATTATTAAAAAAAAAATAGGCTGAAATTTTGTTTAGGGTAACTTGAGTGTGGTGTATAGAGACCAGAGCAGCTAAAGTCTGTCCCATTCCTATTCCTATCCCCACTCCACAGCCACCTCTGTGTAAAAACACGGCGTCTATTTCTTTACCTCATAAACTCAGACTAAAAAGTCTGAGAGGTCCTCCGCTTCCTCAGGGCCTCACTGCCTATGGGTTCATTGTGAAGGGTAAATGAAGAAGTTGTCTGCAAGCTTAGATGCAAGCAGGAAATTAACTTGCTCCTAAAAATTAGAGTTCCTAAAAGTTATTATTAAAAAATAAAATTATAGTGAACTACATGTATGTAGTGAGGAAAGAGCATATATGAGAAGACTTCACGTGAAAAGATGGAATTAAAGTACAAGTTTATTTTGGTGCAAAAAAATTCAAATCCATGCTTATTATTTTCATAACATTCATTTTCTGTGAACTTTTTGAAGACTCCTTGTAGGTAAGTGTATATATAGTTCAATAACATTTTCACAAACAGAATACTTTCATCTTATCCGAATTCAGATTTAAAAATAGAGCGGTCAGCATCCCCATGTCATCTAGTTATTGTCCCTGAAAGCCTGACCTTTTTTTTGGGGGGGGGGGAGATTTTAGCTACAGGGCATGTGTACTCGCCAAAGAGATAGAGAGAGACAGAGAAACAGAAAGCAAGAAATTGCCCCCCCAGGGCAGATGGCCACGCTGCAGTCCTTTCTTCTCCATTCTCCTCTTGGGATCTTGAGCACGCACACACGTGCACCCGGCATGGGTTTTAAGCCTCTGAGTCTGGGACTAGAACCACAGTTGACTACATGGGAGTCCAGCAATGTAACCGTTACGCCATTTGTTGGTCCCCACAACTAGTCTGACTTCTAACAGCAGAGATTAGTTTTGCCTGTTCTTTATATGAATAGGATCATAAAGTAAGCATGTCTTTTATTTAATGTAATATCTGGGAGATTCATCCATCTTTTATGTAGTAACTGAAGTTCATTAATTTTGTTTTGTTTTCTTTTTTTTTTTTTTGGAGAGGTTTTTGCTATAGGGTTCGTGCACTTGCCAGAAAGACAGAGAGAGACAGAAAGCGAGAAATCACCCCCTTCAGGGGGATGGCCATGCCGCAATCCCTCCTCCTCCTTTCTCCTCTTGGGATCTTGGGCATGCACGCACACGCACCCGATGTGAGTTTAAGTCACTGGGTCCAGGGCTCAAACTTTGGTCAAGTACACGGGAGTCCAGCCACATAGCCATTACGCTAACTGCTGGTCCCAAGTTTATTTTCATTGCTGTATAGTATTCTACTGTGTCACTAAGCCACCATGTATTGTATTTATTCTATTATCAATGGACATTTGGAAGTATCCAGGTTTCATTCATAATGGATAGTGTTACTATGAATATTCTTGTACTTGTTTTCTGCAAACAAAAATATGCATTTCTCTGGGTGCATACAGGGGTAGAACTTTTACATGATGAATTTTATGTATGCTCAACTTTAGGAGATAGTCCCAAAATAGTAGATAGCTCAGCGTTTGATTGCACCAATGGAAGCCGCCACCATCACTGAATCAGAATTCTGGTTGTTCAGTATTAGCAGCTTTTAAATTTTAATCCATTTTCTGTATGTAACAGTCTTATTGTAGTTTTAGTGTGCATTGTTGTGATCATTAACGAAGTTAACATTTTTCATATGTTTGTTGGACATTTCAGTAACTTCTGCTGTAAAGGGCCTATTCAAATCTTGTGTCCACTTTTTAAAATTATTATTATTATTTGATAGAGGAAGCATGTGCTCACCAGAGAGAGGCAGAGAGACAGAGAGAGAGGGAAAGGGGAAAAGCACTCCCCAATGCGGCATAGTCTCACCACAGATGGATCCCAGCAGTCTGCTCTTCCATCACTTTATCTCATCAGAATTTGGGGCACACAGACACACATGTCCAGTATGTGTTTCAAGCTGCCAGGGCCAGGATTCGAACCGCCTTCTGATTATTTGGTTCCTTTCACATTTAGGTCACAGAACCAGTCCTTGTGCCCATATTTCTATTGGTTGTCTTTGACTTGTCTTGTTCTTTATATATCCTGGATATGAGAGCTTTGTGACTATTTTTCTCTCATTCTTTGGCTTGCTTCTGAAAGCATTTTGAATTTTTTTTTTTTATGTATAGCATAGAATAAGAAACTCAAACGTCTTTGCCTAAATTGGCTGTTAGCTGCCCTAATACCACCATTAGTAAAAATCTCTCTATCCCCCTTTTGTTTGTTTATGCTTGTTTGATTATATCTAATGCCAAGCAGAACATTTCATTATCTTTCTTGGTCCCAATTCCAAACCTCCAGGAAAGAGAATCTGATTGATCCAGCTCTTTTCAGGTATATAATCTTGATCCAATCGGCTGTGGCTGAAGGATAGGGTCTCATGGAATGAACACAGTGTTAGGGCCCCACCCATATGCAGTGGAAGGACAGCTAAAGGGATCATTGTAAGCAAGAAGACATCCCCAAGAGGTAGCAATCTGTTGCTCTGGTAAACAGGGTATTTTCATTCTAGTTCAGGTACTAGCCAGAAGACAGAAAGTGGTGGTTATGTTAGTAAACAACTGCTTCTCATTTAGCCGGGAGAATGAGGACACTCCCTGCTCCTGTGGGTTTGTAAGATAGCAACTGGAGTTTATGAGTAAGAGCCAATGTTGCCTTGGGAACCAGCAGTTAGCGTGATGGCTATGTCGCTAGACTCCCACGTAGTCGACCGTGGTTCGCATCCCGGACCCGGTGGCTTAAAACTCATGCCGGGCGCGTGTGCGTGCGTGCCCAAGATCCCGAGAGGAGAATGGAGGAGAAGGGATTGCGGCGTGACCATCCCCCCTGGGGGGTGATTTCTCGCTTTCTGTCTCTATGTCTCTCTCTGTCTGTCTGGCGAGCGCATGCGCCCTATAGCGAAAACCTCTCCAAAAAAAAAAAAAAAATAGAGCCAATGTTGCCTTGCAGGGACTCGAAGTCATTCAGCATCCATTCATTCATCCAATATTTGCTGAGCATCTGCTATAACCCGGACACTGCTTAGTCCTTGGAGTGTAACTCTTACTATTTTCAAATGTTTGTGTGTGCCACTATGATAACTAGAATATTGACTCACATTACATAACCCGCTACGCAGCCGTTAAAAATGGGGGTAAATATACACAAGCGTGACCCAGACTTTCTCCTGATGCTTGGGCTTTTGGTCAGCTATCTCATATACATCAGACATTTTTAAAATTGTGCTGGATTGTGCTAAATTGATTTGCTTAAGCTGGGAAGTATGTTTCCAGAATGCCCTTCTGGCTGGGCTCTGAGTTAAAGCCGGCCAAAAGAGGACCTGAGTGAGACTTGGAATTTGAGAGCATCAGTGATTCCTCTGGGGAGATCGCCGCAGTCAGACCCTGCAACAGACAGATGTGCCCAACAGATGGGTCCCAGCAGTCCTCCACACACTAGTGGGTTCTCTCCTTATCCAGCACTTCCTTGCAGATCTTTGCCTCCCTGCCTCCTCTGTCACTGGAAAAGTCTTGTTCCTGTACTAAAGGCTTTCCCCCATAATGCCCATAGCAGCACTGCTCCCCTGACAAACTCTTGAGTGATACACCTAATGATAAAGGGAGGCATCGTGGGAGGTGATTAAGAATGTGAGCTCTGGGGACCAGCAGATGGCATAAAGGTTATGTCGCTGGACTCCCATGTGGCCAACAGTGGTTCAAGTCCTGAACCCAGAAGCCTGAAACACATGCCAGGTACATGTGTATGCATGCCCAAGATCCCAGGAGGAGGATGAGGAAATCCATGGAGAGCTCTTAACCCAGGGCTTGGCATATTGTAAGCACTCAGTAAAGGTTGACTAGTCTTATTATCCCTTATCCTCTCCTAGTGCATTGTGGGTGCTCTTATCTCACCTCATATTATAGTTCTGTATGTATGTCCCTCTCTCTCCTTATACATGAGACTCTGACGGGCAGAAATAATCCTAGTAGGTCACATAAATCCCTTGTAGACTTACCTGGCCATGGTAGATGCCCAAAATTCAGTAAATGCTTATAAAATTAAACAGAATTGATCAAGAGCAGGGGGTAGGAAGGAAAGAGAGAGAGAGAGAGAGAGAGAGAGAAGAGGAAGAAGGAGGGGAGAGAGAGTGGGAAGGGAGGGATGTAAAGAAAATTTTCTTCCTAAGGGTATTATCTCATTTATTAAATAATTATTTTATTTCATTTTATTTATTATGATTTACTTTTAAATTTGCTACAGGGCACAGGCACTCACAAGAGAGAGAGAGACAGGAGGCAAGCCGCCAGGTCCAGGACTCAAACCATGGTTGACCATGTGGGTATTCATCACCTTAACCACTACGCCACCTGCTGGCTCTGCTGTTTCCTTCTTAATTTGGAGCAAATACAGCCTAATCCTCAACAACAAGGGACTTTATAGAGCTCGCAAACCCACTGACTTTCTTCCCCTTAGGTTCAAAGAACATTGCAGGAAAGTGTGTTTGAACCACTCACGTGTCACGTGAAAGCCTTGTACGTAGCTCTTGGTGTTCATGCTCTCCGGTATTTGGACCTTGAAAACAAAGACTGCCATCTCTGAGAGCCCAAGTTTTTAACCTCCCAGCCTTCTAGCCCTCATGCTTACTCGTGTTGAAGGAAAAGGAGACAAGGCGGCGTAGCAGAAGGAGCACTAGCTTGGAGTCAGATAGTCTGGAATTTTCATCTTGGTTCTCTGTAATCTTCAGCAAGACCTTAACTTCCCTGAGCCTCAATTTCCTCACCTGTAATATGGGAATGACAATCACACCAACCTGATAGGGTCACTCTGTGGATTGGAAACGACGTGTGACTGGTCCTGTGCATGAGACACAGTCCAGAAAAAAGAGCCCCACACAGAGAAGGCAGGCTTGCAGGTTTTAATGTTTCAGGACGAGCTGCCAAGCAGGACTGAGGGCCTCCTCAGAGAACCTGTTCTGACTTTAGAAGCACTTCCTGTGGACAATGGAGGGCCCTGCCTCGTCGTACTCGGGCTTGCTGATCCACATCTGCTGGAAGGTGGAGAGAGAGGCCAGGATGGAGCCCCCAATCCAGACAGAGTACTTCCGCTCTGGGGGAGCGATAATCTGCAAAGAGAAGATGCACTGGATCATGGTCAGTCCCCAGGAGTGTGGAAGGTGCTCCACAAGTCAGCTCAGCAGCTGCCGGGCTACCCTGGCCAAGGGACGCCTCCACAGCCAGAAAAGAGCAGGGTAAATCTCGCGGGAGATTAGGTTATTGCTCAAAATCATCCTCCCTGCCCCGCTGTGGGGACAGCACGCTGCTCCGCTCTGTGACTGTGCTGGGTCATGGATTTATTTCAGCCCATGGGATTTTCTCAGAGGTGACATAAACACGGGCTTCTCTAAGCAGAGCCCTGAACTGCGCTAGATGTGGCTGGCCCGTGTCATGCATTTGAACCTGTGCATTTCCCATTGTAAGAATTTATAGTGACTTAAAAGAGATGTACTTACAAATAAATGAAGTTTCCCCCCAAGAGTTTAAAAATAGATCACTAAAATGCCAGAAAGCTGTATTTTTGAGGACCAGTTTAATTGATATGTGTTTTTTTTAAACTCAGCATGTTTTCTTTTTTCTTTTTTTAAGGGTTTTTGCTATACGGCACGTGCACTTGCCAGAGAGGAGAGAGACAGAGAAGGAAAGTGAGAAATCCAACACCCCCCCCCCCCCCCCCCCGCCCCGCCGCAGGGATAGCCATGCTGCAATCCCTTCTCCTCGTAGCTCCTCCCAAAAAAGGAGACATGCCTAGAGTAATTTTTAAGCTGCTGGTCCAGGACTTGAACTGTAGTGGGCCATGTAGGGGTCCAGTGCCTTAACTACTATGCTACCTACTGGCCCCAACTCAGCATGTTTCTTAATTAGATTACTGACTTTAGGTTGGAGTCCATTAAGAACAGAGCAAAGAAATCATTTCCTATGTCTGTAATTTTACATGGATATCACCAAACAAGAAACCCCACCATATGGCTATCCAGAGTTTCTTGGAAGACATTTGATGGGGGGTTGGGGAGGGAGGCTGCCAGATCCAAAGTGTTTTTGCTCAGTTGAACCCTGCTAAATTTAAAAAAGAAAAGAAATGTGCCCCTGCAGTAGAGCACGCTCTATTGCACTTCTTCTGCCTTCATGAGAAGATCTTACAAGAAGCTGCTGTTCCTTTAGCCTGGGTCCCATAATAAGAGATGTGGACTGGACTTGAGCTGGTTGGACCCGTAGGTGAAGCAGAGCTACCTAGCCAACCCTGACTTTGATCAGAGAACACCCAGCTGACCTGCAGATACATGAGCAATAAATGGTTATTGTTATGTACCCCTGAGATTTCATAGTACTTGTTACTCAGCAATAGCTGACCAATATAGGCAGGAGTCTTGTTTTGTTCTTGTCTAGAGTTAGGATACCTAGGCAGATTGTGCTGGGCATCTCCCATTCCTGAGTCTGAGCTGGTCTACCCAGACTCTGTTTTGCACAATCACTTTTATCTAAGAAATTTTCAAATTTATATATACATTGTTCATCCTTTCCACTAGGAATCTAGAGATTAGCCTTTAAAAATTGATTGTTACATCAAATATCTTTTAACTCCATTCTAAAGTGGGTCCATGGGGCCAACAGGTGGTGTGGTGGTTAAGGGCACTGGACTTCCACATGGCTATGGTTTGAGTCCCAGACCTGGTGGCTCTCTCTCTCTCTCTCTCTCTGTCCCTCTCTGCTCAATTGAAAATAACTAAATAAATGAATAAAGTTAAATAAAATAATTATTTAAAAAAGAATAAAAGTGGGTCCAGAAGGACTGACTCCTTAACTATCTTCCCAGTTTCTGAAGGCTCTAAGAATTGTGTACTAGAGCAAACCAGACACTAAGCTAACTTTTTTCATCTCCTTAGGATCTCTCTACAGATTTCCTAAATTGAGGAGATCATAGAATTGCAGTATAATAAGAATCTTTAGAGGTTATTCAGGCAGACAAAGGTCATCCAGATCCTCCTTGAGCAGATATCCTTAGAACTGGGAATGCACAGCTACTCAGAAGGAAACAGATTGTATTGCTGGGTAGCTCTAGGTGCGAGAAAACTCAGATCTCATCTTCCATGTTCTTGGGGCTACTTCATTCCCCACCTCTCCCAGTTCCTCTCCATAAACACTCCCATCCAATTTTAGGGTGCTCTATGAGCACACACATTCGTGGGTGCTTTGTTCGCTCTATTTACCCTGCCTGGGGGGCCCTTTCCCCTCTTCCTATTTATATCATCCCTACATTGATTATGTCTAGTTAGATCCTAGATTCCATGAAGGCGGGCACATATTAACCTCAGGGCAGTGGCTCACAAATCGGGAAATACACCAGGTAACAAGCTGTCATCGATTTTCAGGTGGCCTCCTCTGCTCCCTGTGCTGAGCACTACCTGCTAGACAGGGAGAAGGCTGGGCAGCCTTTCTCTGTGGAGACATTTCTTACATACTGACAGAGAACGTGCATCTCATATCAGGTCTAATTTCCAGCGACTAGCTTTATTGTGAGACTTTACAACTTTCAACTGATTCATCCTTTCTGTTTCCTACTCTT